>NC_044030.1:29814156-30119998 GCF_900496995.4 Aquila chrysaetos chrysaetos
AAAGAAGATATCACCACCTGTGGACCCAGTGGTGTCCCGTTGGTCCTTTTTATTGTTGGTGTCTTGGTGGTGAGGGTCCTCCCCCTAGCTACTGATGGCACCATTTTACACAGTCCGAGTCCCAAAATCTCCACCCAGTTCCAAGAAGTAGTCAAGGCAACGGCACGTTTGCCATGCAGACTTTGGTACCCATGTGACGATCGTGTGGTGTCTCCAGTCAACTGCACATGCAGATGTATTCATAGGGGGTCATTGGTTGTTGGGTGCCCCCATTAAGTGTCATGATAACCAGTCGACCTTTTGTTGTGCCTGTGCTGTACCTTGTTGACAGTTATTGCAGCAGGCTGTGGGTTCTTGTGCAGGGCTCTGCCCTGTAAACTGGCACCATGTGGTTTCCTTTGTGCCAAGAAATGTTTAAGACAAATGTCTGTCCCCTACAGGGTGGCAACAAACACTGCTGTTATACCTCCTGCCATCTGTGGTTCTCAGGATAGGGTGAAACAGGACACTTCATCTCCTGCTAAGGCAGCAAGCACCGCCCTGGGCTGCACAGGAATGAAGCAGGAGTAAGAGACGTCACTGAGATACAGTATTTACAATGCCAGGGAAGACATTGCTTACCTCGGGAGGTTCGAGGTGTTGCCGAAATCCAGAATAAAACTCCTTAACAGCAATGAGAAGTTAAGAAGCAGGCACTCCTTTATTGCAGCGCTGGGCACACGGGGGATCGCTCCACCTAGCATGTGCACCTGTCTGGTTTAATCATGCAGGTTAAATACACACCTGTTATACATATTCACTAAATTTCTGGGAAAAGTCATGCATAATCATAAACTTCCCAATAAGCCATTAGCATATATAAATGTCTCTTTACGCAGACTCAGTGAAATCTCTGGTGGTCTTCAAAAGCCCTCTGGTGGTCTTCCATAGTCTTCCTCACTTTGTCCGATAGTTGACCTCTCTTATGTGATTCTGCGCAGCCCAATTTTCGCCATCATGTATTAGATTACATAAAATACATTCTATGTTAATTCTTAAATTTAACGTTTCTAATGATTGGTCCTTCAGTCACACCACCTTATCAATATTCTCATACTAAAACAATCATTGGTTAATCTTACTTAATTCCATTAACTGGAATCTTGATCAAAGTGGGGTTTCTAAGCAACAGAACTAAGGTCCATGACGATCTCCCTTAGTTTCTTAAAACAAAACACTACAAACTAACAAATCTGTCAAAGTTTCTATAGTTAACTAATTTTAGACAATACTCATTTTCTTATAATTGTTTACAACACGTTTTGTATGTTCCTAAGTTTTATAATTACATTGTGAGCTTCACACTCCTATCTCACGATTTTGTTTTAATCAAATCTTTATCAAACTATTTGCAACAAAGGGAGTGATGCTTGTCACAAGAGAGTCTATTCCATAGTTTCCTTATGGGAACAGAGTGCTGCATGTCACTAATCTCCAGAGGGTGGGAGAAGGTGTACAGAGACAGAGCAAGTACCATCCAAAGGCATTTGCAAGTAGGATAACCTGGGAAGTGAGCTAATGAGAGACAATCAATCAGCCTCATGGGCACAATGTTCATATATGGTGTCACAAGGGCTGAGTAGAGAGGAAGAATCATGTAATTCTGAAAATTTATTCTGGAATGAATCTTCTGGCTATACTCTTGGGAAGAGATCCCAGGGGGCAGTTGCCTTTCATTGCTGCCAGGTGTGCACTGCTGTCTTATGTACAATTGTGCGTCCCACAGAACTCCTTGGTTCTTTTCTGCAAAGCCGCATTCTGTCCATTCAGTGTCAATCCTATGCTGGTACAGGGCCTCAATTCGTTGTGTGTGCATGACTTCACAACTCCCTTTGTTCACCCTTGGCCCATTACTTCAGCTTGTTGATGTCTCTCTTGAATAGCAGCCCTGCCCTCCATACCTACTCCTCCCCACCGCCAGGTTTGGTACTTTCTGTAAATTGGCTGCAAGGCCACTGTGCCTATCACCCTGGATGTTCACAAAGAGATTAAAAGGTGTTGGCCTACTTATCAATCCCTAAGGGCTTGCCATCCATACCCAGCTGCCAGCTGGACTTTGTACCACACAACACAGTGTTTTGTGCCCAGTGGTCCAGCCAGTTTGCCATGCACCTTACAGGTCACTTGCCAATCCCTGCTTTACCCATTAGGCTACAAGGGTACTATGGGAGGCAATGTCAAAGGCCTTGCTAAAGTATGCAACATCCACTGCTATCCCCCTATCTGGTCAGACAATCATCTCATCATAGAGTAGTCTCCAAGGAAGACATCATCCATAAGCTTCCTGGAGACTGAAATGAGACTAACTGACCTGTAGTTCCCCAGACCACACTCCTTGCCTTCTTGAAGGTGAGTATGAGGCTCACCTTTTTCCAGTCATCAGGATCCTACCTTGATTGTGTCTTCCTACAACCCTTGATATAGCTCATTAAGTCAAGCTGAAGAAAAAGTCTATGAAATTCTGTAACAGGTTAAAAGTTTAGGTATCTTAATATATATGCCTGTGAAATTCTGTTCAACAGTGTGCTAAAATTAATCTGGAATTTCAAACAGCAGTTCTATGACTATAAATATTCTGTGTGTAACGTAAGCAAAGAAACATTTTAATATTTCAGGAAGGAAGTAGTACACGTAAGATCCAACGTTTTTATGATATAAATTATTAAATTCATATGAAAATCAGTTTACAATGGCTGAAGACTGGACCATATCTACCTCTTTGGTAAGTGTTAAGATTTCAGCCTCTTGTTCCTTAGTTTAACTTAGATAAATTCAGCATCCAAAGAAAACACAAAGTCAGCATTTTTTCTTTCCTCAGGTGTTCAGGTGTGTATCTGCTATACACAGTCAATTTTTCCATTATTTAATTGCATCCCCAAGAGTCCTGTTGCCAGAAGGTCCATTCTGCTATTGCAGTTTTTAATGCAGGAGGTGGCTCCATGGTAGAAATCGGCAATCAGACCTAGACCTAGTGCGACCCTGTGGTCCTTCATACCTCATTTGCCTGAGCTGACCCTTCCTGAACAGGGCACTAGTACTGATCTGATCAAGGACTGAGCTGCCTCAGGAAGGCAATTCGACCAAAAAACTCATCACTGTTTTGCTGGTGAACTTTCAGCAAGGAGAGTTGTCACAACTGGTTCCCCTTGCACCAGCAGACCAAGAGAGGAGAGAGGAGTGGGAACATGTGACGGGTTTGAGACATAACTCTTTCAGTCTCTCACAGGAAGACAGGAGTGGGCCCTGACACCTACAACTTTGAGCAGATTAATTTGCTATGGAGCATTTCCACCGGAAAAACATCAAGCATAAATAGATGGGAGAAGCTCTTCTCCTGCCTGTGCAGTGTGGTATGACTCAAACTTTGAAGTATGTATAGTAACACCTGCACAGATTAGTTAGGACTTGTCCAGGCTTATTGCACAAAAAGTGTACCAAATAAGGTACAACAGTGGCAAACGTAATTTGGAGCCAGCTATTCTTTCTGTTCCCTTATTCTTCTAAATATGTGGGCATTTTTTCATGGTATTCAGTTGGCACACAAACAATTCACTTCATCCTGATTTTTGTTTGGGAATTTATGTTATAAGATATATTTCCATTTACTGATATGATGTGGTGGGTTGACCTTGGCTAGCTGCCACATGCTTACCAAAGCCACTCTATCACTCTCCCTCCTCAAATGGGCAGGGGAGAGAAAAGGCCTGTGGGTCAAGATAAGGACAGGGAAATCCCTCAGCAATTACTGTCACAGGCAAAACAGACTCAACTCAGGGGAATTAATTTCATTTCTTGCCAATCTAAATCAGAGTAGGATAAAGAGAAATAAGATCATAAAACAACTTTCCCACACCTATCCCTTCTTCCCAGGCTTCACTTTACTCCTGATTTTGTCAACCTCCTCCTCCCCAGTGGCACAAGGGGATGGGGAATGGGAGTTGTGGTCAATTCACTACATGTTGTCTCTGCCACTCCTTCCTCCTCACGCTCTTCCCCTGCTCCAGTGTGGGGTCCCTCCCATCGGAGACCATACTCCACAAACTGCTCCAGCGTAAGTCCTTTCCACGGGGTGCAGTCCTTCAGGAACAGACTGCTCCAGCATGGTCCTGCCAGCACGCCTGCTCCAGTGTGGGCTCCTCTCTCCCTGGGGTCCACAGGTCTTACCAGGAGCCTGCTCCAGCATGGGCTTCCCACGGGGTCACAGCCTCCTTTGGGCACATCCACCTGCTCTGGCGTGGGGTCCGCCATGGGCTGCAGGTGGTTATCTGCCCCACCATTAACCTCCATGGGCTGCAGGGGGACAGCCTGACTCACCATGGTCTTCACCACAGGCTGCAGGAGAATCTCTGCTCCTGCACCTGGAGCACCTCCTCCCCTCCTTCCTCACTGACCTTGGTGTCTGCAGAGTTGTTTCTGTCACATATTCTCACTCCTCTCTCCCACTGCAGCTGCTGTTGTGCAGCAACTTTTCCCCCTTCTTAAATATGTTATCACAGAGGTGCTACCACCGTTGCTGATTGGCTCAGCCTTGGTCGGCAGTGGGTCTGTCTTGGAGCTGGCTGACATTGGCTCTATCAGACACAGGAGATGATTCTAGCATCTTCTCACAGGAGCCACCCCTGTAGCCCCCCCCGCTACCAAAACCTTGCCACGTAAACCCAATACATATGATCATCTTTCTTTCTTTCTGTACATTAATTCCCAAATATTTGGTTCTTAAACTGACTGCATACAAATTTCATGTTTTCTTCATTCTTGTTGATGAACTGGATATATAGTATATCTGAATAAGTATCCACAGTCTAAGAGGCTGAAACAAAAATTTGCATGAATAATTGTAGTGGAGAATGAAGCAGCTTTTATCTTCTGCCTACCCCCTCCCACCCCCATCTGGATTTGAGACCACATCCCAGACAGTGAGAACAGGGCAGGACTGTGATATTGATACAATTCAAAAATATCCTTACATCTTCTAGTGAAGTAATTGAGAATATTCTCTGCTGAGAAAATTGTTGGTGCTTTTTAGATTAAAGTTTTTCAAAGGAAAATGTAATCCGAATGTGGCTAGGCTCAACACTGCAATATTTCTTTATGCGAGTAGTCTGACTGTCCTAGACTCTCCCTTACTGTTTCCTGTCTGTGGAACACCCATAGACTGGAATGATTAAGCCTGAATCTTTGAGCTGACGTCAGATCAAAATGGCGTTTTACTGTTATGTTATTGTGTGGGAGAGGTGTTGATTGTTCACCTTTTCTGCTGCAGAGCTCTCTGTAATTACCAAGCTCAGACCCATGAGGTGTGGAATTCCTCTTGACTTCAGCTGTAGTTAAAAGTAGTCAAGTGAGTACTGAGTGTTCAGGCTTTGCACTCTGAAGGATTCCTGCTACATCCACCTCAAGTTTCTTGAGTTTAAAAAAATCACCTCAGTATATACTGATTTATGAACAAGGCCAAGCAGTAAATAATATTTTTCTAAATGAGTACAACTATACCAAGATACATATATATGACATTGTGGAGAAGCCACACAGCACACTGGATGATAGAACAGCTAAGTAGTACCTAACCAGATCAACAGCAAGCTTTCCATAAAACATTTACGTCCTATTTACATGGCATTAAACACATATTTATATAAACCTAAATTTACAGTTCAGTTGCAGAATTAAATATTTTGCACTAAATCTGACCCTCTTTGGAAAAGCAAATCGGAGTAAATGTAGTTAAAGTTTTATTTAAGCTTTGCTTCTCCAAAAGAAACCAGAAACACAGATCTGAGGCTGACATTCTTGTCTTTCCACAAGGAGGGAAGGAAGAACTTTATCCCATGTTGAGCCTCCCCAAAAAATCTGGTCCAGAGCAACTTCTGGATTTTGGCCATATTGAAGGATGTGTTCTCTGCAAACAAGACAAAATGGTTGTCTTTCTTGGTCTTAGTCCAAAAGACTTTAAATGTGTCATAGTTCTTCCCCCACTTTTTTCCTGGTAGCACTTGAACAGTTAATCTAGCCATAAAACAAAGAAGAACTTTTGATGGAAAATCTCATTCTTAATTCCACACAATGCCCTATCTTCCGTCCATGTTCAACAAAGGGTTCTTTGTGCACTGACAGAGAAGATTTCAACATTATAGCCCTCCGCATTGCACTGGTTCCTAATCCTTACCCTTTTTGTGCAGTGAGAAAGGAATAATTTGGCATAGTTGGCACAGTCAGTGTTTATTATACTGGCTTGAATGATAATGATAAAGAAACCAATAACGATAACAATAATAATGATAACAATGATAATGATGATTATAATAATATGATAATAATAATAAAAGAATTGGAATATTCAAAACAAGCGATGCACAATGCAATTGCTCACCACTCGCCAACCAATGCCCAGCTAGTTCCTGAGCAGGAATCTGCCCCCCCCACCTCGTCCAACTCCCCCCAGTTTATATACTGGGCATGACGTCACATGGTATGGAATATCTCTTCGGCAAATTTAGGTCAGCTGTCCTGGCTGTGTCCCCTCCCAACTTCTCATGCCCCTGCAGCCTTCTTGCCGGCTGGGCATAAGAAGCTGAAAAATCCTTGACTTAGTATAAACACTACTTAGCAACAACTGAAAACTTCAGGGGGTTATCAACGTTACTCTCATACTAAATCCGAAACATAACACTATACGAGCTACTAGAAAGAAAATTAACCAGGACCGTAACATATTTTCAAGATAAAGTAGCACTACCATGTTCTGGTACACCTAACAAGATCTCAGAATTCAGGGCATGACACCGTCAGAACAGCCCTCCACATCCATATCACCCTCTACATTTCCACTGAGATACCTCTACACATGCTTGGCTACAGAGCTGTAGGCAAGCCTATGACACCACCTGTAATAAGACAAAGCTGAAAGATATGTTCTGCAGGAACTACAGATTCATGCCTTATCAAGGTGAACGTATTCTCCTCCGAATTACACCCAAACTTTATGTTTAACTGAGGAGCAGCTGTTAGAAGAGATTCTTATGCATGCTTTTGCTACTTTGCAGAACACTAAGGCAAGCAGAGCAAAATAGCTCTAGCTTAATAGACCAAAGCAGCAAAGCAAAGGAGCCAGAGCAGAATCTGTCAAAACAAGGGTTAAAAGTCTGAAAGTCCTTGTCTTTGCTACAGGAAGGCTTGTAGCCCTACAGCCACAGTCACTTGTTGCTAGTTTGTGGCCCATGTGAATGCCCTTGTAATTAAATTGAACTTAAGCAGTTTTCCAAACACATTTCTGGTAAAGATCTGATTTACAAACTTTCTAACAATAACAATGCTACCAGAAGATCTAAGATTATAGGTTTTGCTACCTGTAAGGTTTTGTGTGTAAGATTTTGCCATCTGTCTGTTGTGTCCACACATGGAGAATATTCTTGTTTTGCTGCTATTAATTTGCTGCTTGTCACAGCAGTGTGACATGTGACACACATCACATGTTGCTGTAGCAGAGGTGGAAGCAAGAGTGATGTGAAAGAGCAAGAGAAATGACAGGCCTGTGCATGTTCCCTGTCTTGGTCACTGCAATCCTCTGCCATGGTGGGGTAGCAAGGCTGCCCTCAGCCATGAAAACAGGAAATCTTCTTTAAAAGGGCAACTGTGGGAGCAGAAAAATATGTCACAAGTTTCAACACACTATTGGAAACCTGAATTGCAGTAAGCGCACTCTGCTGAGCAGGAAAGAGGTATTCAGACAGTCCTCATTACCGTTTACCCAGTTCAGCGGTTGTCTATTTTTTTTTCCTTTTTCTCCTGCCAGCTATTTTTCTTCTCTGTTCTCAATGGTTTGAGCCCATCTACACTCACAGAATCTACAGTGCTGGAACTTGTAGTTCCAGAGCTGGATCCAGTTCAACTTCACCAACTCAGAAACTCACTGTTCATTTACGGGACTGTAACTGTGGCCTGAAAAGGTCACTTGTAGAGGTGCTTTTCCCATATTTCGTTAAAACATTTCAGGAAATAATAATACACTTCTTTGAAATAGCCTTTTAACATTCAGCTGCATGTTAAAGGTAGAAGCATCCTTCCAACTTTGCCTTGTTCTTCCTTCCAGTTTGCAGGTAAGTCTTGATGAAAGCTACTGTAACGTTTCGGGTGACACCAGAAGCAATATTTTTGTGCGTCCTCAATTAATCTAGAACAATTCTAGTAAACTGGTGTCTTTGATCTGTTTGACTGTTTGTTTGGAGGTTTTTTTACATCGCTGAGTCTGGGGAGGTGGAAAACTAGGCAGGGAGAAATTCTGCTCAAGAGGGACTACGTGCAGTGTTATTCTTCCTGGTATAATATTTCCTAAGTTTAATTTTACCAGATTGAGAAAAATAATTACAATGATAAAAGTTGGTTTGGGTGGTTAGTTGGGTTTTGTATGCTTGCTTGTTTGTTTGCTTGTTAAAAGAGAGCTTCCCTGTGCAGTTATATCAAATGGCTATCTATATTCTGTCAGTGTCTGTCTGTACATGGAGGTTGTTTCAGGTCAAATTCCAAATGCAGAAGAAAGTATTCAGCAGATGAGAGGCTCAACGCAAAACTGTTGACCTTGAAACTTGAACTTTGGCTCCTTCCCTGTCTGCTGAGTCCCTGTTGAGTTGTGCTTGTCCTTTTTCATTTTACTGCATTAGCTTCAATTTCTCCTGATTCAACTCTGTGCAAATGAGAGTGGAATCATAACTTTGGTTATTTTAAAAATGTGAGACTGAACTGAAATCATGCAAATTAGGGTCAACTGCTTTTTGCCTTGTTTCTTCTGAGGTTTTTTTGTTTGATTGTTGCTGTTTCCAGAACTATGTAGCACTGAAGGTGTTGTCAGAGAGCTGGAACACACAGAACAACCAACACAGCATCAGTCACCATCTCGGCTGCAGGACAGACCCCTTCCCCGCACCACCAGACGTGCTGCAAACTCATTCGCGGAGTTCTTAGACGCAGTTCTAGTTACTTTCATTTTCTCAACGTTCTGCAAAGCCCAAAGCCTTCCGGAAAACGCACGCTGTGACATTATTCTGGGGTCATCAAAGCTGCTGAGCTGCCGAGTTTTTCCAACGTGGAGCCGCTAGCTGCTCATGTGTGCATCCTTCCTTCACAGTTTGCATTTCTGCAATTTACAGCCGTGTGCCACCCAGCGGCTGAAGAGGGAGGCTGGTCCGTGTGCAAAACGAAGTTTTCCTGCTTTTAAAGAAACGACACACTAACCAACCCTAGAGCAATCATAATGGGGACAGCTGCGATTTTATTTTTTTTTTTCTTTAAGCTTAATGTTAACTTAATGTTCATCATATTCGAGTTTTTTCTTCATATTGAGTTGTCTTGTTACTAGATCCTAGCATTTTGGTTATTTCAACAACAGCAAGATGGAAAACAGAAACAGTCTCTAGCCCGCTTGTGGCCATTTCAGTTTTTAAGTTTGTCTCTCCAGCTGCATTTCTCCTTTCCTTCATCTTAATTTCTCATTCCTCCTCCTTTCGCCACCAACTGGAAAAGCTCAAATATAAATGCCAAATAATTTGGTTTCAGTTTTGGAAAATTAAAAAAAATATACATCTTTTGATGCAGGAATGAAAATGTTGACTTTTAATTTATTTCATCTTCTCCAGACCAGTCTGGCCTGGTGTGGCCACTCCCAGCCCATCTGGTCATGCTGGGGCAGTTGGACAGTGCAGCCCCCCTGGACTCTGGGACTGCATGCTCTGCCCAGAATCGCTGACACTATCCAAGCTTGGATGGGCCTAGACGCTGCTGGGTTGCAGGGGAAGGGGCTGGAGAGAACACAGTCTTAGCCGACCTTGTGAGGACTGAGCTTCCCCCAGTTTGGGCTATGGTGGGACCCTGTTTGATATAGAGGCAGAGCATGAGGGAACACCACCAGAAGTGGAGCCCCTCCCACAGGCAGTGACCCTTGTTCCCCTATTTTCACATCCCCCTGTCCTGTCCCCCACAGCCCTAAATCTTCATGTTCCCTGCCCCTATGTCGCTATGTGGCAGAACTGGGGGCTGTGTAGAGACACACCATGGCAGGGAGTGCAGGAAGAGGGAAGGGTGATTTTCCCCTAGCCTTATCTAGGTTTCTAGAGCTGATATACTGGGCGTTCACCCCACTCAGAATCTCTTTGTCCTGGGAACACAGCTGCCTCATAGGGCAGAGTTCAGCAGGGCCATTTGAGGCTCCAGGTTCAGCTGAGTGATAGCATGTAGATGCAAAACTACCTGCAACACCAGGGAAGCAAACATAACACTTGACAATCAGCATGGGTATGACTGGGAGGAGATCCCCATCTCATGAGAGGAGGGGCTGGGGAGAGGAGCACTAGATCCTACTGCTTTTCAGGAAGCCCAGCTGCCCTGCTGCTCACTACACCTGCTCTGCTCTAATTGCTAGCCCCAGCTGTTTTCTTAACACCAAAAGAACTCAGGTGTCTTGGCTTCTTCACCAGTCCCTAGAGACCCTGCTACTCCATTCTGTAGACACCAAATCCCAGATTCCCACCCCTAGACCCTTTTGCCCACCTAGCACTGCTTTGTTGCCCCACATGATGATGTCATTGATGTATGGTAGATGTACAGGGGGATCACCCTGTTCCAGAGCTGCTTGGATTAGTCCATGACAAATGGTAGGACTGTGCTTCCACCCCTGGGGCCATCAATTCCAGGTGTATTGAACACCCCTTTCACATGAAAGCAAACTGTTGCATGCTGCTGCCAAAGGAACTGAGAAAAACACATTGGCAATATCAGTTGTAGCACACTGCTTGTCTGCCTTTGACTCCAGTTTGCATTGGAGCTCTAGCACAACAAGTACAGCAGCACTCAGCAGTGGCGTGACTTAGTATAAACACTACCTAGCAACAACTAAAAACATCAGTGTGTTATCAACATTATTCTCATTCTAAATCCAAAACATAAGAGTATACCAGCTACTAGAAAGAAAATTAACTCTGTCCCAGCCAAAACCAGGACAGTTGTGTAAAAAGGTAAAAGTTAATTTTTTTTAATTGAAATACAAAGGGAGCAATACAAGTACCTGCCCATTGTGGTGGCAGACTTTTATAGGCACTTGTGCCACAGACCCAGAACCATCCAGCTGTCAAAATGGTACATCACCAGTTTTGCCAGCAGTTTTTGCAATATTGGCAAAGTGAGCACTATGGACAGGAAGGACAATGAAATTTCATTAAGCGCGCTTGTCTTAATAGGATTATCCAAAAGGGTTAGTGACCCAAACAGCCAGATGTCCAACCTGGACCGCATGTTTAATTAGAACCACTGAAACTGTAGAATCTGTCACAATTTTTATTGTTAATATTCTATGTTTATTTTCCAGAGGTTTAGACTACCAAAATTATGATCATTTGTTATTGCTGACTCATTATTGCAGTTCTATGAGGATTTCACATCAGAACCAACACAAGCTTATACTGTGTTACATTTAAATTGAAATTGTGTTTGGCTTTGACTGTAATCACAATTGCTTGCTTTTCTCACTCAGGCTGAATTTGTGCTCAGGGCATTCTAAATGCACCGTAGGGCTCTATCATAAGAATGTGCCCTAAAAGACTGGTGTAGATAATTTGGAGTGTTGGGGAGTAAGTGTGCCAAATTAGGTTAATACCAAGATGCTTTGGAATAGGTTCAGCTAATCACCAAAAAAATTATTGAGGGTGGTGTAGGCAATGCCAACAATCTGGTACTTTATCTAATTGAGAAATTGTATTCATAAATTGAATGATAGGATTATTGTTCCATTCTTGGGATAAGGAAAAACAAGATACAAATAAGGATGAGCATAGTACCACAGATGTTATGGTCATCTTAAGTTTATGATTTCCTGTGTGCTCTCTAGTCTCATCAAGGCCAAAGAATCCATCCAGATACAATTTGTTACCTGAAAGAGATAAGAGATTACCCAGTTTTGGAGATTAGCCAAGCCTCAGTGATAGTGAACGAGAGTCCCAATTTGGAAATGGCTGTCTGTATGCCTTTTTCCTGGGGAGAGAGTAAAGTGACAGACATTTTACCCATTGAAGAGTGGTCAATAAGAACAGCGTCACCCTGAGAAAAATGACGAGTTGACAGTGGGTTCTCTGGAGGTTTTGTGGGGTAGGATAGTTGGAAAATGAGCTTGTTTCACTGGGTATCCAGTGGGTGTTTATTGGTTATTTAGGCATTAAATGGCCTCAGGTAAGACTTTGGCCATTTCCTGGATATAAATTTTGTCTTAGATCTTGTTTTAAAGGACCATTCCACCTCTTGACCACACCATTACTTTGAGGTCTATAGGGCAGTTGGAATACCGAGGTGACTGCACAGCATTCACACCATCCTTGGACAATTTTATTTTTGAAGTGTATGCCATTGTCATATTGCATGGCAGAGGGCATAGGAGTATCATCAAACCATTGATTAAGCCTTCCCACTGTGGCAAGACTATCTGCTCTTCAGCAATGGAAAGCTTTCCCTAGGCCCGATGCTATTTCAAATCCGGTAAGGAGATAGCGCCACCCCTCGGATGTTCGAGGGAGAGGTCCAACACAACCAGTTTGCCAAGTGGACCAGGGAATATTACCATCTCTGAGGTTAGAGAAGGTTTGGCCTTCCTTGCAATGTTTTCTGATTTCTGCACATATTGCACAGCTGGATATCAAGGCAAGTCCTTGTCAAGTGGTTAGTGGCCACCATCTGATATGTTCTTAAGTAAATCATCTGTACTGGTATGTCCTAACCAGGCATGCAGCCAGTGGGCTAACCAGTTCCATTTAGTGAAATCAGGGTCTATAGCAACATTAATTCAAGCTAACCCATCAGCTTTGGCAGTGAGTTTGGTTAGCTTCCTCAGTGTTTGTTAGCTTTTTGGTGGGTGGATACGTGTCCTGCTGAAAGGAAACTGGGCAAAGCTAATTTTTATATTTTTTTCCCAATATGGGCATTCTGAAATTTCTCTTTTCCATACTTGCCAGTCATGTTGTTGCAAATTTTCCAAGCCACTTCAATATTGTCACTGCAAACTATACTACCCTTACTCATCAACACCTCTTATCATCACTTAGCCACACATGCCAGTAAAAATGAGTCTGTTTATTGTTCTCAACTTTTTATTTTAGGCCAGATGTAACTATCTAGCTGCTAGTGTTTCCAGAATTGTTTGTTGTTTATTTTGCTTACAGGTTTCTTACACATAACTGTATAGGGTTTACGTGGCAAGGTTTTGGTAGCGGGGGGGCTACAGGGGTGGCTCCTGTGAGAAGATGCTAGAATCATCTCCTGTGTCTGATAGAGCCAATGTCAGCCAGCTCCAAGACAGACCCACTGCCGACCAAGGCTGAGCCAATCAGCAACGGTGGTAGCACCTCTGTGATAACATATTTAAGAAGGGGGAAAAGTTGCTGCACAACAGCAGCTGCAGTGGGAGAGAGGAGTGAGAATATGTGACAGAAACAACTCTGCAGACACCAAGGTCAGTGAGGAAGGAGGGGAGGAGGTGCTCCAGGTGCAGGAGCAGAGATTCTCCTGCAGCCTGTGGTGAAGACCATGGTGAGTCAGGCTGTCCCCCTGCAGCCCATGGAGGTTAATGGTGGGGCAGATAACCACCTGCAGCCCATGGCGGACCCCACGCCAGAGCAGGTGGATGTGCCCAAAGGAGGCTGTGACCCCGTGGGAAGCCCATGCTGGAGCAGGCTCCTGGCAAGACCTGTGGACCCCAGGGAGAGAGGAGCCCACACTGGAGCAGGCGTGCTGGCAGGACCATGCTGGAGCAGTCTGTTCCTGAAGGACTGCACCCCGTGGAAAGGACTTACGCTGGAGCAGTTTGTGGAGTATGGTCTCCGATGGGAGGGACCTCATGCTGGAGTGGAGGAAGAGTGTGAGGAGTCCTCCCCCTGAGGAGGAAGGAACAGCAGAGACAATGTGTGATGAACTGACAGCAACCCCTATTCCTCATCCCCATGCACTGCTCAGAGGGAGGAGGTTGACAAAATCAGGAGTAAAGTGAAGCCTGGGAAGAAGGGAGAGGTGGGAGGAAGGTGTTTTAAGTTTTAGTTCTTATTTTCTCATTATCCTACTCTGATTTGATTGGTAATAAATTATTTTCCCCAAATGAGTCTATTTTGCCCGTGAGTGTAATTGGTGAATGATGTCTCCCTGTCCTTATTTTGATCCACGAGCCTTTCATTATACTTTCTCTCCCCTGCCCATTTGAGGAGGGAGAGTGATAGAGTGGCTTTGGTGGGTACCTGCTGTTCAGCCAGGGTCAACCCACCACAATAACCTGCACAGAAACTGCTGAAAATGACGAGAAGTTGAGGGTTAGGTATTTCGTAAAGCAAGGTTTATCATGATAAATCAATGCCACATTGCTGTTCTTGTTCATTGCTCATTTTTCTGAGCTGATCTAAAATCACACTGAATGGATCTGAAGAAAGTCCTACCAAGAATCAATATTTAAGTTGCTGCAGACAAGATCTGTGTCAACGTTACCTCTAACCACTAAATCTGGTAGAGTGAGGTATGAGTTGGGTTTTTAATATGCACTGCATGTCACTTAGCTTTCTGTAGTCTGCAAACTGCTCCAACAGTATCTCCAAAGTATCTCTTTTCTGTGGCTGTTCATGGAATAACAGTACTACATTCCCAAGCAGCCTGTTGCTTTTTACAGAAGAGGTGGGAAGATGCAGAATTAGATTGCAAATAGGTCTGGAAAACAATATGAAGGTGGGTCTTGCAACACTCATAGGTGAAAGGAGAAAGATGGAGGGATGTGTGTATGTGTGGGAAGTAAGACGGTGCTCCAGCAATACATTTCTACCAGCAGTTCCCTTTAATTGTATCAGAAGATCTGTCAAATTTACTTTCCCTCAAAGTATGAACCTCTGTGTACATCACACATGTGACAGGATCAGTCACGGAAAAGAGAAAGGGTGAGGTGTTTTGAAGAATCCCATCTAAGAGTTCCTTTAGCCAGAGGAGCACTCAGATCCTCTTGTTCCTTTCCTGTGCATCAAAGGAATGCAGCACAGATCTGCAGGCCTATATCTGGCTGACAGTATCAGCATGAACAGGACAGAGAGAAAGTGCCTTGTGCTGCAGCAACATAACCATACTGTTGGTGGGGAGCAAAAGGTGGAAGTAATTTACTTTCATCTGAAATGCTATGCTTGCTGGGTCTCAAGACATCAAAATATGCCTCACGTCTTAATCTCTTTAGAAGATAATGTTTCTCCTTAGATTGCTCTTCACAAGTCTTGAAAAAATTTTGGCTGAGAATTTTTGTTTAAACAAAATTCAGTCAGAAAGCTGATGGTTTCTGTGAAATTGGTGATTCCTGTCAAAATCCTGCTTGGATGGGGAAGTTTTGGCCAGGACAAGACAGGATTTTATGTTACAAACTTATATCTAATAGGACTGAAGTAAACCAGATTCATATAGTCACTAATATCTCATGCAAATAATTTCTCATTGATGTTAATGGATTTTGAATCAGTCCCTAATTGTACCTTTAGGGAACAAGGACTACCTTCCATGGAATTCCAGGATAGGAATAGGCTTAGCCAGGCTTGACACATTGTCTGAAGGCACCAAGACCTCTCTATATTTTGTCACTTCAAAACCAGAACCTCTGTAGCAAGACACCTGTGATTCTCTTCAGAAAGTTAGCCTCTACCGCACCATACTTCACTCTGGCATTAAAATCTGAGATTCTGTGCTGTCACAAATGAATGTGTAGTCTGTTATGGGGATTCAGGTCAGGCAGAAATGGTTTATTTCTACATCTGTTGGAGAAAACAGAGTGGCAGATGTTCAGCCTTCTGTTGATACAAATTCTGACTTAAGACAATAATACTAGGATTTGTATAAAGTTATAGCAGATATAAACTATTTTGTGAAGGGATCTAATATGGGAGAGTAGTCACTGCATAAAAGGCTACGTTGTTACAGCACGTGAACCTCTCTTCCTAATTTTGCATGTTTGTAGGCTCATAGAAAAAATAACAGAATGGTCATTACGAAGACTCTTGCATGATCACTGGCTAGGGAGGGCTTCCAGTGAGCCAGAATATGTGTATTTGCATATTGTGCACTGACTGGGAAACAACCTTGTTCTAATCATGAACAGAGAGCCAGAATCAAGACTCAGAGTGGAAAAAATGGCAGGCATAACCTGTACAACATAATTTCATTTCAAATGTGTGGTACACATCCAGAGAGAAGTAAAAGGAGAAAAATTAAGATAAGAAACAGCACGAACAAGGTAATGCATATTCTTCTTGAAATGCGAAATGTACAAAGCAGTCTCCCCGCTGATTCTGTAAAAGTCAGTTCTTCGCCAGCTTAGGAGGGAGACAAGGATGCTTAGCATAGAATTACCAAGGGAGTTTATTCTCTTATTTTAGCAACGCAAATAGTGGTGCCCCAGCCTAATGCATGGTGGACCCCGATACAGAGGAAAGCAGGGTTTATCTACCTTATGATACAGTTTTTGTATACGAATCAAATTACTCATGGTAACGGGTGGGCTAATCAGTTACCATCACCCATGTGATCATTTTGTACTTGTTCCCTGCAGGATCAGCACACGCTTGGCCTGTCCAGGTGGTGTAGACATATCGTCAGTGGTGTGTTAATTTTCATTGCTCTAAACCAATGTCCTGTGCAGGTGTGCGGGGGTTTATACTGCATTCTGGTTGATTGCTGTTCTGGCTATGGTTATACACGTCGCTTTTTTGAAAGGTAAATATTCTATCGTTTTATCATTGGTATGGGGTGTTCTGAGCCAGTAAGAGCTGGCCTACATTGGCTCTTCAGGTCACATCAACCCTGAGGTAAAAGCTTATAGTTCCAGGTAGCGTTCATTCTTCTAAGGAAGTTGTACTGTGGTTAGCATCTTGCCTTTCACAATTCCTACCTCCATCCTGTGTGACTGTGCAGTAAAGCAAGTCTATTGCCAGGCTGATAACACCACTTAGGCAACTGTTGCTTTCAGACAGTTTGCTGCTGTGTTTTCTTAACTTATTTCCACAGTCACTGATATTCCAAACTATTTTGGAACTTGGAATAAAAGAAAGAATAAGTCTAGCTTGTTCTCAGTGATGTGCATCCAACCTGTGCGCATAGTCTAGAGGAAGACATTGTTCACTCTGGAGCTTTAAAGGTGTTGTAAGCTTTAGCTACTTCAAAAATCCTTGGAGAACCAGTGACCTTTTATGCCCCACACTGATAACTACTCTCCTACAGGTTTACTACTGTCAAGGGTTGCAGCTATGTCAAAGGCAGGGGGCTGCCTGGGGTGGGGAGAGGTGTGGGATTCCCCAGAGGTCATGGGGGGGCCGTCCTACCAGCCCAGGCCTGTCCCCCTGCCCCAGCAGGGAGCAGCACAGGACAGGGCACACCAGGGACAGCCCCAGCCCCAGGTACTGGGCACCTCCATGCAGATGGGGACAGGCCAAGGCTGGGCAGGATGTGGGCCCACATGTGGCCCAGCTTGGCAGGGCCCGTGGCTGGGCAGGACAGGGCTGTGGGGAGCTGGAGATGGGCCCGGCTGCAGGGCTGCTGGGACAGGGGCTGACAGCCCTGGGGGACAGCATGGGGTCCTCAGCCATGGGCAGTGTTGGGGGTGGCCAGGGAGAGGTGAAGCTGTCAGTGCCCTCAGGGCCCTGATGCTCTGTGCCCAGAGCAGTCAAACTCCACATGTAGCGTAATGGGGCTAGTAGCTGTTATGTGTCTAACTCTGGGCATGCAAGATCTGTAAAATGAGCCTTTGTAAAACCCTGCCAGCAGAAGTAGTTTGTACCAGATATATTAAGATCAACGTGTGAGCGTACCGCAAAGAACCTCTTCTTCAGGACTTACAGCTAGAAAAAATGGTTGAACACTGAAAAAAAATGTTTATTTTCATTAACTTTGCTAACTCTGGCTTTTCTTATTTCCCATAAAAATATTAAATTATTTCTAAAATTTCATATTTTCTTGCATTCGATGATCTCCTGAGTGAGTCCCATAGTGTAATCACATGTAGTAAGAAAAAAATTACTTTATTTGATTGGATTTGAACTGCTATTACTTTAAGTGGAATTTGGTCAATGGACTGAAGAAAATATTGGAAGGAATGTCATAATGTTAGGGAAGTTTTATGATGCTCTGTGTTGACTTGAAGAATGTAGAATGAAAAAGAAAATGTTCCAAACCGGAAGACTGTGATTTAGCTTAGAAGATGAAAATTGACTTTCTTTATAGAAAGACAAATATCTTCATTTTTATGTTCTATTTTCAAGGGAAATTGGATGTTCTTTCTTTTATCATTGTCAAGAATGCATTTTTCTGCAGATAGATAGATAGAAATTTTTGTTGAGCTAGCTGACAAAATGAAAAATGTATGTATTGCAGGAGATCATATAACTTCACAGTCCAACCTGTGGTAAGATGAATTCTAGAACTTGTTACATCAACAACGCTTATATTAGATGTTTTTCTTTTTTGTTGTTGTTTTGAGGAAAATGAAACCTGAAACTTACTCTAGCAGTACGCCCTAGTGCTGTGATTGGAAGGAATGCACAATTTGTATTTCCAGATCTTCCCATATCTACCACCAGAATAACATCACTACAGTCTGGAATCATTAATTTAGAGCTTTCCAGTATCCCTGTCACATCAGAACTCCATTCTCCAGCACGTTTTATGTGTAAGGAAATGAGATATCAAAAGTGTAAAAGTCTTGTCCTGCTATTACACAACCAGGATGTGACAGATTTCGGATGAGCAGAAAGCTCTTGCATTCCAGAATCCTATCCTAATGGCCCTATCTTTTGTTCATTTTTTTGTTCCTCTTCTCTTTCATAGTTAGATGTGGTTTAATAGAGTGAATTATTCAGCTCTAGCACACAAAAACAACAATACAAAAGGAAAAAACCGAAACATCTATTTTTGTCCCAGTTCAGTTGCATAAGAGTTGTCAATAAAGTTGCTTCTTCCTTTAAGATGTATCAGTATAGAAATTTCCAGAACATCTGTTGTGGTTTAACCCCAGCCAGCAACTGAGCACCACACAGCCACTCACTCACTTCCCCCCGCCCCCACCCAATGGGATGGGGGAGAAAATCAGGAAAAGTAAAACTCATGGGTTGAGATAAGAATGGTTTAATAGAACAGAAAAGAAGAAACTAATAATGATAATGATAACACTAATAAAATGACAATAGTAATAATAAAAGGATTGGGATGTACAAATTATGCACAATGCAATTGCTCACCACCCGCTGATCGATGCCCAGTTAGTCCCCAAGCGGCGATCCCCCCACCCCTACTCCCCCCAGTTTATATACTAGATGTGATGTTACATGGTATGGAATACCTCTTTGGCCAGTTTGGGTCAGCTGCCCTGGCTGTGTCCCCTCCCAACTTCTTGTGCCCCTCCAGCTTTCTCACTGGCTGGGCATGAGAAGCTGAAAAATCCTTGACTTTAGTCTAAATATTACTTAGCAACAACTGAAAACATCAGTGTTATCAACATTCTTCTCATACCTAACTCAAAAACATAGCACTATACCAGCTACTAGGAAGACAATTAACTCCATCCCAGCTGAAACCAGGACAACATCAAGACCCTGAAAAACGTTTTCCATTCATATCCAAAAGGAATTGTGGGAATTGATTGTATAAAATATTCCAGTTAAAGATGGAAATTATTCTTTAGACAGTAACCCATGCTTGGAAAGCTTGTACTAGTGAGTAAGTCAGAAATGGAACAGTTAATTCCATATAATGAAAGGATGCAGCTACTTATTCACAGTGACATCTATAGCAGAAGTACAGTAATCGTAAGTCTTAAAACTTGATTTAGTTCTTTCAAATCTGTATTACATGTAAGAAATCCATTGTTTATTTTAAAAGGAATAATTTAAGAGTAATGATGCCACATTATTATGGGAGTACTTTACTTGCATTAATTAAGGTTAGTCTGTTTTATATATATAAATTCAGACTGATTGGTGGTCCAGGATGTTATATCTATGTATCGTGTCATTTACTACACTGGATACTGGTGGCACAGTGAGAAGATAATTAAAAAAAGCCCAGTGTAGGAATTCACAAGGTAAGAACAACTGTTATATAACACTGTGTTCTCCTTGATGGTCAGAAGACAAGGAAATACAGGCCCAGATTTGTTGCTTTCAATGGATTTACTCATATACTAATAAACTCATATCCAGGTACAAAATTAAGAGCAGTGGAATTCAGCATTAGTTAAATACAGATCCCCATATCTATGGCATAAGACTATAACACATTTTTATTGCTATAAACATAGATACTATAGCCACATGTGTGAAGCATAATATACCAGTACAGCTAAACTGCTATGAAATGTCTGCTTCTAAGTTTCATTAAAAGTTACAGGCAGAGTTCTAAAGAATGTTTTAGATATGCATACAACTAAGTATCAATTTGATTTTCATGTGAATGCAGTCAGCTGTCTTTACATGTATGTAGATGTCTATTTTTGCAGCTCTGTATGCCTCAGTCTCTGAGCCTGTAATTGTGGAGATCCACTGGCCCTTGAAAAAAAAACCAAATTTAATTAGAGAATGTCACTTATATCCTCTACAGCAGTCAATTTCTGGAAGCATGTGGACTCTGTTGTACCGCCATGAGCAATTGTCCATCACAAATACATAAAGAACTGTTCTAAAAAAATTTCTACCTAGAAGTTTAATACACTGGGAAAGGCAGCAGTTTTCAGAGACATCAGTGTCATTTCAGCTGAGTGAAATGTCAATTTCTAAATTAGAACTCACTTGTCACAGCATAGTTTTAATCTACAATAAATATTATTTATTTTTAGAAAAGCACTATTTTTTATGTTTTTTCTGCTCTTTTTCATACTGTAGGGATAAAAGCTTAGTAACAGGGACAAGTGAGAAGTTGGACACCTTTTTCTTTAAAAAGAAAAATCAAGATAGCAAATTCATCAGAAAGACCACAGAGGAAAGGAACAAAAGGAAAATCCTTTCAGGAGGCATGGGTAATTAAAATACAGAAATGTGCTCTAAAATTTGGTATTCAAATCTGATCTGCAGTGCTGTCATCTTTAAAACTTCATCAGATATTCTGTGTAACATAAGGAACTGGAGAAAACTAAGCTTACTCAAAGTCCTGTAGAAGGTTTAGCAAGGTAAACGGAAAATTAGAAACTGAACTCAGCTGAACTTTCAGTTACAAGAGAAATCAGAGTAAACATAAGTTTCAGTAACATCCTCTTTGACATGCAAAATAAATATCTTAATTATTGGGACTGTTTTGGCATAGAACACCACAGGAATATAGCTCTTATTTAAAGAATTTAGTCTAATATAATGTTTATTCTAGTAGACTATTACTACATGTTTACTTCAGTTAGAACATGCTGAATACTTTCCAAAAAATGATTTATTAATATTTGGCCACAAAAAATTGCTGGTGTGAATTTTGTCAGAGACTGACAGTTATTTGAAGATGCTTGTTTTTTGATTCCAGGAACCACCAGCACTGTATTTTTCAGCAACCGCTGTAAATGGTACCCCAAATCAAAAGCAAAAATCCAGTTTTAAATGAAGCCAAAAATACTTCAGTATCATCACTGAATCAATCATAGACTAGACATTTCAGATAACGGGTTTGCAAAGTGTCCACTGTGCTTTTAAAACCTGAACCTAACGAACAATGCTACACTATTACATGCTTTTCTTCTCATTTGATTTGGTCAAATCTACAGGTGCTGCTATTCATTATAGGTCCAAAGTTACTAGTATTACAGCAAGACATTCATTAACATTTATTTGAAAAACATGATTCACAAAATGAATTTCCAGGATTTTGGAAGGATTAGTAGGAAATCTTATTCCTGGTAGTAGGGAGCACTACCCACAACAGACCTTTCTATGTATAATCACAATAACAATAGTAAGCCATACTCAAGAAAAAGGTTGGGTGTTCTGGTTTTGGCTGGGATAGAGTTAATTTTCTTCATAGAAGCTAGTATGGGGCTATGTTTTGGATATGTGCTGAAGACAGTGTTGATAATACAGGGATGCTTTTTTATTATTGTTGAGCAGTGCTTACACAGAGTCAAGGCCTTTTCTGCTTCTCACACCACCCTGCCAATGAGTAGGCTGGGGGTGCACAAGAAGTTGGGAGGGGACACAGCCGGGACAGCTGACCCCAACTGATCAAAGGGATATTCCAGACCATATGTCATGCTCAGTATATAAAGCTGGGGGAAGAAGAAGAAAGGGGGGGATGTTTGGAGTTACGGCATTTTGTCTTCCCAAGTAACCGTGGCATGTGATGGAGCCCTGGAGATGGCTGAACACCTGCCTGCCGATGGGAAGTAATGAATGAATTCCTTGTTTTGCTTTGCCTGTGTGTGCCAGCTTTTGCTTTCCCTATTAAACTGTCTTTGTCTCAGCCACTAGTTTTCTCACTTTTACTCTTCTGATTCTCTCGCCCATCGCACCGGAGCGGGAGTGAGCGAGTGGCTATGTGGTGCTTAGTTGCTGGCTGGGGTTAAACCACGACAGGGTGAAGGATTCAGTTTACATGTGCTGATATCATTATCACTGAACTGAAATTAAAATTAGTGTTAGATGGTCTTCTGGGATACTTTTTGCTTGTAAACATGAGAATAAGAAACATGAGCTGTAGCTGAAAAGTTCTGTTAACAAACCAACCTCAAGAGCCTTCTACCTTATCAGGGGTTTTCATGACAAGCCAGCACAGCTCACATTTTTAGAAGTCAGTGATTTGGAAATAATTTTTTGATGTAACAGATAACCATGAAGTGCTTGTTGCATACAAGAGTGGATGAACGTATTTGGAATAGTGTGTCTAGCAGGCATTTGGGAGCTGAGTTGCATTGTGTTGGGCTTTGTTTATTGTTGTGTTCATGTCAGTGTTGACTATGGCCTCAGCCCTGCTTATACCGTCCTTGAAGAACATCCATCAGACAAGGATGAATTAATCCTCACCATGACTGAATATAATAGTAAATTTACCTACTCATTTTCACTGAAAACAGACAGTAGAGTGTTTACAAGCATTTATTACCTGCAGGCTAAAAGTTAGGTCTACTAAAATTCACATCAGCCTTTTTCCTGATTTCTTACTGAGAACATTCCTTCCCTCCCACATCCCATTATACATGTGTGATCTCAGAACTGCAGTAAACCATTTCAACTACCATTGCACAGCAGTGTGATTAAACGCACAGCTTTGAAAAAGCCGGGCTCCTGCCTTTAACCAAAATTGTGCAGGGGTAACTTTTAGAGAAGCACAGGGAACGATGGTTTCAGAATGAAATCATCTGAGTTGAATCAACAGACCAGCAGGAGAAATGTGACAGTCAGAACACGTAGTCTGTTTTCATCACTGCTGCAGTAGAAGGCCTTGCTTTTAAACAACAAACAGGAATGGTGTGTGCAAACTGAGTGGAAGCAAGTTCTGTTTCCAGAGCATGTGCTATCATTTCAGATCTAATCCAAAGTCTTCATGGCTGGAAAGTTACTGGGTTAATAATGAGGTGATTGTTCCCCCATACAGAGACAGAACTTTACAGCTGACTTGTAACAATTCAGAGAACTGGAACTTTTAGAAATGAAAGAGGACATTCTTGGAATGCCTGCTTCAAGCCTGTTCCTCTATGTTAACGATATCTAGAGATCGTGCTGCAACTACGTCATTAGATACACTAGTTCACTGACAGACTGAAGTCTCAGCATTGCCATCTCATGAGATCAGGACTCTCTGCAGAGGACCATCGCCCCCTTGTAATGTGCCTGATCTCTATGGCACATCCAAAAATTCTGAATTCCTTGTGAAGACAGTTATATTTTGCATGGGAGAGAACACTGAGGCTTATTGTCAGTAGGAACTGTGATTTAGCAGATGGCAAAACACCTAAAAAGTTCTGCCGTTCTGTTCCTCCTCCTATCAAACCCCTACTATGCTGCTGCTTTATCATCTAAGCACTGTTTTCAATCATCTGGTTTTCAATCTAGTTTCCTACACTGTTAATTTGAAGATTGGTATGCCTTTTGAAAGAAGGCACCATGCTATAGTCAAAAGAGCAATATTTCTGTGTTTCTTGTTAGGACCACACGTTTACTGTATTATCTGAGCAGATGTGTAACAAAAATGCTGCAAATTTTGCACTCATGTGGCTAAAAATTATGCAAATGCTTGCAACTTTTTGTACCCTAATTATGTACTGCAGAGCTCGTGCTTCCAGAACTGAAGCTACATATTTGGTCAAATACATTTTGAAGCGGAGATTTCATATTAGTAAAAATTAAATCCTGTCTGTTAAGAAGGTGTGCTTTGCTCAGGATTGACTGATGACAGATTTGTTTTTAAGAAGAAATATTCCCTCAAACGTTTTCCCACATTGGGGAAAGGAGGGGCAGCAGCAATGGGACACAGAAAGATGTTTTCTCATGCATCTGTGACCACAGACAAGTCCACACCACAGCAGGTACACTGCTGAAAAGGACTGCAGCCCATGGGTAAGGCCACACTGCAGCAAGTACACTTTCAGGAAATAAAGGAGCCAAAACTACACCTTTTTCCAAGAGACATGTTTCACCTGTGTCATTGTTTAACCCCAGTAGACAGCTGAGCCCCACACAGCCACTTACTTACTCCCCGCAGAGGGATGGGGGAGACAGCTGGAAAAGGGTCCTGGCTGTATTCCCTCCCAACTTCTTGCACACCCCCAGTCTACTTGCTGGCGGGGCAGTATGAGAAACAGAAAAGGCCTTGTCCTGGGTTCAGCTGGGATAGAGTTATTTACAGGAACCTGGGAGGTGGGGGGCATAGCCGGGGCAGCTGACCTGAACTAGCCAAGGAGCTATTCCATACCATGTGACATCATGCCCAGTATATAAATGGGGAGTGGGCCGGGGGGAGGGTGCTCCTGCTCTCGACTTTCGGTGGGGGAAGTGGCGGAGCGTCGGGTCCCAGGTGGTGAGCAGTTGCACTGTGCATCACTCTTTTCTGTATACTCTTTCATTAGTACCGTCGTTGTAACTTTTTTTTGCGTTGTCCCAGTAAACTGCCCTTATCTCAACCCTCGAGGTTCCAGGTTTTTTTTCTTTTCTCTCCTCCGTCTCCCCCCTATCCCACCGGAGGGGGGCGGGAGGAGTGAGCGAGCGGCTGCGTGGTCCTTTGTTACCGGCTGGGCTGAAACCACGACAGTCCTTTTTGTCGCCCAACGTGGGGCACGAAGGGTTGAGATAACGACAGATCTGGCTAGAGTGTGTTGAAACAAATTTGTCATACGCATTCCTTATATTAGATAAATAGATGTTAGTCACAATGTTGATTAATTTGTTTACATGGTGGCGTTTTGTAAGTCCTTATATGCTCTATGTATTGCCTGTAGTTACGTTTCTCACCTCTGGGAGAGTGATTGGGATTATCATTTTGCTGTACTGGGCAATGTCGACTTGTGAAATGATTACGTCACTGGTCATGAGGTTAAGCTGGTATCTGTATGAGGCAGTGATATCATTTCCATACTTTGGGCACCTTCTATCGGATTTTATTGGTAATTACACCCAATCCATGGGGAAGTCAGGGGCGATACTTCCCCCCATCCCTTCACCTCCCTTCTCTCCTTCTGACTAATTACAACAGCTTTTGAGAATTTTGAATATCCTTGGGATGCGCAAGCCAGTGTGCTGTTAGTGCTATGCCTCCTGAATATGTTTCAGGTCTTGTTTAGGGCTACAGAAAGGCTCTTTAAGAGTACCACCCAGAGATCTGCCCCAAAGCTGGATATTCATGGGTGGCACGGCATGTGGGAGGATATGGGCAGGTATCTAGAGAACATCTCACCTCCAGTGGCTTGGAAGTTCACTCCCGAACAACTACAGAACCCTCATGAAGTGGTAGAATATTTGAAAGGAAAATGCTGTGGCTATTCCAGAGACGCACAACTCGCTGCACTGTGCTGGGCCCTGGCCAGTATCTACCAAACACTGCTTGATATTAGGCAGCACCCTCAGGGAGAAAAGGGGGAAAAGATGGAAAACAGGACAGCAGGCACCGTGGCTACCTCTACCCCTACAGCAGCCACCGTGGCTACCCCTACCCCGGCAACAGGCACTGTGGCTACCCCTACCCCAGCAACAGGCAGCGCGCCTACCCCAACCGCAGTGACAGATACTGCAGCTAAACCAGAGAACCAACCTGTGCCAGTATCAGTCGCCCCTGTACAGAAAAAGAAGCACACAAAGAAATCAGTTCGCTCAGTGAGAGGTGAAGATGAACCAGGGTCATCACGAGAACAGGAGGAAGAGGCAGAACCTGAAATAATCACCCGATCTCTATCCCTGAGTGAGTTGCATGACATGAGAAAAGATTTTAGCCGCCACCCAGGTGAGCACATTATTACCTGGCTGCTCCGATGCTGGGATAATGGGGCTAGTAGTGTGGAATTAGAGGGTAAGGAAGCCAAGCAGTTGGGATCTCTGTCTAGGGAAGGGGGCATCGACAAGGCGATTGGGAGAAAAACACAAGTCCTCAGCCTCTGGAGGCGACTTCTGTTAGGTGTAAAGGAAAGATACCCCTTCAAGGATGAAGTTACATGTCACCAAGGCAAGTGGACCACCATGGAGAGAGGTATCCAGTACCTGAGGGAATTAGCCATGCTGGAGGTGATTTATAATGATCCAGAAAATGCGCAGTCACCCATAGACCCAGATGAAGTCCAATGCACACAACCCATGTGGCGGAAGTTTCTACGAAGTGCACCACCAACCTATGCCAACTCATTGGCAGTAATGTCCTGGAAAGAAGGCCATGGACAAACGGTAGATGAATTGGCTGTCCAACTCCAGCAATACGAAGGAAGTCTCTCTTCCTCCCTACGGGCCTGTGTCTCGGCTGTAGAGGAATTGTCCCGAGAGTTCCAGCAATTCAAAGTGGATATGTCCTCCTCTCCACCTGTACAGGCCCGCATCGCAGCTATTGGGAGTAAGCATTCCTCTGCCCAAGAGAGAGGAAAGTACACACGATGGGCTAACCTGTGGTTTTACCTGCGTGACCATGGAGAGGACATGAGGAAGTGGGATGGAGAACCTACCTCAGTCCTGGATGCACAGGTACGGGAGTTGAGAGAAAAAGCAACCAGAAAAGAGGATTCTTCTTGGAAAACTGCTGCTCCAGTTTCCTGTGAGGAGTCCCCCAGATGCAGTAGATGGGCTGATCACATTTCTGATCCTCTTGAAGGGACTTCTGATTCACGTGTGCGAAAAGTGAGTAACGAATATTCTAACCAGGATTAGAGGGGCCCTGCCTCCAGCCAGGTGGAGGAGAGGAACAACCGAGTCTACTGGACAGTGTGGATTCGATGGCCTGGCACATCAGTCCCACAGGAATATAAGGCTCTAGTAGACACTGGTGCACAATGCACCCTAATGCCATCAAGTTATAAAGGGGCAGAACCCATCTGTATCTCTGGTGTGACAGGGGGATCCCAAGAGCTAACCGTATTAGAAGCTGAAATGAGTCTAACCGGGAATGACTGGCATAAACACCCCATTGTGACTGGCCCAGAGGCCCCGTGCATCCTTGGTATAGATTATCTCAGGAGGGGATATTTCAAGGACCCAAAAGGGTACCGTTGGGCTTTTGGTATAGCTGCATTGGAGACAGAGGAGATTGAACAGCTGTCTACCCTGCCTGGTCTCTCTCAAGACCCTTCAGTTGTGGGGTTGCTGAAGGTTGAAGAACAACAGGTGCCAATTGCTACCACGACGGTGCACCGGCGGCAATATCGCACCAACCGAGATTCCCTGATCCCCATCCATAAGCTGATTTGCCAATTGGAGAGTCAAGGAGTGATCAGCAAGACTCACTCACCCTTTAATAGTCCCATATGGCCCGTGCGGAAATCTAATGGGGAATGGAGACTAACAGTAGATTATCGTGGGCTGAATGAAGTCACGCCACCGCTGAGCGCTGCTGTGCCAGATATGTTAGAGCTTCAATATGAACTGGAATCAAAGGCAGCCAAGTGGTATGCCACAATTGACATTGCTAATGCATTTTTTTCCATTCCTTTGGCAGTGGAGTGCAGGCCACAGTTTGCCTTTACTTGGAGGGGTGTCCAGTACACCTGGAATCGACTGCCCCAGGGGTGGAAACACAGCCCCACTATTTGCCATGGACTGATCCAGGCTGCACTGGAAAAAGGTGAAGCTCCAGAGCACCTGCAATACATTGATGACATCATCGTATGGGGCAACACAGCAGAAGAAGTTTTTGAGAAAGGGAAGAAATAATCCAAATCCTTTTGAAGGCTGGTTTTGCCATAAAAGAAAGTAAGGTCAAGGGACCTGCACAGGAGATCCAGGTCTTAGGAGTAAAATGGCAAGACAGGCGTCGTCAGATCCCTATGGATGTGATCAACAAAATAGCAGCTATGTCCCCACCGACTAATAAAAAGGAAACACAAGCTTTCTTAGGTGTTGTGGGCTTTTGGAGAATGCATATTCCAAATTACAGTCAAATTGTAAGCCCTCTCTACCAAGTGACCTGGAAGAAGAATGATTTTAAATGGGGGCCTGAGCAACGACAAGCTTTTGAACAAATTAAGCGGGAGATTGTTCATGCAGTAGCTCTTGGGCCAGTCCGGGCAGGACAAGATGTTATAAATGTGCTCTACACTGCAGCTGGGGAGAATGGCCCTACCTGGAGCCTCTGGCAGAAAGCACGTGGGGAGACCTGAGGCCGACCCCTGGTGTTTTGGAGTTGGGGATACAGAGGATCCGAGGCTTGCTATACTCCAACTGAAAAAGAGATATTGGCAGCATATGAAGGAGTTCGAGCTGCCTCAGAAGTGGTTGGCACTGAAACACAGCTCATCTTAGCACCCCTACTGCCAGTGTTAGGCTGGATGTTCAAAGGGAGGGTCTCCTCTACACATCATGCAACTGATGCCACGTGGAGTAAGTGGGTCACACTGATCACACAACGGGCTCGCATAGGAAACCCCAGTCGCCCAGGAATTGTGGAAGTCATCATGGGCTGGCCAGAAGGCAAAAATTTTGGAATGTCGCCAGAGGAGGAGGTGACACGGGCTGAAGAGGCCCCGCTGTATAATAAACTGCCAGAAAATGAGAGGCAATATGCCCTGTTCACTGATGGGTCCTGTCGCATTGTGGGAAAGCATCGGAGGTGGAAGGCTGCTGTATGGAGTCCTACACGACTAGTCGCAGAAACTGCTGAAGGAGAAGGTGAATCGAGTCAGTTTGCAGAGGTGAAAGCCATCCAGCTAGCGTTAGACATTGCTGAAAGAGAGAAATGGCCAGTGCTCTATCTCTATACCGACTCATGGATGGTGGCAAATGCCCTATGGGGGTGGCTACAGCAATGGAAGAAGAGCAATTGGCAGCGCAGAGGTAAACTCATCTGGGCTGCCGCACTGTGGCAAGATATTGCTGTTCGGATAGAGAAGCTAGTGGTAAAAGTACGCCACGTAGATGCTCATGTACCCAAGAGTCGGGCCACTGAAGAACATCAAAACAACCAGCAGGCAGATCAGGCCGCCAAGATTGAAGTGTCTCACGTGGACCTGGACTGGCAACGTAGGGGTGAGCTATTTATGGCTCAGTGGGCCCATGACACCTCGGGCCATCAGGGAAGAGATGCAACATATAGGTGGGCTCGCGATCGAGGGGTGGACTTAACCATGGACACTATCGCACAGGTTATCCATGAATGTGA
Organism: Aquila chrysaetos chrysaetos; assembly: GCF_900496995.4. Classification (NCBI taxonomy): domain Eukaryota; kingdom Metazoa; phylum Chordata; class Aves; order Accipitriformes; family Accipitridae; genus Aquila; species Aquila chrysaetos. The sequence goes on from NC_044030.1 coordinate 29,843,977, forward strand.
AACATGTGCTGCAATTAAGCAAGCCAAGCGACTGAAACCCCTGTCGTATGGAGGGCGATGGCTGAAATATAAACAGGGGGAGGCCTGGCAGATTGACTATATCACACTCCCACGAACCCGCCAAGGCAAGTGCCATGTGCTTACAATGGTGGAAGCAACCACTGGATGGCTGGAAACATATCCTGTGTCCCACGCCACTGCCCAGAACACTATCCTGGGCCTTGAAGAGAAAGTCTTATGGCAACACGGTACCCCAGAAAGAATCGAGTCAGACAACGGGACTCACTTCCGAAACAACCTCATAGACACCTGGGCCAAAGAACATGGCATTGAGTGGGTATATCACATCCCTTATCACGCACCAGCCTCCGGAAAAATCGAACGATACAATGGACTGCTGAAAACTACATTGAGAGCAATGGGGGGTGGAACTTTCAAACATTGGGATACACATTTAACGAAAGCCACCTGGTTAGTTAATACTAGAGGATCCACCAATTGGGCGGGCCCTGCCCAACCAAGACTTCCACATACTGTAGAAGGGGATAAAGTTCCTGTAGTGCACATGAGGAGTATGTTAGGAAAGACAGTCTGGGTTAGTCCTCCCTCACGCAGAGACAAACCCATCCAAGGGGTGGTTTTTGCTCAGGGACCTGGGTACACCTGGTGGGTGATGCAGAAGGATGGGGAAGTTCGATGTGTACCTCAGGGAGATTTGATTTTGGGAGAGAATAGCCAGTGAACTAGGCTGTATGATATTTAACTGCTAAATAACCTGCCAATGTATGTCATTGTATCTATAGTGTCTATATGCCATATCAAGGGTATTACTGTAAGAATTACCCAAATGACTGAAGAATGGACTTTGAAACTGAGCCAAGAACAACAGTGATAGAACTTGAACTGGCACCCAGCAATTTCCTCAAGATCAACCTCTTCGACCTGCAGACCAAGGGTGTGGGTTGCATCAAATGTACCATCCAGAAGTTCCAGAGACAGCATACAACAACCCAACACCTCACACCATCTCTCTTATCCTGAAGAAGTGTTACAACAGATGGAGCCCCAAAGTCACGAACTAAATAAAATTGATGGACACATTGGAGGGATAACCCATTGACTAAGGGAATACTATTTGTATGTGTGTGTGTGTGGGGGGGGGGTCCATATACATATATATATATATAAGACAAGGGAAGTGGTAGTGGTTGATTGGAAAATGTAAGATCTGGGCATGATGTAAATGGTATAGAATAAGGGGTGGATAATGTCCTGGGTTCAGCTGGGATAGAGTTAATTTTTACAGGAACCTGGGAGGTGGGGGGGCATAGCCGGGGCAGCTGACCTGAACTAGCCAAGGAGCTATTCCATACCATGTGACATCATGCTCAGTATATAAATGGGGTGTGGGCCGGGGGGAGGGCGCTCCTGCTCTCGACTTTCGGTGGGGGAAGTGGCGGAGCGTCGGGTCCCGGGTGGTGAGCAGTTGCACTGTGCATCACTCTTTTCTGTATACTCTTTCATTAGTACCGTCGTTGTTGTTGTAACTTTTTTTTGCGTTGTCCCAGTAAACTGCCCTTATCTCAACCCTCGAGGTTCCAGGTTTTTTTTCTTTTCTCTCCTCTGTCTCCCCCCTATCCCACCGGAGGGGGCGGGAGGAGTGAGCGAGCGGCTGCGTGGTCCTTTGTTACCGGCTGGGCTGAAACCACGACAGTCCTTTTGTCGCCCAACGTGGGGCACGAAGGGTTGAGATAACGACAGATCTGGCTAGAGTGTGTTGAAACAAATTTGTCATACGCATTCCTTATATTAGATAAATAGATGTTAGTCACAATGTTGATTAATTTGTTTACATGGTGGCGTTTTGTAAGTCCTTATATGCTCTATGTATTGCCTGTAGTTACGTTTCTCACCTCTGGGAGAGTGATTGGGATTATCATTTTGCTGTACTGGGCAATGTCGACTTGTGAAATGATTACGTCACTGGTCATGAGGTTAAGCTGGTATCTGTATGAGGCAGTGATATCATTTCCATACTTTGGGCACCTTCTATCGGATTTTATTGGTAATTACACCCAATCCATGGGGAAGTCAGGGGCGATACTTCCCCCCATCCCTTCACCTCCCTTCTCTCCTTCTGACTAATTACAACAGCTTTTGAGAATTTTGAATATCCTTGGGATGCGCAAGCCAGTGTGCTGTTAGTGCTATGCCTCCTGAATATGTTTCAGGTCTTGTTTAGGGCTACAGAAAGGCTCTTTAAGAGTACCACCCAGAGATCTGCCCCAAAGCTGGATATTCATGGGTGGCACGGCATGTGGGAGGATATGGGCAGGTATCTAGAGAACATCTCACCTCCAGTGGCTTGGAAGTTCACTCCCGAACAACTACAGAACCCTCATGAAGTGGTAGAATATTTGAAAGGAAAATGCTGTGGCTATTCCAGAGACGCACAACTCGCTGCACTGTGCTGGGCCCTGGCCAGTATCTACCAAACACTGCTTGATATTAGGCAGCACCCTCAGGGAGAAAAGGGGGAAAAGATGGAAAACAGGACAGCAGGCACCGTGGCTACCCCTACCCCTACAGCAGCCACCGTGGCTACCCCTACCCCGGCAACAGGCACTGTGGCTACCCCTACCCCAGCAACAGGCAGCGCGCCTACCCCAACCGCAGTGACAGATACTGCAGCTAAACCAGAGAACCAACCTGTGCCAGTATCAGTCGCCCCTGTACAGAAAAAGAAGCACACAAAGAAATCAGTTCGCTCAGTGAGAGGTGAAGATGAACCAGGGTCATCACGAGAACAGGAGGAAGAGGCAGAACCTGAAATAATCACCCGATCTCTATCCCTGAGTGAGTTGCATGACATGAGAAAAGATTTTAGCCGCCACCCAGGTGAGCACATTATTACCTGGCTGCTCCGATGCTGGGATAATGGGGCTAGTAGTGTGGAATTAGAGGGTAAGGAAGCCAAGCAGTTGGGATCTCTGTCTAGGGAAGGGGGCATCGACAAGGCGATTGGGAGAAAAACACAAGTCCTCAGCCTCTGGAGGCGACTTCTGTTAGGTGTAAAGGAAAGATACCCCTTCAAGGATGAAGTTACATGTCACCAAGGCAAGTGGACCACCATGGAGAGAGGTATCCAGTACCTGAGGGAATTAGCCATGCTGGAGGTGATTTATAATGATCCAGAAAATGCGCAGTCACCCATAGACCCAGATGAAGTCCAATGCACACAACCCATGTGGCGGAAGTTTCTACGAAGTGCACCACCAACCTATGCCAACTCATTGGCAGTAATGTCCTGGAAAGAAGGCCATGGACAAACGGTAGATGAATTGGCTGTCCAACTCCAGCAATACGAAGGAAGTCTCTCTTCCTCCCTACGGGCCTGTGTCTCGGCTGTAGAGGAATTGTCCCGAGAGTTCCAGCAATTCAAAGTGGATATGTCCTCCTCTCCACCTGTACAGGCCCGCATCGCAGCTATTGGGAGTAAGCATTCCTCTGCCCAAGAGAGAGGAAAGTACACACGATGGGCTAACCTGTGGTTTTACCTGCGTGACCATGGAGAGGACATGAGGAAGTGGGATGGAGAACCTACCTCAGTCCTGGATGCACAGGTACGGGAGTTGAGAGAAAAAGCAACCAGAAAAGAGGATTCTTCTTGGAAAACTGCTGCTCCAGTTTCCTGTGAGGAGTCCCCCAGATGCAGTAGATGGGCTGATCACATTTCTGATCCTCTTGAAGGGACTTCTGATTCACGTGTGCGAAAAGTGAGTAATGAATATTCTAACCAGGATTAGAGGGGCCCTGCCTCCAGCCAGGTGGAGGAGAGGAACAACCGAGTCTACTGGACAGTGTGGATTCGATGGCCTGGCACATCAGTCCCACAGGAATATAAGGCTCTAGTAGACACTGGTGCACAATGCACCCTAATGCCATCAAGTTATAAAGGGGCAGAACCCATCTGTATCTCTGGTGTGACAGGGGGATCCCAAGAGCTAACCGTATTAGAAGCTGAAATGAGTCTAACCGGGAATGACTGGCATAAACACCCCATTGTGACTGGCCCAGAGGCCCCGTGCATCCTTGGTATAGATTATCTCAGGAGGGGATATTTCAAGGACCCAAAAGGGTACCGTTGGGCTTTTGGTATAGCTGCATTGGAGACAGAGGAGATTGAACAGCTGTCTACCCTGCCTGGTCTCTCTCAAGACCCTTCAGTTGTGGGGTTGCTGAAGGTTGAAGAACAACAGGTGCCAATTGCTACCACGACGGTGCACCGGCGGCAATATCGCACCAACCGAGATTCCCTGATCCCCATCCATAAGCTGATTTGCCAATTGGAGAGTCAAGGAGTGATCAGCAAGACTCACTCACCCTTTAATAGTCCCATATGGCCCGTGCGGAAATCTAATGGGGAATGGAGACTAACAGTAGATTATCGTGGGCTGAATGAAGTCACGCCACCGCTGAGCGCTGCTGTGCCAGATATGTTAGAGCTTCAATATGAACTGGAATCAAAGGCAGCCAAGTGGTATGCCACAATTGACATTGCTAATGCATTTTTTTCCATTCCTTTGGCAGTGGAGTGCAGGCCACAGTTTGCCTTTACTTGGAGGGGTGTCCAGTACACCTGGAATCGACTGCCCCAGGGGTGGAAACACAGCCCCACTATTTGCCATGGACTGATCCAGGCTGCACTGGAAAAAGGTGAAGCTCCAGAGCACCTGCAATACATTGATGACATCATCGTATGGGGCAACACAGCAGAAGAAGTTTTTGAGAAAGGGAAGAAAATAATCCAAATCCTTTTGAAGGCTGGTTTTGCCATAAAAGAAAGTAAGGTCAAGGGACCTGCACAGGAGATCCAGGTCTTAGGAGTAAAATGGCAAGACAGGCGTCGTCAGATCCCTATGGATGTGATCAACAAAATAGCAGCTATGTCCCCACCGACTAATAAAAGGAAACACAAGCTTTCTTAGGTGTTGTGGGCTTTTGGAGAATGCATATTCCAAATTACAGTCAAATTGTAAGCCCTCTCTACCAAGTGACCTGGAAGAAGAATGATTTTAAATGGGGGCCTGAGCAACGACAAGCTTTTGAACAAATTAAGCGGGAGATTGTTCATGCAGTAGCTCTTGGGCCAGTCCGGGCAGGACAAGATGTTATAAATGTGCTCTACACTGCAGCTGGGGAGAATGGCCCTACCTGGAGCCTCTGGCAGAAAGCACGTGGGGAGACCTGAGGCCGACCCCTGGTGTTTTGGAGTCGGGGATACAGAGGATCCGAGGCTTGCTATACTCCAACTGAAAAAGAGATATTGGCAGCATATGAAGGAGTTCGAGCTGCCTCAGAAGTGGTTGGCACTGAAACACAGCTCATCTTAGCACCCCTACTGCCAGTGTTAGGCTGGATGTTCAAAGGGAGGGTCTCCTCTACACATCATGCAACTGATGCCACGTGGAGTAAGTGGGTCACACTGATCACACAACGGGCTCGCATAGGAAACCCCAGTCGCCCAGGAATTGTGGAAGTCATCATGGGCTGGCCAGAAGGCAAAAATTTTGGAATGTCGCCAGAGGAGGAGGTGACACGGGCTGAAGAGGCCCCGCTGTATAATAAACTGCCAGAAAATGAGAGGCAATATGCCCTGTTCACTGATGGGTCCTGTCGCATTGTGGGAAAGCATCGGAGGTGGAAGGCTGCTGTATGGAGTCCTACACGACTAGTCGCAGAAACTGCTGAAGGAGAAGGTGAATCGAGTCAGTTTGCAGAGGTGAAAGCCATCCAGCTAGCGTTAGACATTGCTGAAAGAGAGAAATGGCCAGTGCTCTATCTCTATACCGACTCATGGATGGTGGCAAATGCCCTATGGGGGTGGCTACAGCAATGGAAGAAGAGCAATTGGCAGCGCAGAGGTAAACTCATCTGGGCTGCCGCACTGTGGCAAGATATTGCTGTTCGGATAGAGAAGCTAGTGGTAAAAGTACGCCACGTAGATGCTCATGTACCCAAGAGTCGGGCCACTGAAGAACATCAAAACAACCAGCAGGCAGATCAGGCCGCCAAGATTGAAGTGTCTCACGTGGACCTGGACTGGCAACGTAGGGGTGAGCTATTTATGGCTCAGTGGGCCCATGACACCTCGGGCCATCAGGGAAGAGATGCAACATATAGGTGGGCTCGCGATCGAGGGGTGGACTTAACCATGGACACTATCGCACAGGTTATCCATGAATGTGAAACATGTGCTGCAATTAAGCAAGCCAAGCGACTGAAACCCCTGTCGTATGGAGGGCGATGGCTGAAATATAAACAGGGGGAGGCCTGGCAGATTGACTATATCACACTCCCACGAACCCGCCAAGGCAAGTGCCATGTGCTTACAATGGTGGAAGCAACCACTGGATGGCTGGAAACATATCCTGTGTCCCACGCCACTGCCCAGAACACTATCCTGGGCCTTGAAGAGAAAGTCTTATGGCAACACGGTACCCCAGAAAGAATCGAGTCAGACAACGGGACTCACTTCCGAAACAACCTCATAGACACCTGGGCCAAAGAACATGGCATTGAGTGGGTATATCACATCCCTTATCACGCACCAGCCTCCGGAAAAATCGAACGATACAATGGACTGCTGAAAACTACATTGAGAGCAATGGGGGGTGGAACTTTCAAACATTGGGATACACATTTAACGAAAGCCACCTGGTTAGTTAATACTAGAGGATCCACCAATTGGGCGGGCCCTGCCCAACCAAGACTTCCACATACTGTAGAAGGGGATAAAGTTCCTGTAGTGCACATGAGGAGTATGTTAGGAAAGACAGTCTGGGTTAGTCCTCCCTCACGCAGAGACAAACCCATCCAAGGGGTGGTTTTTGCTCAGGGACCTGGGTACACCTGGTGGGTGATGCAGAAGGATGGGGAAGTTCGATGTGTACCTCAGGGAGATTTGATTTTGGGAGAGAATAGCCAGTGAACTAGGCTGTATGATATTTAACTGCTAAATAACCTGCCAATGTATGTCATTGTATCTATAGTGTCTATATGCCATATCAAGGGTATTACTGTAAGAATTACCCAAATGACTGAAGAATGGACTTTGAAACTGAGCCAAGAACAACAGTGATAGAACTTGAACTGGCACCCAGCAATTTCCTCAAGATCAACCTCTTCGACCTGCAGACCAAGGGTGTGGGTTGCATCAAATGTACCATCCAGAAGTTCCAGAGACAGCATACAACAACCCAACACCTCACACCATCTCTCTTATCCTGAAGAAGTGTTACAACAGATGGAGCCCCAAAGTCACGAACTAAATAAAATTGATGGACACATTGGAGGGATAACCCATTGACTAAGGGAATACTATTTGTATGTGTGTGTGGGGGGGGGGGGGGTCCATATACATATATATATATATAAGACAAGGGAAGTGGTAGTGGTTGATTGGAAAATGTAAGATCTGGGCATGATGTAAATGGTATAGAATAAGGGGTGGATAATGTCCTGGGTTCAGCTGGGATAGAGTTAATTTTTACAGGAACCTGGGAGGTGGGGGGGCATAGCCGGGGCAGCTGACCTGAACTAGCCAAGGAGCTATTCCATACCATGTGACATCATGCTCAGTATATAAATGGGGTGTGGGCCGGGGGGAGGGCGCTCCTGCTCTCGACTTTCGGTGGGGGAAGTGGCGGAGCGTCGGGTCCCGGGTGGTGAGCAGTTGCACTGTGCATCACTCTTTTCTGTATACTCTTTCATTAGTACCGTCGTTGTTGTTGTAACTTTTTTTTGCGTTGTCCCAGTAAACTGCCCTTATCTCAACCCTCGAGGTTCCAGGTTTTTTTTCTTTTCTCTCCTCTGTCTCCCCCCTATCCCACCGGAGGGGGCGGGAGGAGTGAGCGAGCGGCTGCGTGGTCCTTTGTTACCGGCTGGGCTGAAACCACGACAGTCCTTTTTGTCGCCCAACGTGGGGCACGAAGGGTTGAGATAACGACAGATCTGGCTAGAGTGTGTTGAAACAAATTTGTCATACGCATTCCTTATATTAGATAAATAGATGTTAGTCACAATGTTGATTAATTTGTTTACATGGTGGCGTTTTGTAAGTCCTTATATGCTCTATGTATTGCCTGTAGTTACGTTTCTCACCTCTGGGAGAGTGATTGGGATTATCATTTTGCTGTACTGGGCAATGTCGACTTGTGAAATGATTACGTCACTGGTCATGAGGTTAAGCTGGTATCTGTATGAGGCAGTGATATCATTTCCATACTTTGGGCACCTTCTATCGGATTTTATTGGTAATTACACCCAATCCATGGGGAAGTCAGGGGCGATACTTCCCCCCATCCCTTCACCTCCCTTCTCTCCTTCTGACTAATTACAACAGCTTTTGAGAATTTTGAATATCCTTGGGATGCGCAAGCCAGTGTGCTGTTAGTGCTATGCCTCCTGAATATGTTTCAGGTCTTGTTTAGGGCTACAGAAAGGCTCTTTAAGAGTACCACCCAGAGATCTGCCCCAAAGCTGGATATTCATGGGTGGCACGGCATGTGGGAGGATATGGGCAGGTATCTAGAGAACATCTCACCTCCAGTGGCTTGGAAGTTCACTCCCGAACAACTACAGAACCCTCATGAAGTGGTAGAATATTTGAAAGGAAAATGCTGTGGCTATTCCAGAGACGCACAACTCGCTGCACTGTGCTGGGCCCTGGCCAGTATCTACCAAACACTGCTTGATATTAGGCAGCACCCTCAGGGAGAAAAGGGGGAAAAGATGGAAAACAGGACAGCAGGCACCGTGGCTACCCCTACCCCTACAGCAGCCACCGTGGCTACCCCTACCCCGGCAACAGGCACTGTGGCTACCCCTACCCCAGCAACAGGCAGCGCGCCTACCCCAACCGCAGTGACAGATACTGCAGCTAAACCAGAGAACCAACCTGTGCCAGTATCAGTCGCCCCCTGTACAGAAAAAGAAGCACACAAAGAAATCAGTTCGCTCAGTGAGAGGTGAAGATGAACCAGGGTCATCACGAGAACAGGAGGAAGAGGCAGAACCTGAAATAATCACCCGATCTCTATCCCTGAGTGAGTTGCATGACATGAGAAAAGATTTTAGCCGCCACCCAGGTGAGCACATTATTACCTGGCTGCTCCGATGCTGGGATAATGGGGCTAGTAGTGTGGAATTAGAGGGTAAGGAAGCCAAGCAGTTGGGATCTCTGTCTAGGGAAGGGGGCATCGACAAGGCGATTGGGAGAAAAACACAAGTCCTCAGCCTCTGGAGGCGACTTCTGTTAGGTGTAAAGGAAAGATACCCCTTCAAGGATGAAGTTACATGTCACCAAGGCAAGTGGACCACCATGGAGAGAGGTATCCAGTACCTGAGGGAATTAGCCATGCTGGAGGTGATTTATAATGATCCAGAAAATGCGCAGTCACCCATAGACCCAGATGAAGTCCAATGCACACAACCCATGTGGCGGAAGTTTCTACGAAGTGCACCACCAACCTATGCCAACTCATTGGCAGTAATGTCCTGGAAAGAAGGCCATGGACAAACGGTAGATGAATTGGCTGTCCAACTCCAGCAATACGAAGGAAGTCTCTCTTCCTCCCTACGGGCCTGTGTCTCGGCTGTAGAGGAATTGTCCCGAGAGTTCCAGCAATTCAAAGTGGATATGTCCTCCTCTCCACCTGTACAGGCCCGCATCGCAGCTATTGGGAGTAAGCATTCCTCTGCCCAAGAGAGAGGAAAGTACACACGATGGGCTAACCTGTGGTTTTACCTGCGTGACCATGGAGAGGACATGAGGAAGTGGGATGGAGAACCTACCTCAGTCCTGGATGCACAGGTACGGGAGTTGAGAGAAAAAGCAACCAGAAAAGAGGATTCTTCTTGGAAAACTGCTGCTCCAGTTTCCTGTGAGGAGTCCCCCAGATGCAGTAGATGGGCTGATCACATTTCTGATCCTCTTGAAGGGACTTCTGATTCACGTGTGCGAAAAGTGAGTAACGAATATTCTAACCAGGATTAGAGGGGCCCTGCCTCCAGCCAGGTGGAGGAGAGGAACAACCGAGTCTACTGGACAGTGTGGATTCGATGGCCTGGCACATCAGTCCCACAGGAATATAAGGCTCTAGTAGACACTGGTGCACAATGCACCCTAATGCCATCAAGTTATAAAGGGGCAGAACCCATCTGTATCTCTGGTGTGACAGGGGGATCCCAAGAGCTAACCGTATTAGAAGCTGAAATGAGTCTAACCGGGAATGACTGGCATAAACACCCCATTGTGACTGGCCCAGAGGCCCCGTGCATCCTTGGTATAGATTATCTCAGGAGGGGATATTTCAAGGACCCAAAAGGGTACCGTTGGGCTTTTGGTATAGCTGCATTGGAGACAGAGGAGATTGAACAGCTGTCTACCCTGCCTGGTCTCTCTCAAGACCCTTCAGTTGTGGGGTTGCTGAAGGTTGAAGAACAACAGGTGCCAATTGCTACCACGATGGTGCACCGGCGGCAATATCGCACCAACCGAGATTCCCTGATCCCCATCCATAAGCTGATTTGCCAATTGGAGAGTCAAGGAGTGATCAGCAAGACTCACTCACCCTTTAATAGTCCCATATGGCCCGTGCGGAAATCTAATGGGGAATGGAGACTAACAGTAGATTATCGTGGGCTGAATGAAGTCACGCCACCGCTGAGCGCTGCTGTGCCAGATATGTTAGAGCTTCAATATGAACTGGAATCAAAGGCAGCCAAGTGGTATGCCACAATTGACATTGCTAATGCATTTTTTTTCCATTCCTTTGGCAGTGGAGTGCAGGCCACAGTTTGCCTTTACTTGGAGGGGTGTCCAGTACACCTGGAATCGACTGCCCCAGGGGTGGAAACACAGCCCCACTATTTGCCATGGACTGATCCAGGCTGCACTGGAAAAAGGTGAAGCTCCAGAGCACCTGCAATACATTGATGACATCATCGTATGGGGCAACACAGCAGAAGAAGTTTTTGAGAAAGGGAAGAAAATAATCCAAATCCTTTTGAAGGCTGGTTTTGCCATAAAAGAAAGTAAGGTCAAGGGACCTGCACAGGAGATCCAGGTCTTAGGAGTAAAATGGCAAGACAGGCGTCGTCAGATCCCTATGGATGTGATCAACAAAATAGCAGCTATGTCCCCACCGACTAATAAAAAGGAAACACAAGCTTTCTTAGGTGTTGTGGGCTTTTGGAGAATGCATATTCCAAATTACAGTCAAATTGTAAGCCCTCTCTACCAAGTGACCTGGAAGAAGAATGATTTTAAATGGGGGCCTGAGCAACGACAAGCTTTTGAACAAATTAAGCGGGAGATTGTTCATGCAGTAGCTCTTGGGCCAGTCCGGGCAGGACAAGATGTTATAAATGTGCTCTACACTGCAGCTGGGGAGAATGGCCCTACCTGGAGCCTCTGGCAGAAAGCACGTGGGGAGACCTGAGGCCGACCCCTGGTGTTTTGGAGTCGGGGATACAGAGGATCCGAGGCTTGCTATACTCCAACTGAAAAAGAGATATTGGCAGCATATGAAGGAGTTCGAGCTGCCTCAGAAGTGGTTGGCACTGAAACACAGCTCATCTTAGCACCCCTACTGCCAGTGTTAGGCTGGATGTTCAAAGGGAGGGTCTCCTCTACACATCATGCAACTGATGCCACGTGGAGTAAGTGGGTCACACTGATCACACAACGGGCTCGCATAGGAAACCCCAGTCACCCAGGAATTGTGGAAGTCATCATGGGCTGGCCAGAAGGCAAAAATTTTGGAATGTCGCCAGAGGAGGAGGTGACACGGGCTGAAGAGGCCCCGCTGTATAATAAACTGCCAGAAAATGAGAGGCAATATGCCCTGTTCACTGATGGGTCCTGTCGCATTGTGGGAAAGCATCGGAGGTGGAAGGCTGCTGTATGGAGTCCTACACGACTAGTCGCAGAAAACTGCTGAAGGAGAAGGTGAATCGAGTCAGTTTGCAGAGGTGAAAGCCATCCAGCTAGCGTTAGACATTGCTGAAAGAGAGAAATGGCCAGTGCTCTATCTCTATACCGACTCATGGATGGTGGCAAATGCCCTATGGGGGTGGCTACAGCAATGGAAGAAGAGCAATTGGCAGCGCAGAGGTAAACTCATCTGGGCTGCCGCACTGTGGCAAGATATTGCTGTTCGGATAGAGAAGCTAGTGGTAAAAGTACGCCACGTAGATGCTCATGTACCCAAGAGTCGGGCCACTGAAGAACATCAAAACAACCAGCAGGCAGATCAGGCCGCCAAGATTGAAGTGTCTCACGTGGACCTGGACTGGCAACGTAGGGGTGAGCTATTTATGGCTCAGTGGGCCCATGACACCTCGGGCCATCAGGGAAGAGATGCAACATATAGGTGGGCTCGCGATCGAGGGGTGGACTTAACCATGGACACTATCGCACAGGTTATCCATGAATGTGAAACATGTGCTGCAATTAAGCAAGCCAAGCGACTGAAACCCCTGTCGTATGGAGGGCGATGGCTGAAATATAAACAGGGGGAGGCCTGGCAGATTGACTATATCACACTCCCACGAACCCGCCAAGGCAAGTGCCATGTGCTTACAATGGTGGAAGCAACCACTGGATGGCTGGAAACATATCCTGTGTCCCACGCCACTGCCCAGAACACTATCCTGGGCCTTGAAGAGAAAGTCTTATGGCAACACGGTACCCCAGAAAGAATCGAGTCAGACAACGGGACTCACTTCCGAAACAACCTCATAGACACCTGGGCCAAAGAACATGGCATTGAGTGGGTATATCACATCCCTTATCACGCACCAGCCTCCGGAAAAATCGAACGATACAATGGACTGCTGAAAACTACATTGAGAGCAATGGGGGGTGGAACTTTCAAACATTGGGATACACATTTAACGAAAGCCACCTGGTTAGTTAATACTAGAGGATCCACCAATTGGGCGGGCCCTGCCCAACCAAGACTTCCACATACTGTAGAAGGGGATAAAGTTCCTGTAGTGCACATGAGGAGTATGTTAGGAAAGACAGTCTGGGTTAGTCCTCCCTCACGCAGAGACAAACCCATCCAAGGGGTGGTTTTTGCTCAGGGACCTGGGTACACCTGGTGGGTGATGCAGAAGGATGGGGAAGTTCGATGTGTACCTCAGGGAGATTTGATTTTGGGAGAGAATAGCCAGTGAACTAGGCTGTATGATATTTAACTGCTAAATAACCTGCCAATGTATGTCATTGTATCTATAGTGTCTATATGCCATATCAAGGGTATTACTGTAAGAATTACCCAAATGACTGAAGAATGGACTTTGAAACTGAGCCAAGAACAACAGTGATAGAACTTGAACTGGCACCCAGCAATTTCCTCAAGATCAACCTCTTCGACCTGCAGACCAAGGGTGTGGGTTGCATCAAATGTACCATCCAGAAGTTCCAGAGACAGCATACAACAACCCAACACCTCACACCATCTCTCTTATCCTGAAGAAGTGTTACAACAGATGGAGCCCCAAAGTCACGAACTAAATAAAATTGATGGACACATTGGAGGGATAACCCATTGACTAAGGGAATACTATTTGTATGTGTGTGTGGGGGGGGGGGGGGGTCCATATACATATATATATATATAAGACAAGGGAAGTGGTAGTGGTTGATTGGAAAATGTAAGATCTGGGCATGATGTAAATGGTATAGAATAAGGGGTGGATAATGTCCTGGGTTCAGCTGGGATAGAGTTAATTTTTACAGGAACCTGGGAGGTGGGGGGGCATAGCCGGGGCAGCTGACCTGAACTAGCCAAGGAGCTATTCCATACCATGTGACATCATGCTCAGTATATAAAGGGGGTGTGGGCCGGGGGGAGGGCGCTCCTGCTCTCGACTTTCGGTGGGGGAAGTGGCGGAGCGTCGGGTCCCGGGTGGTGAGCAGTTGCACTGTGCATCACTCTTTTCTGTATACTCTTTCATTAGTACCGTCGTTGTTGTTGTAACTTTTTTTTGCGTTGTCCCAGTAAACTGCCCTTATCTCAACCCTCGAGGTTCCAGGTTTTTTTTCTTTTCTCTCCTCTGTCTCCCCCCTATCCCACCGGAGGGGGCGGGAGGAGTGAGCGAGCGGCTGCGTGGTCCTTTGTTACCGGCTGGGCTGAAACCACGACAGTCCTTTTTGTCGCCCAACGTGGGGCACGAAGGGTTGAGATAACGACAGATCTGGCTAGAGTGTGTTGAAACAAATTTGTCATACGCATTCCTTATATTAGATAAATAGATGTTAGTCACAATGTTGATTAATTTGTTTACATGGTGGCGTTTTGTAAGTCCTTATATGCTCTATGTATTGCCTGTAGTTACGTTTCTCACCTCTGGGAGAGTGATTGGGATTATCATTTTGCTGTACTGGGCAATGTCGACTTGTGAAATGATTACGTCACTGGTCATGAGGTTAAGCTGGTATCTGTATGAGGCAGTGATATCATTTCCATACTTTGGGCACCTTCTATCGGATTTTATTGGTAATTACACCCAATCCATGGGGAAGTCAGGGGCGATACTTCCCCCCATCCCTTCACCTCCCTTCTCTCCTTCTGACTAATTACAACAGCTTTTGAGAATTTTGAATATCCTTGGGATGCGCAAGCCAGTGTGCTGTTAGTGCTATGCCTCCTGAATATGTTTCAGGTCTTGTTTAGGGCTACAGAAAGGCTCTTTAAGAGTACCACCCAGAGATCTGCCCCAAAGCTGGATATTCATGGGTGGCACGGCATGTGGGAGGATATGGGCAGGTATCTAGAGAACATCTCACCTCCAGTGGCTTGGAAGTTCACTCCCGAACAACTACAGAACCCTCATGAAGTGGTAGAATATTTGAAAGGAAAATGCTGTGGCTATTCCAGAGACGCACAACTCGCTGCACTGTGCTGGGCCCTGGCCAGTATCTACCAAACACTGCTTGATATTAGGCAGCACCCTCAGGGAGAAAAGGGGGAAAAGATGGAAAACAGGACAGCAGGCACCGTGGCTACCCCTACCCCTACAGCAGCCACCGTGGCTACCCCTACCCCGGCAACAGGCACTGTGGCTACCCCTACCCCAGCAACAGGCAGCGCGCCTACCCCAACCGCAGTGACAGATACTGCAGCTAAACCAGAGAACCAACCTGTGCCAGTATCAGTCGCCCCTGTACAGAAAAAGAAGCACACAAAGAAATCAGTTCGCTCAGTGAGAGGTGAAGATGAACCAGGGTCATCACGAGAACAGGAGGAAGAGGCAGAACCTGAAATAATCACCCGATCTCTATCCCTGAGTGAGTTGCATGACATGAGAAAAGATTTTAGCCGCCACCCAGGTGAGCACATTATTACCTGGCTGCTCCGATGCTGGGATAATGGGGCTAGTAGTGTGGAATTAGAGGGTAAGGAAGCCAAGCAGTTGGGATCTCTGTCTAGGGAAGGGGGCATCGACAAGGCAATTGGGAGAAAAACACAAGTCCTCAGCCTCTGGAGGCGACTTCTGTTAGGTGTAAAGGAAAGATACCCCTTCAAGGATGAAGTTACATGTCACCAAGGCAAGTGGACCACCATGGAGAGAGGTATCCAGTACCTGAGGGAATTAGCCATGCTGGAGGTGATTTATAATGATCCAGAAAATGCGCAGTCACCCATAGACCCAGATGAAGTCCAATGCACACAACCCATGTGGCGGAAGTTTCTACGAAGTGCACCACCAACCTATGCCAACTCATTGGCAGTAATGTCCTGGAAAGAAGGCCATGGACAAACGGTAGATGAATTGGCTGTCCAACTCCAGCAATACGAAGGAAGTCTCTCTTCCTCCCTACGGGCCTGTGTCTCGGCTGTAGAGGAATTGTCCCGAGAGTTCCAGCAATTCAAAGTGGATATGTCCTCCTCTCCACCTGTACAGGCCCGCATCGCAGCTATTGGGAGTAAGCATTCCTCTGCCCAAGAGAGAGGAAAGTACACACGATGGGCTAACCTGTGGTTTTACCTGCGTGACCATGGAGAGGACATGAGGAAGTGGGATGGAGAACCTACCTCAGTCCTGGATGCACAGGTACGGGAGTTGAGAGAAAAAGCAACCAGAAAAGAGGATTCTTCTTGGAAAACTGCTGCTCCAGTTTCCTGTGAGGAGTCCCCCAGATGCAGTAGATGGGCTGATCACATTTCTGATCCTCTTGAAGGGACTTCTGATTCACGTGTGCGAAAAGTGAGTAACGAATATTCTAACCAGGATTAGAGGGGCCCTGCCTCCAGCCAGGTGGAGGAGAGGAACAACCGAGTCTACTGGACAGTGTGGATTCGATGGCCTGGCACATCAGTCCCACAGGAATATAAGGCTCTAGTAGACACTGGTGCACAATGCACCCTAATGCCATCAAGTTATAAAGGGGCAGAACCCATCTGTATCTCTGGTGTGACAGGGGGATCCCAAGAGCTAACCGTATTAGAAGCTGAAATGAGTCTAACCGGGAATGACTGGCATAAACACCCCATTGTGACTGGCCCAGAGGCCCCGTGCATCCTTGGTATAGATTATCTCAGGAGGGGATATTTCAAGGACCCAAAAGGGTACCGTTGGGCTTTTGGTATAGCTGCATTGGAGACAGAGGAGATTGAACAGCTGTCTACCCTGCCTGGTCTCTCTCAAGACCCTTCAGTTGTGGGGTTGCTGAAGGTTGAAGAACAACAGGTGCCAATTGCTACCACGATGGTGCACCGGCGGCAATATCGCACCAACCAAGATTCCCTGATCCCCATCCATAAGCTGATTTGCCAATTGGAGAGTCAAGGAGTGATCAGCAAGACTCACTCACCCTTTAATAGTCCCATATGGCCCGTGCGGAAATCTAATGGGGAATGGAGACTAACAGTAGATTATCGTGGGCTGAATGAAGTCACGCCACCGCTGAGCGCTGCTGTGCCAGATATGTTAGAGCTTCAATATGAACTGGAATCAAAGGCAGCCAAGTGGTATGCCACAATTGACATTGCTAATGCATTTTTTTCCATTCCTTTGGCAGTGGAGTGCAGGCCACAGTTTGCCTTTACTTGGAGGGGTGTCCAGTACACCTGGAATCGACTGCCCCAGGGGTGGAAACACAGCCCCACTATTTGCCATGGACTGATCCAGGCTGCACTGGAAAAAGGTGAAGCTCCAGAGCACCTGCAATACATTGATGACATCATCGTATGGGGCAACACAGCAGAAGAAGTTTTTGAGAAAGGGAAGAAAATAATCCAAATCCTTTTGAAGGCTGGTTTTGCCATAAAAGAAAGTAAGGTCAAGGGACCTGCACAGGAGATCCAGGTCTTAGGAGTAAAATGGCAAGACAGGCGTCGTCAGATCCCTATGGATGTGATCAACAAAATAGCAGCTATGTCCCCACCGACTAATAAAAAGGAAACACAAGCTTTCTTAGGTGTTGTGGGCTTTTGGAGAATGCATATTCCAAATTACAGTCAAATTGTAAGCCCTCTCTACCAAGTGACCTGGAAGAAGAATGATTTTAAATGGGGGCCTGAGCAACGACAAGCTTTTGAACAAATTAAGCGGGAGATTGTTCATGCAGTAGCTCTTGGGCCAGTCCGGGCAGGACAAGATGTTATAAATGTGCTCTACACTGCAGCTGGGGAGAATGGCCCTACCTGGAGCCTCTGGCAGAAAGCACGTGGGGAGACCTGAGGCCGACCCCTGGTGTTTTGGAGTCGGGGATACAGAGGATCCGAGGCTTGCTATACTCCAACTGAAAAAGAGATATTGGCAGCATATGAAGGAGTTCGAGCTGCCTCAGAAGTGGTTGGCACTGAAACACAGCTCATCTTAGCACCCCTACTGCCAGTGTTAGGCTGGATGTTCAAAGGGAGGGTCTCCTCTACACATCATGCAACTGATGCCACGTGGAGTAAGTGGGTCACACTGATCACACAACGGGCTCGCATAGGAAACCCCAGTCACCCAGGAATTGTGGAAGTCATCATGGGCTGGCCAGAAGGCAAAAATTTTGGAATGTCGCCAGAGGAGGAGGTGACACGGGCTGAAGAGGCCCCGCTGTATAATAAACTGCCAGAAAATGAGAGGCAATATGCCCTGTTCACTGATGGGTCCTGTCGCATTGTGGGAAAGCATCGGAGGTGGAAGGCTGCTGTATGGAGTCCTACACGACTAGTCGCAGAAACTGCTGAAGGAGAAGGTGAATCGAGTCAGTTTGCAGAGGTGAAAGCCATCCAGCTAGCGTTAGACATTGCTGAAAGAGAGAAATGGCCAGTGCTCTATCTCTATACCGACTCATGGATGGTGGCAAATGCCCTATGGGGGTGGCTACAGCAATGGAAGAAGAGCAATTGGCAGCGCAGAGGTAAACTCATCTGGGCTGCCGCACTGTGGCAAGATATTGCTGTTCGGATAGAGAAGCTAGTGGTAAAAGTACGCCACGTAGATGCTCATGTACCCAAGAGTCGGGCCACTGAAGAACATCAAAACAACCAGCAGGCAGATCAGGCCGCCAAGATTGAAGTGTCTCACGTGGACCTGGACTGGCAACGTAGGGGTGAGCTATTTATGGCTCAGTGGGCCCATGACACCTCGGGCCATCAGGGAAGAGATGCAACATATAGGTGGGCTCGCGATCGAGGGGTGGACTTAACCATGGACACTATCGCACAGGTTATCCATGAATGTGAAACATGTGCTGCAATTAAGCAAGCCAAGCGACTGAAACCCCTGTCGTATGGAGGGCGATGGCTGAAATATAAACAGGGGGAGGCCTGGCAGATTGACTATATCACACTCCCACGAACCCGCCAAGGCAAGTGCCATGTGCTTACAATGGTGGAAGCAACCACTGGATGGCTGGAAACATATCCTGTGTCCCACGCCACTGCCCAGAACACTATCCTGGGCCTTGAAGAGAAAGTCTTATGGCAACACGGTACCCCAGAAAGAATCGAGTCAGACAACGGGACTCACTTCCGAAACAACCTCATAGACACCTGGGCCAAAGAACATGGCATTGAGTGGGTATATCACATCCCTTATCACGCACCAGCCTCCGGAAAAATCGAACGATACAATGGACTGCTGAAAACTACATTGAGAGCAATGGGGGGTGGAACTTTCAAACATTGGGATACACATTTAACGAAAGCCACCTGGTTAGTTAATACTAGAGGATCCACCAATTGGGCGGGCCCTGCCCAACCAAGACTTCCACATACTGTAGAAGGGGATAAAGTTCCTGTAGTGCACATGAGGAGTATGTTAGGAAAGACAGTCTGGGTTAGTCCTCCCTCACGCAGAGACAAACCCATCCAAGGGGTGGTTTTTGCTCAGGGACCTGGGTACACCTGGTGGGTGATGCAGAAGGATGGGGAAGTTCGATGTGTACCTCAGGGAGATTTGATTTTGGGAGAGAATAGCCAGTGAACTAGGCTGTATGATATTTAACTGCTAAATAACCTGCCAATGTATGTCATTGTATCTATAGTGTCTATATGCCATATCAAGGGTATTACTGTAAGAATTACCCAAATGACTGAAGAATGGACTTTGAAACTGAGCCAAGAACAACAGTGATAGAACTTGAACTGGCACCCAGCAATTTCCTCAAGATCAACCTCTTCGACCTGCAGACCAAGGGTGTGGGTTGCATCAAATGTACCATCCAGAAGTTCCAGAGACAGCATACAACAACCCAACACCTCACACCATCTCTCTTATCCTGAAGAAGTGTTACAACAGATGGAGCCCCAAAGTCACGAACTAAATAAAATTGATGGACACATTGGAGGGATAACCCATTGACTAAGGGAATACTATTTGTATGTGTGTGTGTGGGGGGGGGGGGTCCATATACATATATATATATATAAGACAAGGGAAGTGGTAGTGGTTGATTGGAAAATGTAAGATCTGGGCATGATGTAAATGGTATAGAATAAGGGGTGGATAATGTCCTGGGTTCAGCTGGGATAGAGTTAATTTTTACAGGAACCTGGGAGGTGGGGGGGCATAGCCGGGGCAGCTGACCTGAACTAGCCAAGGAGCTATTCCATACCATGTGACATCATGCTCAGTATATAAATGGGGTGTGGGCCGGGGGGAGGGCGCTCCTGCTCTCGATCGGTGGGGGAAGTGGCGGAGCGTCGGGTCCCGGGTGGTGAGCAGTTGCACTGTGCATCACTCTTTTCTGTATACTCTTTCATTAGTACCGTCGTTGTTGTTGTAACTTTTTTTTGCGTTGTCCCAGTAAACTGCCCTTATCTCAACCCTCGAGGTTCCAGGTTTTTTTTCTTTTCCCTCCTCCGTCTCCCCCCTATCCCACCGGAGGGGGGCGGGAGGAGTGAGCGAGCGGCTGCGTGGTCCTTTGTTACCGGCTGGGCTGAAACCACGACAGGCCTTCACAGTGTATAAACACTGTTCAGCAATAGCTAAAACATTACTGTGTTATCAACACTGTTTTTGTCACAAAGCCAAAACATGGCACTATAAGCCCTACTGTGAAGAAAATTGACTGTGTCCCAGTCAGACTCAGTACAATCTGCATCTCTTATTCCATACCATTTACAACATGGTCAGGTCCCACAATACCCAATACATCCTTTTTAATGACCCTTTTACCATCCTTTCATATATACACAGTTATCAGTTCCTTAGTCTATCAGCCACCCCTGTAAAATGTCCATAAAATGTCCATTGAGTTCATGTAGTCCACACTTTGGGCTCCATTTGTTGTAATGCTCATTTGGGACAGGGGAGATGGTGTGTTGTATGGAGTTATTGGGGCACCAAAGCCAACTCAGGTCAGGTTACTCCTGCACTTGCACTGTTCTTGTGAGGCTTGTCCGCCACTACGTCCAGTTGTTCCTGCTATATAGTACTTCCTACAACATGTCTTAGAGACATGGGTTCCAACAATTTAAAGTTATATCCATTACTGTCTTGACCCCTGGTGCCTTAGGGTTTAACATTGCAATCAACTCCTCACCTTGCTCCACTGTGGATTTATCCATGGGCCACAGTACCTTCATCCTGGAGCCTCTCTGAGCAGCAGTCCAAGAGCAGAGCAGGGAACTGGATGACTGGCATCATTTTGGCCAATCCAGAAAGAGCACATGCTCCATGCATTGATCACCATGATCATGCCTCCTGGCACCTTCTTAACTGATCATGAATTAAGCCCAGGAGGCACCTTTCAGCCCTGCTTTCTTCTGCCTGTTGACTTCTAATGTTGAGTCCAGAGCTCCTTATTGGATCTTACTTGCTTATTGGCAAAATAAAATTAACATCTTCACACACTTGGCCCTATTCAATGAATTACTGAATCTAGGAGAATATACAGAGACAGTGGTATCTTCATAGACAAGGGCTGAGGAGTGGGGTCCCCAGTTTTTGCCTTCCTCATTTCACTTCTGAATGAGCTCCATGCAAAAAGGTCCGAGTCTTACCTGGCACAAGTTATGTCAAGATCTGTGGCTATAGCTATTATTTCTGTGTTTCCCAAGCACAGATGCTGGAGATGGCAGGGATGCATGCTGAACTCCACCTCTTCAGTTGGCAGGCAGCATCCCCAGCCACTGTCAAACTTATAGTGTCACTCAGATTTGTCCATATGTGCTCTAGTTCCCTTTCTCAATGTATCTTGATGTCACTTAAAGGTTCTTCTCTCAAACATAATCAATACAAAAAGCTCTGGGTCCCAGCCTCTCTGGGAAATCACTCCCCAAACCTCACTGGGGAAAGTGGTTACAGATGCTGCACTGTTGAGAATGTGCAAATATTTTTGCTGTCTGAGTCAGGAGACAGTTCTGAAATGTTGTGGCTTTGTTATAAATCTCAGTGTTTGGTACTTAAAGGATATCTTCTGGGTTGAGGTAAAGGAATAGTGTACCCCTGGAAAGGTGCCTGCTAGGAAAAATTTCAACAAGACTGATGTACTCTCATTAGTGTGTCTGGCCTTGCTGGGTAAATATTGGGTAAGCAATTTCCCTACTGTTTACTACATTTTCGTTATTGATAAAATGGCAATAAGATATTGTCACAATTATACACTACAGAGACTTTTGAAGAAAGGTAAATGTCTAGCCAAGTACAAATGCACACAGTATACTTCCTCTTTCTCTTTGTTCTAGTCAAAGTAGCTTTACAAATACACACTGGACTACTTATTGTTCTAAGGAAGCCCGCAAAATAACTTTTCAGTCTGTCAAACAAGAATCAGAAGTAATAGATGACCGTTTCAACTCCCCATAATGAGTATTGTCTGTTGACTGAATTGTTCCCCTTTACTGCCACAAATTCACTCCTTCCCAGTTGTGTTGTCGCATCACCCTTCTTCAGACCAGTGGATCCATGTCTTAGCACTTCACAGCATAAGGACACACTGTGAGGAAAGCTAGTTCTTGAAATGCAGAAATCTGTAAGGGAGAAGAACAGGTCACACTGCTCCGTAACAATATGCTTAGGCAAACTTTACCTTGTCAAATGTTTCTGATCATTATCTGCATTAGTAATACCATCCAAAAAGGTGGAAGTATATTTGTAACAACATGAAATGAACAGATATTTCTTGAAAAAATTGTTAAAAATTAATCAGTGCTTCAGAAAGATGGCCGTTAATGTCAAGATCAATATAGGTTTAAGCCTGAAAGAAATCCAGCAAAAACAGAATCCAGTGCACTTTTACAAGACTATTTCATTCCTAATTCCCAGGAAACTATAAAGGTCATAGTTTTTTTGCTCAAAAGTGAAATATTCCAGGACTGGACACTATAATCCCCTGAAACTTAAGCTAAATGTGGAATTTTTTTTTTTTTTACTTTGTCAGGGAGATTTTCCTAGATTCCATTATCTACACAATGGAAGTCCTGGAGGACTTGGCCTGTGTGACACCCACAGGCTGGCCCTGTCAGTGTTGTTTTACAAGATACGGCTTCAAATTAAGGTTTCTTCAATGGCCTCCTTATTTCCACCGTACTTTCTATGCCCTACTATAAGCCATGCATGTGGGACTGTGCTATATCTAATGGGGAATAGTTTCACAATTTCTGTGGGATAAAGAGCTAATCACTCAGGATATAAGTAGATATATATGTATCTGGCTCTTATGTTGCAGGAAACTGACCCTCAGAACTTTTGCCTGAGAGGCTTGGGTATAGAGAGATAGTGCTCTAGATCATTCAAGGTGTTCTAACTGAAGTTTTGAGGATCTTTCTCAATAGGTATTTCTGCCAGTGGTCCGGTTTTGTTAGATCTCTGCATTCAGGATTTAGTTTTATTGCAGTTTTGCTTTGTCCTAAGGACACTGTCGTGACTCACAGCCCTGATAGTTGCTATGCTACTAGTTTACAATATAGGATTATGACGTAAAAGAAGCCCCAACTAGCAGACCTTCCTAGTTTAAAGAACCTATCTTTTTCAGAGTAAAAGGGGACTAGCACAGAAAACATAGATAACAAGCTTTTGTCTCTAGAAATCATTCTCCTGAAAATGCTGATATTGTTAGCTTTATTCCTAATGCAGACAAAGCCATATTTATCATGAAGTGGACAGCAAACAGTTAGTCTGCTGGGAACATTCCATTTAGTTTTATGAAGACACACTGACTTATACTAGTTAAAAATCTGTTTTATCATGGACTTAGTAAATGAGAGCACAATTAGTGATCCAAATAAAAAGCAAATTATACAGAATGCATTACCAGGAAGCTGAAAATTTGAAAGGTGTGTGCAAATACTTGCTCTTGATGATATTAAGAAGCACACATAGCAATCTAAGCAAATTTTCTTTCATCTTACATTTTATGTTAATAGTAAAAAAATATCTCAGCCCATGGTAAAAGTCAGTATGGAGTGTCACTGATCTGCAATTAAAACTGTGTATCAAATTGTTTAACAGAAAATGCATACAATGTGCTTGTCCTGCATAGACTTGAAAATGGAAGGCTGTGTGTAGAAGACAACATATTTCAGAAAGTCTCAGTGCTGTTTTTTTCATAATTGTTCCTTGTGTACCAGAATTAATTATAGTTCTAGGAAATTAAATACTCATACTGCTGTAAAGCAGAATGTGCATTGAGCAATGGAAGTAAGACATGCAGTCTTCATTGTTTTAGCACAATATGTTTAGTGTACCATAAAATACATGGTGCAGCTTAAGCAATGTGTTTCTTGTACTTGCCAGTTGAGATGAATGCTTATATTTACTATGGAATGCGAGTACTGTACTTATACACTGCTATCGCTTTGTTAAGTAGTGCAGTAGGGATTTGCTTACTGTGCTGAATCTCACCTGCTAAATGCGTGTGCTGTAGTTCTACTGCCAGTAGAACACAGTAATGTCATGGTGCAGTTATACGTGTCGTACAACAAATCTGTAGTCTGCATTAAACAGAATTAGTTGTACATGGGTTGCGTAAGTTCACTTGCACCCTGACCTAAAAAGGAAAGAAGCATCTGCAAATATGTAAGCATACAATTAGCTCACACAGAACAAGGCACTGATACTAGAGGGCCCACAGTCCTTTAGACACCTACTAAATCCTGCATGATTTGCCCATGAACTGGAAAATAGAGCACATTGTAGTGGTAATAGCTTTTCACTTTGTAGCGATGTAATAGCTTTTGTCCTAGTAATAGGAGTGGTCAGGTTGTAAGGTTAAAACCTCATTGCTATCCATCGAAATTTTTCTTTTCACACAAAGAAATTTCATCCTCTGTATGACTATCTGTTGGTACAACATGCAGGAAAGAGAGGTTTTCCAGCTCTTTGTGTACATTTCCTGCCACTATAAGAAATCTCCATCTGGAGAACTTGTTCCTGATTTCACCTCTGCTGGGATTCAGGTCAAAAGAATGGCACCATGGCAGAAAAGAATCAGTCTGGCATGTGACTATTGTCTATGCCAATGCCTGATGATTCATTTGACTATACCGTTTGTTTGGAATCACAATGTTTCTCAGCATGATACTGACTCTGTCTACAGAAAACCCTGATGTAAGAGAGAGCCATAATGGCAGCAGACAATTTAGGACCTGCACTTAATTTGGCATACATGTCCGTAGCAGACCTGTGCCAAGGATGGCCCATATTGTCATGATCTTCTTAGAGTAGAAATCTTCCATCTATTCTGTGATATGCATCCTTTACAAACAATTACCTTCTTAACAGCTTTTTTGTCCTTTTGGAGAAACATGCTTCTTTCAGGAAAACACACGATGATGGGAAATACAGCTTATAGACAGAGCATTGAGCTGAAGAGCAAAAGATATTTTAGTACTGGCTCCACAATGAGACCTCAGTCCTTCTCAGTCTGAGTTTTTTACATGTACAAAACATGGAGAATCACCCTGTTGTCCTTTACTATAAAGTGTTGTAAGAAAGGTACAGGGGAAGTGAGATAAGAATGTTTGGACATAAAATATTATCAGCTCACCTGCTTTGTGACCTTGGGGAGTGCATTTATCTCCGTGTGTTTCTGTTTTAGTTTTTCAGTCTTCTCCACACACTCTGTTAATTCTCCAGGGCAGGCTTTTACTCCTATTGTGCATAAGAAGAGTCCTTTGGACATTGCAAGTTCTAACACACCAGGAATAACAAAGTCATTTAGTAAACATTTACATTGTTTTCCTGCTGGCACTTCTGAGATGTCTTCTATACTTCCTACCAAACTTACATGCAAGAAATCTTCCTCTATGGTAAAAGACTCAGTGAGCATCAGGGTAAAGTAGAATTCAACTTCTTGACTACCTTCCTGCGAAAGGACTGAAAGTGACAGAGTGTCTGCCCAGAAGCACGTCTTTTTTGAATTATTTTTGACTGCTCACAAGAAAGGTTCCTTATTAATAAATTAATGGCTATAGTGTCACAAATATGCACTAAGTTGTCTATGTAAATGTGGAAGATGTGTGCCTGCCTCCACAGTTGCTATGGTCTGATGGTTGGTGTGCTGGCATCCAACTGTATTGAACATTTAAACTTCGTGAGGAACTGGACTGTGGTTTGTACCTAGACTTCAGGAAACCAGGCAATAAGGAAACTGAAGTGAGAGAAAGTGATGCAAAGTGACCTAAATGGAGTTCCTTAATGTGTCCACTCTACACTTGTATGATCAATGTTACAGCACTGACCTCACCGAGATGTACGGTAGTTAGCGTGGGTGCAATAAAAACACGGATGACAGTACTCAAGTACCTCCACATGCATCCCATTTTAAATTTTTTTTCTGTAGCCTAGTATGTGGCCTATATAATGTTCATAGCAAATCCATTGGAAGATTTTTTTTCCTGTCCCCTTGCCTTTCCTCTTATAAATGCATGATGCATCACATACTAACAAAATAAAATCTTCCCTTCACTTGCTAGTTTGCAAGGAATGGTGCAATTGTAATCAGCACAAACCATTCTCCTAGTCTTAGGGGAGAGACTATTCAGAACAAAAGGAGTATTTGAGCGTCCTTGGTGAAGTGAAGTGTTAGTATCTGAGCGTATCTCTCAGCAGGAGCTCATTTTCATCATTTCAAACAACTGGAGAGCCCAATTTCTCATTGCCTCTCATTCAGTGAGCTGTTTGCATCCCAGGGTTTGAATATCAATGCCTCTAAATGTTGATGTTTCCATACACTCTCTGCAGAGGTGCAAGTGAGTTACAGCACATGTGCTCATCAGATTGGCCTTCATGAAGCTGTTATGCACTTTAACAGGAAGCAATTCATGATATGAATCTCATGACCTGTGGATAGTGCTCACAAATCTTTCCTTCAGCTTGATTAAATACCTGACTTTTTCTATTTCATCACAACACTGTTGCCCAAGCAAGTTGGTTTTCTCTTGTCTGATAGATGTATTTCTATACAAAGTCATATGTGGGGATCTGATCTGTTTAGAGTTAACTAACCTCCACTGTTACTTGCTTTCTTTGGGGGAACACTTTTTCTTGAGGTTTAGACTAGACTGAACAAAAGAGTATCTTCAACTGGACCAGAAATGGCGATCATGTTGTATATGAATCTGTTCACCTTTGCGCTCTTTTATCAGTGGAAAAGACATCTGGCTGCTGCTGAAGAAACACCTTGATTTGCCTTAGTTCAGCCCTCAGTTCTTAATTTATGCAACAGATTTCTTGACTCTGCCCCTCAGCTGAACTACAGCATAGAGTTCCACAAGGTTTCATTGGAACACTTAGATGAATTGACACGTGAAATTGATGTGAAGCCATGTGAAGAGCTTTGCTGAATTTCTAGATCTGACAAAACAAGGAAAGCACAGAGGGACATGCTCCATTCTAAGAGGAATATAAATGTCTCATATGCTTAGAGGATGTTGAACTGAGGTGAAAGAGATAATAGGAAACAAAATCACGATGACAAGCAGTCATTGGCCTACAGGGGGAAGTGTGTAAAGTCAGCAAGGAACTGACTATCTAGCCAATGGAGAGTCCTTAAATATTTACAACATTGCTTCGTAATAACCTGTTATAAGGACTCAAATAAACTGCTACAAAAAGGAAGTATATTTCTGAGGGCACTATACATTTGTTAATAAAAATTTATAACTGTAGTATGAAGTAAAATAGTCAGATTCACACTGTCTTGCAGAGAATTCTATTGATTTACATTTCCTGAGGCATTGTCCTTTTGCCTCATGAAGCCATTGAGCCTGTGAACTTACTCATGTTTCACACTATCAAAATAATGAAAGCCGGCATGAAACCTTCCCCATCCTCTTAGGTCTTGCTTATCTTTCTTTAATTAGCTAACCTCTATCAACTGCTATGCAAACTTACTTTGTTTTGTTAGTTAATACCCTTCTTGCAGTGAAGTATATATGTACCACCAAGTGATTTGAACAACAGCAAAATAAATCACTCTTTTAGTGATGCAGGAATGGTAGCACAGAAGTTCATTCTGTTACCTGATCAGAAAATAACTCCTGAAACACACAAAGTATGTTTAGAGAGGACATATTGCTTTATTCTGCATGGGGTGCAAGGTGGAAGATTTCCACAAATTGAGCACACCTACTGAGGTTTTCAGTCCATACTTATACATTACAGTTAAAACACCATGCCTGTCTAATACATATATTCTGCCTAACTATTGCATATTCATTATGTTGAGCAAGCATGATGTGTTGTTGTCTTGAGCAATCATCCCAGAGTCTTCTACACCTGCCCGGGGGTCTCTGGTGGTCTTTGGTGGTTGTCTGGGGACAATACCCCTACTCCTTTTGTGGTCATGCGTCATCTGAGGACACCAGGGTCTTTGTTTCTCTTGCCAATTCCTGGTTTCTCAATGCTGAAGGAGGATGTATGTCCTTAATTAGCAATTCTGTCACTCTGAAATGTCCATTATCTGGTGTCTTGACTGTTATCCAAACACTCCTTAAGCATCCTCTGTTGTAAGCAGAATCTTAAACTAGATAAGCTTTACCTTGAGTACACATAATCTAAAAAGTCCTTGAATGGCAAGCCTACCACACTTCTCATGTTTTAGTTTTTTTCTTTAAGCTATCACCACCTTCTTATTTGTTAATCAGTCTTTTGAAGGCTTGAGGCAACAATTCCATTTTATCGTATCAGCATAAATTCATGTCCCCCTCACATAAGTAGAGCTTTCCCCTGCTGAAAAGACCTAGACATATAAATAATTACAGTTAAGAACACAAAGGATGTTTTGCATAGGTTAAGGAAAATAATTTGAAAATCACTTGCTCAGTTGAATCACCAACATTGTGTGTATAATCATCATAAAACCAGGATGCACCTCAGCAGTATGAATCAAAGGCAGTGAAGTGGAATCAAAGCCAGGCAGTGGAGAAAGCCTACTTGTCATCATAGCATAAAAGAAGCTCAAACCACAATTTTAATCATGCTGGGAGCAAACATTACAGTTGAGACCAAACTAGCCCTCCTCGCTTTCAACACTGCCGTCTTTTATAATGTAAGTAGTGTTTGGTGATAAGTTGTTTCTTAACAGCATCAATGCTCTGACAAAGAGTCAAAGTGAGATTTTAGCTTGTTACTCCAGTAGTAAAGAACAACCCAGAAGGAGAGTGAAAAGGTTCTATTATCTCTTACAGACTGCTTTTCTTCTGAGCTTGGGGAAACTTGCTTGTAGGGCATCATCTTTAGATGTGGGCCATGTTTTCACCCCAAACTTTTCTTCTGTGACAGGTGGAGCCTCTGTGATGCCAGCACACGTAGCAAATATTTAAAACTTTCCCCAGCACTCTGTTCATGACATTCAATTAATCATGCCAGATCTTTCCCCCAGAGGCAGCATTAAACTTAACACAGCAAGAGCTGAAAATGAAGCTAAACCAGAAGGAAAAGTAAAAAGGAGGGCTTTCTGTTGACTTTAATAGGTTTTGAATCAGGGACTGTTCTTTAGAAATCAGGACATTTGCATTTATGTTGAAAAATAGCTGAGGAAAAATTGTGCAAATGTGAGGAGATTGAAATAGACGGACGCCTGTAATCTTGAGAGCAGACAACAGACGACACTTTATTGCTAAAACACACACATACTTATAGTCACATATTCTGTAAAGTCACTGTACACGCGCACAAGCATAAAATATGATTGGTTATATCAACACTGTACACGCGCATAAACATAAGATATAATTGGTTATACTAACTCTGTACACGCGCATAAACATAGGACATAATTGGTTATACCAATTAAAACACGCGAAACTTGTCTCAGTCTAATTGGTCAAGATAAACTGCCGAATTGAGGTTCTTTGTGCCAAGTTCCCTTTATCGTGGAATGTGCACCTGTGTTCTTCTAATTGGCATCTTTCTTTTTTAGTCTTCTTGTTTATTCTGTTCAAGGTCTTCTAAAGGCCTCTGAAATGCTCTTGCGACCGATGTTAACTAAACATGTGTCCACACAAATGGTGCCAGAAAACTCTTTCTTAAACATCTGAAAATGTAGCTTATGAATTCTAACCAGGTTTCTCTATGCATCATAAAAAGGTGAGAACTTAACTCTAGAGTTAAGAGTCCAAATATAAAATGAGCAATAGAAAATGTAAAAGACAAAAGCAGTTACTCATGGGCAAACAGTTTTGCTAAGTCTTGCAATTTTGCTGACCTAGACTTAGAGCTTTTCTCAAAGTGCCTGTTCTTGGAGTCTTGAGATGAAAAGAAAATAAACTTCAGCTGTCATTTAACAGAAATAACTTTCAGAATGTGGTCAAAGGGCTTGAGAACCTCAGCAATAACACCTGGCTATCTGACCTGCAGAAGAATCCACCTGCTGTAGTTGTTATTATTATTTTCATTGTACCTTATGACTTTCAAGTCTGTCTTACAGTTTGTAGGTGGTTCATGACCCATTGATTCCTAAAAGATGGAGCTTGGAAATACTGCAAAACGTGTCTTTGGATTAGTGTTCTAATATTAATCTGAAGTTTGTACAGTTGCTTTTGGACACTGTGCCTAAAAAACTTATGACAGTGGGTGCTCCTAGAAAATATCCGGAACTTCCTGACTTTAGCATATCTGAAATTCCACAAACAAGACAGCCCAGCTTATTCCTCCTTTTGTCTTCCATGTTTTTTGAAAGAAAAAGGTGAATTACGTTGCTCAGGGATGGAAAATATCCATAAAGCAATAGATTCTTTCCTTTTTCATCAAAGAGCTGTTCCTTGCTATTAATTTTCTGCTAGAATATTTATTGCAGTTTTAAGTATTGTAATCAGTATGGGGAAAAAATATCAGTGAAAATGTTATTTGCAGTTCACAGAAAAATGTTCAGATTAGGATTTTCTCTCAAAAGAGATGAGTCAGGTTTTATCCAGGCCTAATCACTTTTAAAATTGGGAAGGCTGTATGAATAAAAAATACACATCTGAAAGTGCTAAATAGGAGGAGGTTCTTAAGGAAGGGCTGTTACAAGCTCTCACTGTTTGGCAGAGAACTTTGTGAACTTAGGAAGGATCCAGCATAATATTAGTTTTAAAAAGCAAGCACTAGAATCCACCTGGAAAGCTACAGTAGGTCAGAAAAGTGTTAAAGTTGTAAATATGGAAAATGTGAAAAAGCAGGATTTAATTAAGAATAAACCATACGGCTTCTTCAAAGCAGGTACTGCAATGATGCAAGACAGAAGTTCAGATTTTGTGAGAGCTTCTCAAAATTAGGTGGTTGGAGGAAAATGTCAAAGGTGGGATGTTACAGGACAAGGTACAAAAAAGTTTGAAAATGAAAGTTAAAAATTACATTAAAGGGAAAGTCATGCAGCATAGCCAAAGGAGAGCTTTTTCTTGGGAGGTTTTCTTCATGGCAGCATGGCCAATACTCTGCTTTGAAGGGCATCCAATCCAATTATTTCCATCTTTAGAATGGCACTCCCAAGCAACTTTTGGTGACTAACTCCTTGTGAGTACATGCATTCAAAAGTGGAAGAGCTCTGTATGATAACCAACAGATGTAAAATAATGAGCCAGAGAAGCATGCCA
Organism: Aquila chrysaetos chrysaetos; assembly: GCF_900496995.4. NCBI lineage: Eukaryota > Metazoa > Chordata > Aves > Accipitriformes > Accipitridae > Aquila > Aquila chrysaetos. Next base: position 29,875,512 of record NC_044030.1, read on the forward strand.
AGGAGGCATCTATGTGCTGCTATACGTTGAACAAAGTCAATGTGATCTGTCATGCAGCTAACAATAATGCAAGAAAAAAGCATGAAAGTTCAGATAACTTGAGTGTGGTATAAAACAGACCAGTGGAAGCATTGCAGCATTCTATAGAACTACAAATACTTTCTCCTGGGAGCTCATATCTGCCCAATTTAATGCCTGTGCAAGTCTGATGAGCTCATAAAAATCACCTGCATCCCAACAGACGTGGGAACGCCTTGGCAAATTTACATCAGTGTAGTTTCATCAAACCCCATTGCACTGCTGGAACTGCACAGACAGGCAGCTGAAGAGAGAGCAGCCAAAGAAGCTAAATAAGCCCACTAGCCATTGAGTTCAGCTATTCTTTCAGGCCCTATTGTGGGGGAGAAATGATACGCCTAATCACTCTGCATGCTTTGGCAGGGAAAGCCCGCTTCATCTGGGCTTTTCTGCAAATGACACGAATATCACCTAGCTGTTTTACCAGGAATCAACTGCCCATGCATAATTATCCCTTCCAGAGGGGAAGCACACTCTCAGTGCAGGGAACACCGCTCCCGATTTTTTGTCATGTTGTAGTAAAAACTACCATTGATAGGAAAGTGCGTTCATGCCACTATCAATAGGGTGCAGCCTTTGCTAACTGCATCTGTCCTCACAGAACAGTGCTATGTCTGCCTTTTGGGGGGTGTATTTTCATGCCAACAAAGTTCTTGTCAGGTGGGCTTCTCATCTGTTTGTTAAGCTGTGGATTTTTGTTGAAGCTGTTCAGGACACATACTGTCTTCTGAACTGACCTAGACCAGCACGGCCCAGGTAAGCTTCCCAGGCAGTACTGTGATGGTGTTGGTGGCAGTTGAGAGTTACCTAAATAATATAATACGTAATTTGGGCTGCTTCAATCACACATAAGCCACTACACTAATAGTAGTAGGAACCAGATACCCTATAGAAATTCTCATAAACTTTGATTTTCTTCAGTCAGATTAAGCAAATCCCAATTAGGTATAAATCTCCAATCTGGTGATCTCACAGGAGTGTTTCAGATTACACTGGCAGGTCTAGGCCAGCAGTGAAAACTGGATCTATTATTAGGCCAAATATCACCTTTACTCATTCAAAATTCTTTTCCTTCAATTGCACATAATATTTTTCCCCTTTGTTGTTAGAATGCTGACTTTGTCTTTCTGTAACACGAGTTTCAGATTTCAGTGAGAATCCAGTTGCAAGGGGCATAAAATAAAAGCTTCATCCAAGGACTTTCGAAATATGTTCAAAACTTTCTATTGCCTTCAGTTAACTGTGTACCATGATACCAAAAAGCTGGTCAAAGAAACTCTCTAACACTCATTTTGGAGTTTTAGAAAGCAGGCATTCTTTATTGCAGTGCTGGATGCATGGGGGATAATTCCACCTAGTGTGCATGCCACAGCTTCAGCACAAACAGGTTATATGGAGTAACAATTACATATTAATCAGATTAGTATACATATACATAAAAATTATTGTAACTGGTTATCATAGTACTGCCTACATCTGATCATGCGCAATGAAGAAATCATTTGAGTCAAAGGGCTGCTTTTAAGACCACTGACCCATCTGAGATTCTGTTGGCTGTCCTTTAAGTCTTTGTTCTTGTCCTTGTACTTTGATCTTGAAGCTTAATGCAGTTTCAATCACATGTGGTCAGTTTCAACATTGTTCTCATCTAGCATACAGGAACATCTAGTCATAAGAGCAAAGAACTGCAAAACTTATAATTAACTACCTCTACTAGTTAATTGCTTGGCTATACTTTTTTATATTGTTTCAGTCAGAGTGTTAGTATAAGATTTCTAATAATTATTTACCAAATCTCACTTTTACAGTCATCTAGCACCAAACCAGTTTCTACAGCTGGTACAGAATATTAAAACCATCAAAATATTTAGACATACCATACAGAATGTATGGACATATGCTATCAACCAGACCCTAATTTTTTCCAAGGATCTGGGACATAATTGTATAAATGCAAGCTAAAATTCAGCTCCATCGGGCACAGAGGTCAGCTCCACCTCATTAGTAATGAATCAGTCTGGGTTCACCAACATTCCACTGAGATCACATTCTCAGTAAAGAGTGGGTCAGAAAAGGATCATGGAACTTTTAATGAATACGAGTAGGGAAACATCCCAGCACTACATTTCATCAGGAGTCCATGTCTCTTCAGGTTTTTTAACTTAAGGAGAGCAAACTATAAAGTATGAGGAATGGTGTATCATCAGAAGCAATGAATCTTTAGGCAGCTACTATAAAAAGTAACACACAACCTCCACCTTGCCCTCACAGCTCTGTAAAGTATCACAAAATTTGGTACCCTTGTACAGCATTCAGACACCCCTACAATTAGAAACATAGCGCCTTGAGAAAGTATAGAAGTTATCTAGCTGGATGAGAGTGAACAGATTTAGGTCTTTGCTACATCCACAATTGTGTTCAGCCATAATCTGTAGTCTCTAGTCTGCAGTTTACCACTTTCTTTCTCCCAAGACACTGCTATTGCTAGAAAACTTCTTCAGTGAGTCATCAGTACTTTTCCAACTGGGAATGAGGCATATGGCAGTCATTTCAACTCACATTAAGAAGTGACTGACAGACATGCATTATTTTTTGTTTTTGATGACATAAAATGCAATGCAACAACGCCTTGGATAGGGCAGGGAAAGCACACAGGCACTTTCTGTGCCTGGACAACAGCTAAGTCTGGTTTGCTATGTCTGTCCGATGAAAAGTAAGTCATGTTGATGCTGGATTTCAGCATAAGATCTCTGATTTAGACTATCTCATTTTCATTTTCTTTCCTATGTCATATTATACAGTCAGTCTAATAGGCTGTAAAACAGGCAGTATATGTGCAAATGCATGCACCCATGTCTTTACTAAGGAAAGAAAAGATATGTATTCATCTGGATGAGATTCAGAATAATATTATGACATTGAGAATAAAATATGCACAAAACACTGGAGTCCAAATGGTAGTATTCCATTAAATGTATGAAAGCTGGGAAAGAAATTAATTGCCAGGTAAAATTAGTCATGTTATTATAGTTGACCCAACAGTTCTATCAACTATCTTGATTTACATGCCCCTCTGCTTCCCCAGAAGGCAGCAATGAGAGAAGGCTTCAGGAAGCACAAGGTTGATTATTTGCATGAATAGCATTTTAACAGGTCCTTTAGCAATAGAATCTGAATGTCTTGGTCACAAAGTGTTTTCAAAAAGAGCTATCCTCTGAACCTCCCAGGTTATGAACCACATGCAACATTGTTAGGGCAGTAAGAGAGATGGTAGGAACAAAGAGTGAAAATAGAACCACCACCACTGACTCAGCATCTACTTCTACTCAGAACTGCTTCAGCACAGCTTTTGATCTATCTTTTCCAGCATGGCTTTTGCAATGATTAAAGCTGAGTCTTAGTATGTGGGCTTTGGATTTAAACAATGATTACGCATTTTGCAGAACTGGGACATGGATATGAGGTCTGAAGAAGAGTAATTTATTTGACTGATTGCCTTATTTTGTGTTTCGGTTGAAAAATTGTTGAGAAATTCCATGCAACTGCTCACATCATATTTCCTGTCACCCAGACAGCAGTGATGAGAATTTATCCTCTACATTGGCATTTGACATTCAAAGTCCTCTGGACAGTTTGGACTGGGTATTTGAAATAACATGACATGTTCTAATATAGAGATAAATGTTTTTAATCCAAGAATGACTGAGTCGATGCATTTATTTGCTTTTATATGGATTCTAGTAGGAATTGTTACATTCCTGGATTATTTGCTGTTTTGCAGATATTCTTATTTCCTGGGGTGTTTTCTGAGTACTTCTAAATGTCAGAGTTTTCACTGGAATTTTTTTTTAATTAATTCTGGAGGGACAAGTATGCAGATAACTTATTTAAACCTACTCAGAGTATTTCAGAATATTCTGAACATTCTGTTTCATTTTGCCTTGTATCCTTGTTACAATCAAAGGAACCTATGCTCCTAGTTCACTTCCTGAATGCTTCTCGCTCTGTCTGGCTAACAAGGTTCACTGATGGACCAATATCATGTCTGCAGCATGGACATGAACTTTCTGTGATGCAATAATTTCAGTTAGCCCGGTGCAACATGTGTAAACCAGGCATGCTGCTTTGCTGTTTAGAAAAAAGGAAACCCATTGTTATAGCAATGTGGTTATAGACTTTTATTCCAAAACCACTTTGTTTCCTGATGAATGAAATAAACAGGGTATGTAGCTGCCCTGTTTTGTGATTTATTAGATCAGTAAACATTTTTTCTAAGATAATAAAGACCTGTTCACTCTCATCCAAATACAAGAAGGAGGGTTTTTTTGCTGAAGACATATCCAGATTCCTTGTTTATCTTTTTTATTATTACTTATTTATGGTAACTTTGTTGAGTGTCTGCACATTACAATCTGAGCAGCTGTGTACAATGTCCATTCACAGATAAGGATTGGAGAATCAGTTACAGCTGTTGCTCAGGAAAGGACTGTCATCTTGGTCATAGATGATCTCTCCATTTCTGTATCTCTTCATTGAGCTTCTGCTGCAATAACCAGACTATTGGTATGTTTGAAAAGCATTGAATTTCAGTCATTAGGGAGCTTGTCTAAAAATCAAGTTGATATTTGGTGCCTTTGTTCTCCCCTCCTTATAAAGTAATACGTGTCTGCAACCCTGGAAGCATCAAAGTGCTTTGTGTGGTTTTTAAGAGTTACCTGCTCAAAGCCCTGCTCCAGTAAAGCCTCAGAGATGTGATGGAGAGAAATGCTGACCCAGCTAAGACCAAGGTCCATCCAGTACAGTGATGACAGTGTCCAAAAACAGACAGTAAAATGAGTATTATATAAAAACAGATCTGCAGCAGTATTGTTCCTGTTCTGTCTTTCCCATCTCCAGCAGTTCAGGGATTCTGTATGTCAGAAGTGTTCTTTGGTAATTAGCGGACCTCAAAGAAGTTTTGCTCCACAGATTTATCTGGTCTTTTTTTTTTTTTTTTTTAAATCAGTTGAACCAAACATCGACAGAGAAACATGTCCCATGGGCAAAATGCCATAGTCAGCGCATTTGCTCCAAGATCTCTGCAAAGAACACCTTTCTGCAAAACAAGGCCTTTATCTTGCAGGGAAGTGTGTGTAGGATTAGTGCCCAAATCTCCTCCTCATTGCTCAACAGAAAATGCAAAGAAAAAGCATGGGTAGTGCTTGACTCTGGTGGCCCTTCCAGAGCTCCTGGGCTAAGAAGGTCCTAAAGTGCTCTTGCATACCTATTACCCAAACAAGGAGTCAGTCACCTGAACTGGTCAACTATGACAAATTTTATCCCAAGCAGATTTTTTTTTTTTTCTCCAAGTGGTGTTATCCCGACAGCTGTCACCAAGGCAAATGACACGGTCCTTTTAAGGAATAGGCTGTATTGATCCTCACGGGAAGACCATTGAACGTCGAGTCGTCAGCCATTCACTTAAGTGAATAATAATACACTTAATACTTCAGAGTATTCACTTAAGTTGAGTACGCCCAGGCCTGTGCTGAGCTGCTGTATGCGGCACACAGAGCACGGCCCTCAGGCTGCCCAAATCCCTTGGCTGCAGGGTAAACTCAGTCAGCTCATTGTAACAGAGGAGCCTGCAGCCAGCTCCCGCTTGACGCTAACGGTTACATCTCCTGTATGGCCTTGCCTTTAACAGTGCAGAAAGAAGTTTTCAAGTGAACTTTGTTACTGGTTTCACTGTAGAAATGATAGGGCTGTTTCCTTGCAAGAAAAACCTGTAATTGCTTGAAAGACCAAAAAGAGAGAACGTCTGTGTTATAGACGCTCGTGACAAATTGGAGGAGCGAATTTGTATTAAATAAAAGATCGAATTTATTAGCAAGCGATAAAAGAGCAAAACAGCGCTGGGCGGCCGGGGAGACAGTGCTCCGCCACAAGCTCGCACCCAAACAGGGGAAGAGCCTCTTTATTTATACAGTCTTTTTAGTCCCTGACACGTGACGGCTGGCTGGTATCTTCGGTATCTTGTGCCATCAGGTGTTAGGTGGTCGTAATTTGCCTTCTGGTGGTTGTTGGGATGAAGGCCGAAGTCTTCCTCAGCTGTTCTTTAGGTGACTCAAGTCCCATTCATGCTCTGTAAACGTCTCTCTACATATGCTAATCATCGGTATGCAATTGTCTACTCAACGGATACTCATGGTCTCAGATAAGTGAAGAATATCCCTACCTCCACAGGTTTTAGATAAGCGAAGAATGTCCCTACCCCCACATGCGATTTCATGAACAAAGTTAACCCGTTCATTACAGTCTGCAATGAACCATGTCTGCATGGCATGCTGTGTTGGAGACTACTTAATGATGAGAGCAAACAACTTGCAAACTGAGCAGTAACTAAACTGAAAATTATCTCCTAAGTTATGTGACCAATAGTAAGAAATAATGACTAAGTTACTTGAAAATCAGAATAATTTATATTTAATTGGAACAAAGACATTAACGACATTTAGAGACCAGTAAAGCGTATTTTATCAGCTGGAATCCCCAGAAATGGATTTGTGCACTCATATTAATTTCCATTTGTATAACTTGTTTTGCATATACACTTAAAAATTACATGGTTTGTTCTTAAGGCCTTTTCTTGACCTAAGATGATTTAAACATCGGGAACACAAGAAGCTTTACTGTCTTGTAAGTTCAAAACCCTCAGCCAGCCAAGAAGTGTCATGGCCGGCATAAACCAGGACAGCTTCAGAGGGGAAAGGGAAAGCAGTGATAACTGGATTTTCTACCCACTAATGATCTCACATAACCAGTTCTTGAAGTACTCAGTGCTTATGATTGAAACTGTGTTTTCAATAGATCTCAACTTATGTTTTCCATGCCTAAGTAAAAGACAGATTTATTTTTTCCAAATTACAGACTGCATTAATCAATGTTTTTTGCACATATAAATGCTCACCTTTTGCTCAATGTGAAAGCAACATCAGCAGAAAAAGTGTGGGCTGACAGAAGCACAGGCTTCTGTCTTGCCCACTCCAAGCAATTAAGGGGAGTTACTGATTTGCCCAAGAAAACATGAGGTTTTTTCCTTTAGTGCTTATTAAATCTCTGTGGAAAAAAAGCTAGCAAATAGACTGGTAAATTAAAACTCAGGTAAGCTTACAAAAAAAGGGTAAGAACTAGGAGCTAAAAATTTGGGGTCTTAGTTTGGAAGAGACGAGAGACACGGATGGTTCGGTCGTTGTCTTTCACTGAAGCATTCCACTGTGTTTCTAAAGATTATGTGTGTGTGTGTGTGTGTGTGTGTGTAGCAGTGAATACAGGAAAGGTATTAAAAAAATGCATTCTTCTCAGTACCCAGTTCAAAACTTTTTTTCTAGGTCACAAAGATAGGGCTCAGAATCCACTCTTGGTTTCTGCCTTGAACTTCTTTTCTCCGCAAGTGTGGCTTCGTCCTGCTGAAAGCAGTATGCTAGCCAAATAGCATCCCAGACCATAGCAGTTCTTCAGGAGACTTCCCTGTGCCTTTTGGTCTTTAGAGTGAAGGGGGTTTTTTGGGCTTTCTGGCCTGTGTCCATGTAAAAATTGTGTATTCTCACTTCAGACTGCAGCTTGTCTTTCTTGGAACCATCATCAAGGAAGGGTGGCATTTATACATAGATTGCAACATTCCCAGCATACCACCACTTCTCTACTATAATTCTGACCACTTGTAGAGTCTTTGGAAAATTAGGAAAATATAATCCAGGGTGCGAATGAGTCTCTGTGCAAGTTTGCAAGGAGAATGTGAGGTCCTGACACCTCTGTGCTGATGACTTACCCAACTTGGACCAGGATGCAGCAAGAATTTTCCTCTTGGTTGCTCGCCTTTCTCCCAAAGTAATGAATGTGGTCCTTCATAGAACATATATAAAATAATGATAGTGGCCTATGAAGAGCAGGTGACAGTGTGCACGGGCTTACATGTGGTTACAGACTCAAACCACACAGTATCCAATTTTTATTATAGAAAGACATGTATAACAGAAATCATGTCTTATTTTACCTTATTTTGCCACTGAAACAAATTTAAGCACAAACAATGTGCTGTTTGTTGTTCTCTGATGGATATGAAAAACAAGACTTTCCAGGTCGGATGATGTAATTGAAGATACCAATCTAAGGAAGCATGTGGGGAAGCAAAAATAAAACAAGTGTTCGCTGCCACCCTGGCAAAATAATACAGCCTTTAAAAATTGTAATAACAAAAAGAAGTAACATTTTTCAGATTTTCTTTGGAAGAGACCTCTGCATATCAGACCCTCCTGGGATTTGTCATGTTGTAACAACTTAAAAAATTCAGTTATTGTTATACTGGTTTTCTTGCTTAAATGTTCTCGTTTAATCAGATCTGAATTGAATGTGATCCACCTTCAGAAGCCAGGGCATAAACTAAACAGGTTGAGAAAATAGAGCTTCATGAACAATTAATTCTCTGTTATTACACTGGCCACATCAATCTCTTCTGGATTTCTCATACCTCTTAAGTTCTGAGCACAGATTTTATATTAGACTACTCTTGACAATTTGTCAAATTTCCAGCATCTTTCAAAGCATGTATACCTCCACATTCATCTGTTAATTGCACATGGAGCAGTTCTTCAAAGGATAATGCAAAGTAACTTAACAAGAAGGCCAAATTACCAAAATGATCAACAATTCTAATTTTCAATTAACTTTAAGTAAAAGTAGGGTGGTCCAATTAGTATCCCAGCAATTATCTGACGGGTTTGAATCTGTTACTACAAAACCCCCAAATTATTTCAAACATGCCACAGTGAATGGACCAGCAATAGTTTTTTGATAAACAGATTTTGATGAATTATTTTTGTCTTTGATCTTTTAAAAATATTTTTAAAAATTGTTACCTGGTTAAGATGGCATTTAAAAGTCCCACCTTGCATCTGATTTGATTTTGCTGTGAATAAAATCTGAATCTAATCTATCTAACTATATGTACTCATGTTTTGAAGCAGTTGTCATTCTGAAAACTGTAGGAAATTGGTTTCACTTGAGAATTTCCAAGTATTTTTCAGAGCTATGTCTAGAGGCTTGGCAAAGAACAAAGTCAGAGAGTTGACATTATAGGCCGACTTGGCTGAAAAAAATCTATCAAATTGTCATCTTTTAAAGTAACTAACCCAAAGAAACAGAGGCTCTGGAATCTGATTGGGGTTCTGGACCTGACTTCAGGTTCAGGAGCAATGTATCGTTACACCACAACTAATGCCACCAGTTATCATCCCTGTGGTGCAGTGGTAGCTCCATTTTTAGAGAGTCTGTAATCAAGCACTGCACCACAAATAAAAGTTTACCCTAGAACATAATAAAGCAAAGCTGTAAATGCTGGAGGATAAACAGGAAGTAGGGGGCACAAACTGACCAGAGGATATAAAGTAGGCTGGGCAAAGGAGAAGTAAGGAAAATTCAGTTTATCATGTATTTAATTAATAAGGATTAGGGCTTTACTAATTTTCTTACTGATATGTGTTGTTATATCCTCTCTCCTATTATTTCATATTTTCATAATAGCACTTTCAAGTTGCCATCAACAAATATGCCCCCAAATTAAAATGTATCTGAAAAGACGTTAGCGCAGTGTGAGTATGTCTACTGGTGTAACTGATGCAACCTATTTGGATTAGGTTGCATCCTTAAAACCTGATTTTATTCCACGAAATTTCTTTTTTGTAGGCCTGAATCTATGTTACTTTTCAAGTCTATATCCAGACACAGACTTCTTTCCTAGTTTTAATTGTAGGCTACAAAATGGATTAGTATTTAAGTAAATTGAAGGAAAACCAGGCAATAGTCTGCAGTTTTTTAACTTCAGGGATAAATAGTAACATGCATTCTTCAAAATGTCTGCACACATGTATACATGAATATTCGTTCAATAACAGGAAGCTAGAAATCTGGAGTTTATAGACAAGCTCATCTGGAGAATCTATACTCCGTAGCTTGCTCTTAGTGCAAGAGTAACTCTCCATAAATTTCTTGTTTCTTATCTGCCAAATGGGGTTAACATTTTCTCATGACCAGAACCAAAATTATTCTCACAGATACACCATCTGGAAGAACTTAGTGGTCCACATTCTGCTGTCTCTTGTGTGATCCAGAATAACTATGCCATTAGATGATAGCAATGCAGTTTGTTTTGTTGCTCTGGTAATCTCCAACCTTTCATCCCATATCTATATTCTGGGCTGTTCTGTCTAGAGGGATTTCGTATGGGAGCCCAAGATGTTGAGCCAGGTAGGACAGTGGTTTTTCTGGAAATAAGCTGTTCTTGCTCAATAGTAAAGTCTCTCTACTCAGCTCTGGCAGTGCTGAAGGAGAGTAAAATAAACAACTGTTTTGGGAAGGAGAGGATTCCTGGGTCAGAGGCACTTAGTGGCTCAGATTTCTAGGCTCTTCCTGTAGTTAGTGGGAAGAAAGAGGCGTCTGCAGAGGGAAATCATTGTGTCATAAGGTAAGTATCCCTAACAGGGATACCATTGACTGGGAAGCTAGCTTAGTGGAGGTGCTTACCTCTTGAGATGCTTTAAGCTGGGTGACAAGAACTCCACCCCCAATGCTTGTGCAGTCTGCACAAGTGGTATCATGACCAGTGTCCTACACCTACAGGAACAGCACAGCATAAATCAGTTTCTGATTCTGTAAACTGGCACTGCTGAGATCTTAATGTGAACGTCATTTATTGAAAGGATGCTGCCATATCATCCTGGACTACTGGTTTTGTTGGTTTATATTCTGAGCACTGAAAAACTTGTTAACTTTGATTCATTGCCAGCATTCTGCCTGGTATAGCTTTAAATGACATTGATTGCTGCACTGTTGGCAGTGCCTATGTAATCACACCAATCCATTGTATTTATCCTTCATAGTGTAGGTGCAAATGGATATGTCAGACCATAACACCTCCAGCAACTAAATGCTGGGAAAGAAGGTACACAGACAGGCAGAGAGAGCAGATTCCCTTGAGGCCCCATGTGCTGACTATTTGTGCCTTTTGGACTCCCTCTCTCCCCTGCCCTCACAGATGCTTCCCCCCCCCCATTTTTTACCTATACAGAAGTGAACCACACTATTACAAATTCAGAGTAGAGGATATCCTGACACAAATGTTAAAGACATCTGTGGAAAGATGATTTTCAAGCAAAAGCCAGCATGGACTGACACTTCTCTATGTCGAGATGACTCCTTGTACTGTACATGGGAGTGCTTCCCATCCTCCCAAAGTTGTTCCACACTGCAGGAGTGGCCTGTGGGTCCCTCCATTAGAAAGACCCTCACTGTCAAGTACTCACAGTTTCTCTCTTTGGTCTCATTTAATCTCCCCTCTTCTCCACCTGTCTGTGACTTTTTTCTGAGTAGGGACAATAACAGGATACAACCCTTTCACTTGCCTGTGTGCATGTCAGTTATTTTACATGGTAGTAGGAATTTTTTTTCTCTTGCATTTCTTAAGCTTTGATCTGTATGAAACACTATAAATTAGAGATGGGTCTGAGCTGCAGAGTCTGTATATTGGAATCAGAGTGCTACTCTGAGTCCGTGGTCAAATTCAGTTCTTGAAACATTTCAGGCAATAGCTTCTGTGTGCTCTGCTATCAATCAAGACAGCAATCCATTTCAGCTGGCATAAGCTGGTCTAGTCCTGTTGAAGTTATCTGGCTTGTATGGGCTAAGAATCTAGACCAGCACGGTCTGTTCTCCAAATTGTGACAGGACAGGGCCTCCTTAGAGAGGCCCTCTGTATCTTACGCTCTTCAGTTCAATTTCCCCTGCCATCTGTTTTCCTGTGGCATCATAACAATACTTCATGGGGCAGAAAAAGCAAAGAGGAAATTCTGGTCAGAGTCATCACGAAAAGCGGAGCAGGTCATCCTGCTTATTTTCTGGGACACCACCATAAGAACTTGTGGTTTTAAGTATTTCTTTTTAAATTTGAAAACCTGATGCTAAATGTTAACCTCTGCAAGCCTTCAAGCCATAGGAAAGGGATGGCAAGGCAAAGTGAGGTGAGGGAGCCTGCACTTCCAACTTTAACATGGTACTGGCATGCATTTGATGGGAGGAGTTATTTAAGGAAGAACAGTTTCTAACAGAGGTGAATTGCATTCTCTTTCTTAAAAAAGCAAGTCAAGGACACAGACTGACTGTTCTTACTACAGTATGTATGTCTCAGAAGGAGAACAGAGTTGGAGAAAACTGTGCCTCCAGTGCTAAGATCTCAGTGTATTTAGGAACGTGAGCTTTACACCTTCTCTGAACTAGTTTTGCTACAGCACCTCCTCCAAGCCCAAAAGCAGTCCAACCCAATCAGGCAAAGTTGCCAGGATGCCTGCATGGATGAACAAAGGGTTCCTGGGAAAACTCAAAACCAAAATGGAAGCATACAGAGAGTGGAAGCAGAGACAGGTAACCTGGGAAGAACACAGATACACTGTCTGAGCATACAGAGATGCAGTTAAAAAAGCCAAAGCCCACCTGGAACTGAATCTGGCCAGGGATGTCAAAGGAAAAGAACTTTGTTTGTCATTTCTACTGTCAACAAAGATGCTGTTCACAAAAGAACTTCTTGCTGCACTTTTAGATAAAGGACATGCAGGTGGTGTAATCCTCATATCAAATGGGAGCTGCCTGCAGGCTCCTCTGTTATAATCAGCCAGATGATAGGTTTTACCCTGCAGCCAAGAGATAAGCAGAGAACAAGGCAGACCTGAAGGCCAAGACATACATTCTGCATAGTGCGGCATAACACAGGCTAGGATCTACTCAGGATAGCTGTTTTGTGGATCATTAGGTCTAAACAATAATCTTCTGGTCAAGATCACTACAGTGGCCCATGATATATTCCTAAATATGCCTTGAATGTACCTAAGCACACCGCTGTAGAATAGGATCTGAGTTGTAGAATAGAATCAGGAATGTGACCATAACAATTTAGACATCATTGACATTTACCACTTCGGTCTTTAACCTAAATTTCTACCTGCTGTTATCACTTGTTTCTTGGATGCCTGGTCAGACTCCAGCATAGTGTTGTGCTTCATAAAATTAAAAAAAAAAAAAAAAAATTAATTCTTGCCTTAATGACCTAATATTTTAGGTCTGGATAACATAGTGGAAAACCTACCTGTGGAACAACAAAATACAGAAGGTGGAAGTTAGTGCAGCAACAAAACTTCGTGAATATCTGACAAAGCCCAAGTAACTGTAGCTCTTCCTGAAATAATACAAAAACCAGGAAACAAGTCAAAGAGAAAGAGTGAGTTTCCCTGGCAACAAAAAGCATGGGAAAATTCTTAGTTCAGCTCCTGCATTCCTACTCTCAGTTCTCCATTTGTTTCATGATATTTTGCGCACAGGCTTTCCTAGGAAAGCCAGGAACCTGGTGCAACCTTATCAGAAACACTGCAGTCACTCAACAATTGTGTAAGCCACTCACCATCTTTGTGCCATGGAGAAGCATGAGAGCCAACTGGACAGATTGTGGTAGTGCTTATCTTCTCCTGGTATCAACCTTTGCCTTTACTACAGACATGAATCTGACTTTAGCTAAGGCAATCAGAACCCTGAATAGGAGCTATGTTACAGAAAAGCACAGGTGAAAGTCCACTCCAGGATAGTATCAAAAGACCAGTTTTCTTGTCCAGTACACCTTGTTTGTGGTGAAATTTTCTTAGCAGTGCTTAACCTCTTAGTATATAGCAGACTGAGTAGTCAACTGAGCAAGCAAATTCTCCTGCAGAGGCATGTGCTACAGCCTTTCCTGGATCACAAAGGCTTTGGGATTATTTACTGAATATATTTCCAGGGCCAGGAAATCAGTTCCCAGACATTCTCACTCATAAATGAGAGCCTCAGTTTTTACAGAACTCAACTCACACTGCAGGGTTTAACTCACAACCTAGCACCTCCCACTGAGAACAACAGAGACCCCTCCTCCCTCCCCCATCCTAAGGAGAAAAAACTGGGATACAGTAATTGCCAGGATTTTTAAAATCTGGATGTCAGTGTATCTTTGGGTTATGGTTTTATTTTTATTGCAATTGCATGAGTAAAAGAGAAGATACTGTTTTACAAAACAAGACCTAGTGAGGAATGGAAGACCTATAATTCCAGGGAATTTATATTACAGTAATAAATTATTTTATTCATTGTTCCCTATTTTCATTCTGTTTCTTCCACATCCACATTACAAGAAGGATAAAACCAGAGTTTATTCATATGGGTAAGGATATTAACCACTGTAGCAGATAACCAGTGCAACATATACATCCAGGTGAGAAGCAGGCTACTTTCAGTTTTTCAGGCTACTTTCAGATCAGCTAATCTGTGGCTCATTTAAGATCACTCATTTAAAAGCACCTTCTTCTAGCAAGTCTGAGGCACACTCCTCTGCTCCAGGTTGCCTATTCTGCTTCACAGTGGTTTTGCAATCATGCGTAACTTGCACAACATAGTACAAAAAGACAAATAAATCAGAGGAAAAAGTATAGATGCCTGTAAGGGCACTTTTTTCTCCTGTCTGCCTGGTAGATTTTCCACTGAGTGTGCTTTAAATGGTCAATATGTCATGTAGACTCTGCCAGTATTTCACACTGGTGTCTCGTCATGGCTTGTCCAACTACAACTCCTAGCAGCCTTCACATGGCTTCACAGCCTTCATAGGCGTTGAGCTAGAGATGGTTGCTGATTCCCACTTTTAGTCCCTACTTAGTCTGTCTGTGCTAGGACAGAGGCCCCAGACAACTATTTAATATTAACTCCACAGAGCTCCTGCATGATGGCACTCTACTCATGAATACTCTACACTGCTGTGATTTAGTTCTGTGTTTAGATTCTGCCTGGAGGCAGAATTATACTGAGTATTATCGGTGATTAGACAAGAGAGGTGCAGAGACCCTCCTTGTGTCTGCATTGTACAGAAGCAGTGCACGTAGGCTGTCTGCCTCTTTTCTTCCATGGTTCTTCCCTCATCCTCCTCTGAGCAGTTGCATTTGAAGACACAATAATGATGCAGAAGTTACAGAAGCACACTATCTGGACAGCAAACTGAGTAACATAGCACAGTTTGACTTTTGGAGGCCCTGTCTTAGGAGGAAAATTGGAATATGCCCTATCTGCTGAGACCTGTGGCTCCTTTTCAAGTTTCAAATGCTGTTGAGACCTTCCAGGGCTGCAAATCTGTGTTCTGTAATTATTCTCAGCCCTGGAGCTGGATCCTGCTTTGTCTGTGGAAGCAGAAGATGTGATATATTAGGCTGCTCAATGAAGTTCCTCCCAGTTGGGAATCTCTTCCCGGATCTGTACTTCTACAGCCATCAGATGTATCAGTCAAAAGCTATGGAAATGTAACCCCTGGGGAGTATTGTTCACTGACACAGAGTGCATATTGCATAAGAGGCAAGTATCAGACAGATCATATGGCAGTTTCCACTTAAGAGGTTCCAATCTTGTAATCTTCTCAGTCTTGTTCCTGCCCCTGTTTTCTCCCCCTTGCGTGCACAGTTGTTTGTGCAGCTGCATGAAGAACTGAATTTCATAACTTATGTAGCTGAAGGAAAGAAATTATGCAAAAGAATCGCTTTTTAAAAACACCAAATTGGTGCAACAGGGCAAAGAAACAAACAGCTCTACAAGCTCAGCCTAGGAAGTGGTCTGGTGCAGCACAGGGATAGGAGCTGACAGCCAGGAAGAAAATGCCTCGGTTTGCATAAGCCCAAGCAATTAGGGTAGTTTAGTGCTTCTCAAGTTAAGATGTTGTTGCTTGCATAGTTAAGCACTAGAGATCATTCCTGCTCTGCCCAAGCAACACAGGCATTTCCAAAGAGATGAGAAAGGTCTTAGCTGTGACATTTTCTGGAGCACATCATCACATGGAGATGATCATGTTTGGGTGTTGGGAGGTGTGGGCAAGCCTGCAGTCATTACAGGACAGATTGTCTGTGACAGCTGTCCCACTCTGCAAGGAAGATGCTTTCAGTGAGAAGTGCAGTGTGAGATGGAAAATATCAGGGGAGACAAACTCTTGCAGAAAGTGAGTCAGGGGAACCAGTGAATGGCTCAGCTGAACTCCAGTCAATGGCCCTACATGTTGGCAAGCTGGTTGATCTAGGTTTAACAAGGTGAAAGGCATTTTCTTTCATTCCTACTACCTATTTTAAATGTGGTAAACAAATTATTTTATTTGTGCTTCACGTTAGGGTGGCTAAATTAATAGGGATTTGTAGGTAATAGGAGAACTTCTGGGTTTGTCTTAGAACAGTGTGTGACTAATCTGAAAATCAAGGTACTTTGAGATGTTCACCTGCACCCAGCCTTCCAAGACCTTACTGCCAGTGTGCACAGGACTACACAGGCCCAGTTGTTTTTCCTGTGGTTGGAAAGGAAAGAGTGTATTCTATGGGTCAGATATAAAGCAGAAAATTCTGGCTTATAATAAGGTAGTAGAAATATGTCAAAACACCAACATTCTGAAATAGTCTGTGATACCTCACAAGTAGCCCTGCCAGTAACTCTACCGTGCCACAGTGTGCGACTTAGGTATGTTAACACTCCGTACTCATCTACAGGGACTGTTTCTCCTGTTCTCCAACCTGTCAGTGTCACCATTAATAGGATCTTTGGGGATAGGTAGGGGGTTGGCAGCAGAATAGGAACAGAAGGAGAGCAGGACATTTGTATTTACTCTCTCAGAAAGAAAATGCTGTGTGCAGAAAGCTGAGATTTTCTTAGCCCCGCAGCAGGAGCAGAATCAGCATATCTCTGGCAAAAGAGCTATGCAACACTTGGCTCTACAGACCCACACGACATAGAGACTGTTGCCCTCCTGTGATAGTGGAAGTAAGTAACACAGCAATATCAGAAGAATGAGGACAGGGAATCAGAGAGTGAGATTAAAGAAAGGAAGACAGCAGGTATATCAGTGAAAGAAAACAAGATCACAAAAGAGAGAGAACTGAATCGAAAACACAGAATAAGGCAAGGAAAGAAAGACTCTAAATACTCAATAAAAGTTGAGCAACTATAAAAGGAATTAGGAAAATATTAATGGAAGTGGAGAGGTTATGTGAAAAGCAGAAAGAAAAGTATCAGCCGGGGTGGAGATATATGAGAACAGTGTAGCATAGCTTGATCTGCTCTTCCAAGCAAGACTGGGAGATGCAAGAGGTGGATAGATTTCCTTGGGGTTACCTCCACTAACACTAAGCTGTTGACAGACCCTCAGTGAAACCAGAGGTGCAGTAGTGTGGTTCCTGGGAGATGATACCATAAAAGCACTTTATTTACATATGAATATTTTTCTTTCTGCTTTGAGAGAGCTGTGGTTACAAAGAATGACAGAGCTCTGGACCATTACTGTGTTAAGGCATTATCTTAAATGATCAAGCCTGTGCTTGGACATTCCCTTTTGGCTACTTTGTGATTGTTGTTCACATGACAGCAGAATGAAAATGAATTATTTTATGTCTTCATACAACATCTACACAGCATTGTAAAATTTTGCCTGTACTCTTTTCTACAGACAGTCCATTAGACTCACTTAAGTTCATTTGCCATTCCTTATCCCCTGGAGGGTAGCTTGCTTGTAGAGAGGTTTGCAGTGTGTTCAGAGACACCTGAGATCCTTTTAGGAAGTATTGAGTCTCAAGCCAGTCAGAATCAGCATGAAATAATCCTGTGAAATCAGGGAGCCCCTGAAGAGGCAGAAGAGGGTAAGCACAATAAATGGTTGGAGAAAGTCAGAAAGTACATATCTGAAAAATTAATAGAGATATTCAGCTGACCTCCTTGTGTTTCTGATTGCTTGGCTTTGCTTTGCTTGTTGAAAAAGTAAATTACTTTTTCCCACTATTCATGACAAAAGAAAAGAATTAATCATTTTAATGAAACATTTATTCTGAGATTCAAAGTATTTTTCAAATATGTTGGATTTGGTTGCTTGAGGGCTTTTTTGGTCTCTTTTTTCTTCCCCTTTCCTGCTTACCATTGTGCATGGAAAGGAGTGGGAAGGAAGAGGTAAGTAGAGTTAAGGAAATCTGAGCAGACAGTACAAAGTTGGAAAGGTTCTGACAGCATGTAATGAAACACTTTTTCCTGAGAGAACAGTCAAGTATTGAAACAGGTTGCCAAGAGAGGTTTTATAGTGTTTATTCTTGCAGAGTCAAGATGCATCTGGATAAAGCCCTGAGCAACCTGATATGACTTCATAGCTGAATCTGCTTTGAGCAGGACGCTGGTCCAATGACCTGAAGTCTTTGAACCCCAGCTGTAATCTAAAAGAAGCAGTACTCCACGAAATCAGTGAAAGCTCTTGTTGGCTAAATACTCGTGAAGTCTTGACACAGGATGTCATTCTGAAGAAGAGAGGAGAGAGCCTAGGGCTGACAGCCAACTAAGGAGGGGAGAGCTGAAAGCCAGAAAGTTTTGCTCCAAGGTAGAAGGTGAAGTTAACCAAAGTGAGTGTGAGAAAAGTAAGAGGAAAAAGTGCTTTGTCAGGCAGGGATGGGCTATAAAACAAAGTGCATTAGATGTGGGGACAGTTGCATCACATTTCAAAATCATAAATATTTCTTGGGCACTTTACTGTCTATAGAAATAATTTTTGGACACAGAATTCTGGCTGATTTCAAATTAGGAAGTGTCTCTTATGAAATACATAGATCTGTGATTCATATCTTCACACCGGCTGACTTCAGGTTAAGCTCCAGCCCAGAAGACAATGCCATTAACTGAGTATTGATGCTCACTTCCAGACACACCTACTTCACAAAAGTAGATTTACACACAAATATTGCTCAGGAGAGCAAGAATAGTATAAATAGCCCTACATTTACAGTGAAGCTTGGGGAATGTCATAGGCAGAAAATTTTACTTAGGATGCAAGGGGTATTTCTAAGCCTGTACCTTACCAAAATTTTTTTTCTTTTTTATGTCAAAAGCAAACTGAAATTTTTACAGTCATTACTAAAATAACTGGGCAATTATCTGTTTTGGATGAAAGTTTTATTTGATAAAATCTAGTTTCAAGATGACAGTAATTATTTGTGAATTCACACTGAATTCAGCTAAAACTCCTTCCTCCCCTCACCCAGCCAAATAAGAGTAAGGAAAACCAAGACACGGATGCTGATCCATGTTTGGAGGAAAGAAGAGAGATTTGGTTTTAACAGTATGCTACTTTTTGAGAGATTTTTCATGAAAGAACAGTTGAAGACATAGCAGAATGCAGTAATAATAAAGAAATGCAAAATGGATTAACCAAAGATGGATCATACCACACCAGAACTTGAATGATGTAAGGGAGAAAAGTAATTAGTATACTTACCATTCCAGGATGGTTATGATTGACCAAGGATATGCAGTTATGGAAAGGACAAAAGGAGAGGTAGAATGTGTATGTTAAGGTGTTTGGGAAAGTCATTAGTCATAATCAGCACCTCACCTTGCTTCTAGAACTGCTTTCAGTTCTGTTCCTCTTACAATAATGGAGGGTGAATTCATACTGGACCTGATGCAGGTAAAGGTCGTGATGGTATCTGGGGAATGAAGAGCCTGCCTTATGAATGAAGATCAAGAACAACAGATTCTAAGGAGCTGCTGGAGAGAGTGCCTTCACACTGATGTATAAATGTTCTTCCAGAATACTGTGTGTGAGAAATGCACTCACGCTGAATTTCATGAATTTTACAAGTTTATTACAGATCAAAGGCAAACAGCGCTGGGCGCGTGGTCAAAACCAGAGGCATGCCGGTTATACCCGAACTCACCTTTTTATACACTGTGTTTGTGGCATTTCCAAGGGGTTATTTTAATATTTCAGGTATCTATTAACATCACTCCACCCCAGACCACCCCACTTGCACGCATCTCTTGTGGTTCAGAGGGGCCTTCGGGGATCTGCAAGGGATGAAGTCAGTAGTCTTCCTCTGGCTGCACTTTTCACCCTGTCATTTTCCTCCAGTCGCACTTTTCAATATTTTCACATTAAACTTCTGTTTTTCCTTTGTTCTTCTTGTATCTTTCATGTCAAATAATCTTTGACCCCCAAAATGCTGTTCTCATGCTAACAAATCATTCCTTATCTTCTTACTTGTGTTCTCAGTTTCACTCGTCCTTGAGTCCATATGTCTGTTTTTCTGTGTTTTCACAAATCTACCTACACATCCTTTAATTACTTGAGTTACAGGATGTCTTATCTCATCAGAAGAAACTATATATTCTGCTTGTGCCCATTTATTGCCTACAAACTATAAAATACAATTGATGTCTGGAATATATCAACTACATATTTCCTGCGTTAAGGCCTAATTTAGTTGCAGTGAGGCAAACATCCTTTTGGGACATAGCTTATGCAGTAGTTAGGCAAATTTCAGTGTTCCCGTTTTGCAAAAGCCAATATACATTTCACACTGTGTATACCAGTCCCTCTGTCTCAGAAAGACTATCTTTCAACCATGAACAGTGAAAGGCTTCAGGGACAAAGAATGCATGGAGTTCATACACAAAACCACCCTGCAGGAACTGGGAGCCTTCAGCCTATAAGCAACATAACTGAGAGTCTCCAGGAAATGCACCAGAAAGCTACACAGGTTGGATAATCATGGTTACACAGAAAGGGAAAAGTATGTGATACTTCAGTGTATCTTTGAATGCTAAAACTGTAGCTGCTGAAAGGAACCAGCTTACTGCAAGTTCAAAACAGAGACTTAGCTGTTTCTTCATGCCACTCACAAACCCCAAAGTATCATGGATGCTAAAATGCCCAGACCCCAAAGTATCACAGATGCTAAAATATGAGGTTAGACAGACAAATTCAATTAAGGAAAAAGCAGTTAGAATATTCAAAAACACAGCATGAGGCTCAGAAGCCTCAACTCACAGATTGCTGGAAGCAGACCTGGTCTTAGACAGTTCCTAATACATCCTGTCTTGCCCAGTGCTAGAGTCAAGGTTCTGGGAAGAATCACAGTTCTTCAGAAAGGAGACAAAAAATGCCTCGTTGTTTCTCCTGGTTAAGAGAAGACTTGAAGGTATTTGATTACTTTCTGTAAAAACATCAGAGTAGAAAATGCCATGGTGGGTGAAGAACTTTTTCGAGCTAAAACACAATGTTGGCATAAGAACAAATGAGTATAGTCTCGTTATAAGTAAGTTTAGGCTAAAAAAGTAAGGAAGATTTCTAACCACTGGAGTAGGGAGGTTCTAGCAGTACCTGCACACATGAGTCATGGAGACAGGGTGCTGGTCTGTCTTTAGAGAGATGCATAGCTGGATTTTGCAGAGGGAAGTTTGATGTGCTGCCTGAAAAAGAAGGAATGAGGCCTCCTAAACCAGGAGCTCCTGCCAGATGTGGGTTCCTTACTTGAAAGTTTATCATCAAAGGCATCTCTTGACTCACAAACATCTGCTTGCCGCTCCAATATATGGTAATTACAGATTCCTATATTCAGAATACATTAGTGGTAGTGGAGGTGAGACACAAGTTCCTTGCTATAATTTGAACACTTGAAATAACATGTTCCTTTCCAGAAGTTACTAACTGGAAATGATACATACAAGAGATTTTCACACATGGTTTGTCCTGAAATGCAGACCTCTGAGCTCTTTCACTGACAGTAGTCTGTCCTACCGCTGTGGTCAGCCATGAGGCAATGTTGGCAGCTGCCATCACTAAATGTCAAGCCGTGAATATATTTTCTATCACAGAGACACACACATCCTGGTGCCTTCACTGCTCTTTTGCGAATCTCCTGTCAGAGTAGCTACAGAATTCACACCATCAATTTGTAAGGAACAACAAAGGGAAGAAACATGACAGAGTTTCTCTGTCTGATGTAAGTCTCGAAGCCAGGTTACTTTCAACTCCCTGGTTAAAAGGACTACATTTCTTTCAATATTGTGAGTATAAGTGTTTGTTATGCCCACGTAAGTTACACACCAGATTTTTCAATATTAAAAAAAGCACGTGGTGCTCATCTGTGTGTAGCAAAAATCTACTTCTCTGCAACAACATGAGCACAACAGGGTATAGCCCATCTCACACTCCCTTTCATGGTGCAATTTTCTCATCATAAGTTAAAGAAAGTTTTCCGTGGAATCTTTGCCTTTAAAAACTTTTTCTCACAGGTGATGCACAAGGACAGCAGGTAGTGATGTGATGGCAGTATGAGTCTGAGAGAAAAACGGTGTCCTTATAGTACCAGTATGAGATGGCCCCACCCAGGAAACACATTGTGCTTAGCATCAGGGAGGCACCAGATCCTGGGTCCCTAGGCTGTGTCAGTGATACCATCTATACTAGCCAATGGTCTGGTCTTGGAGAAACAACAGTTTACGTGCTGCTTGGAGAAGCCTCGAGTTTCCCCCAGTCTGACTGCTTTTGGCCTAAACACTTTCACTTCCTCAGGCATTGTGCCCCACCTGCAAACCCTGGCTAAGTATTCACAGTCATCTTCTGTCATCCCAAAAGACAGAAGGGGAAAAGTTAATTTTCTACTCACAAACTAGTTCTCCTTAACCTGCTTTTCCAAACAGACTTGTAGTATGTGACAAAGAGCAGGCCTTTAGGGAGGCTCTTTATTACTAGTTTTCACAGTATCTCTAGACTTGTATAATTAGTGTAGGAGTAATTAGTGTAAATTAGTAAATTAGAGTAAATTAGTGTAGGAGCTTAAACATCACTTTGTGGATAAAAGCCACAGAACCCAGCGATCCCAGGTCCCATCTCACAGCATACTCAGAACATAAAGCAACAAACAAACAGTGGTCAAGACAGGCAAGATCTCTGTTAACATGCTTGCCTTGAAGACAACTCATGAACCTCATGAACTCCCATGAAACTCAAGGGGGTTAGGCAGCCATCTCCTGTCAAGCTTTCACTTGTGCTAACAGCAGAACCGCAATACAGTGCCAACAGGCATAGCCTGTTGCTCTCATGTGAGAGCTCCACAGCCTAGCTCTTCTCTTTGTCTCTTGTGGAAATAAGATCTTAAATGCAGGAGGAACCTGAGTGTTACATGGGTTGAAGTTGAGGTGGGGTTTTGAGCAGTCCATATGTTGGGGGTAGCTGGGTATTGGATCCAGCTGATGTATAATAAATACAGGAAGAAGATAAGAAGAAACTCACTGGCTGAGAATTAGCCATGTGAAACCTCTCTCACTCATGAAAGGGTTTGCATGAACCTCAAGTGGGAACCAGGCTAGCAGAGCAGATGAAGGTAGATTTTTATGCAAGAAATTTCTAAATCAATGTCACACCTAGGAGCAAAATCTCCAGCCTGCCGGATGAAAGTGACAACGACCACACATTTCCACCCCAGGCAGAAGTAATACAACTAGAATGTGCAGAACAAAGGCTGGCATCAAGGAATCTCTCACATTTCTTTAATTTTGGGGCAGTCCTGAAGCAATCACAGTCTCTCCACAATGGAGATGACTGGGAAAAAAAAAAAAATTAAAAAATCAAATAACAACTATAGTCCTTAGGTGATCCTTGCAGATCCATGCTGGCTCCCATGGTAAAAGACCTCTTGACTAGATCAGGTTGTATAAGAAATCACACCCTCACATATAGGAAATGACCTTCGGAATCTGAATTGCAGAATTGAATATTCTGTCTGAATATTTGAAGCTAAAAGCACTAGATGATAAATGTTGAAGTGTTAATTTCCCTTTCCTAGTGAAAAGATAGGGAAAAAAATTGAAATAGAAAGCTTTAACCACTCAATAGTAGCATCTGAGACTAGGATGTTACTTTACTGAGGACTTTCTGAATGTGAAAATCAGGGGGTTGATATTTAAAAGCAGTGGTATTTTCATTCAGAAGATGAAATACAAAAGTTTTTGCTGCTCCAAGTGATAGCATATGTCCATACATTTTGTGTGGTTTGCTCAAATTTTTATGGTTTTAGTATTTTGTACCTTCTATGAAAACTGGTTGGCTGCTAGATAACTGTATAAGTGAGATTTGATAAATGATCATATGTTAATATTATGGTTGAAACAATAGACAAAGGGTAGCTGGGGAGATAATTACAAAAGTGTAGTCAAGTGATTAACTAGTAATTATTCATAAGTTTTGCAGTTCTTTGCTCTTATGACTAGATGTTCCTGTTAGATGAGAACAATGTTGAAACTGACCACACGTGATTGAAACTGGATTAAGCTTCCAGATCAAAGAACAAGGACAAGAACAAAGACTTCAAGGACAGCCAACAAGAACTTCAAATGGTCAGTGGTTGTAAAAGCAGCCCTTCGACTCAAATGGATCCTTCATTGTGCATGATCAGATGTAGGCAGTACTATGATAATCAGTTATAATCATTTTTATGCATATGTATACTAATCTGATTAATATGTAATTAGTTATTCTATATAACCTGTCTGTGCTAAAGCTGTGGTATGCATGCTAGGTGGAATTATCCCCTGTGCATCCAGAGCTGCAATAAAGAATGCCTGCTTTCTAAAACTCCAAAACGAGTCTTAGAGAGTTTCTTCGACCGGCTTTTTGGTATCATTAGTTGTCTATAGCAGCACTATTTGACTGATCATGATGATTGTAACAAAAGGTTTTTGCAAAAGTAATAGGAGATAATGTATTGTTATTATAAATAGAGAAAAATAAATCACCTGGAATGTATGTAGCATTTAATAGTCAGTACTCCAGAAGGAGAAACAAAAATTTCATTTCTTAAAAGAATCTTCTATTTTTCCAGAAGGAATGTGTTAAGAGACACTATGTAAAGGGGTAATCATTTGAGGAAAGCTGGAGTACAGTTGTGTGATCCAAGGTGTTGTCACGGGTGGATGTTTTACACTTTGCACGGTCATGTCAAAACACAGAAATACTGCAAAATTGACTTGGCTTATTCTTTTCAATGGTATTAATGCTAAAATAGGAATTGCACTGCATGTTTTGTGCCAGAGTACAGGTGGTTTAAACAACAGGTATCTCTCATTCCTAAGTGACTCATAGTATTTCCTGTTTTCTGTAAAAGACTGTACAGCTTGCAGCTCTGTCCTCAGTATCAATATGAACAATCATGGATATTTTGCCACATCCTATCCAGCTTTTTTCTTGTAACAACAGAGAAACTCTGAATATTTATTCAAAGTATCAACAGGAGAATCTGAGCACAAAAGGAAATCCAGTACCACAATCGAGAAAACAACTACCAAACCTCATTCAAACTCCATGGCCCTTCTTTACTTCTTCTGTCATGTTCATTGCTAGAAGGTGGTATCTGCATGCAAACAGATGTTTCTTATCAGTCTCATTCAGTCTAGTTTGCTACCTGCAATCTAGAGTCTGTAATATTACACTCATTTCCATGCAGTTGTTAACTCACAAAACAAGATTCATGAATAACTGCCAGGGTACCTTCTTCTCCTTTTGTATTTTGGACAAAAGTGCTGATGGCCCTCACTCAAGCTATATAGCCAGTTCCTCTGCAAGTGGTGAGCAGACCAATCAGATTTATTCAGAGCAAGAGAAAACACAAGTTTCCTACGTAGGCATGTTAGCTATCAGTGCTGTGTTTTGCTGCAATTAGGTAACCAGATCTGACTAGAAAATGAAGTAGTTCCTGTGTCGATTCATGTAAAAATGGGAAGGAGATGTTTTGACCAAAGTCTCAATTTTGGGAACAGCTCTGTGTTGCTCCTTGGAGTCATAGCTCTAGTGCATGAAATTCCTGGAGCCTCAACAGGTAGAGCTTCTTATTTGTACTATATGTTTCATTATGCATTGCAGTTTCTTCATTAGCTACCATGGTACATCAGAAGGGTTTCTGCCTGGCTTATATTCAAGGAGAAGAAGCCGAGATGCAAAAACAGTCTGTAGAAGAAAACAGAGTGACACAAGAAGAAGAAAATGTTAAGTCAATTTTTTTGGTTGACATACTGAAATGATGCCCCAACAGAAATGCAGGTTTACCTGCTGGAAGGAAAGCTAAGGATAACAGAGCTTTATCACAGAATCATAAAATCATAAAATGGTTTGGGTTGGAAGGGACCTTTAAAGTTCATCTAGTCCAACCCCCCTGCAATAACCAGCGACATCTTCAACTAGATCAGGTTGCTCAAAGCCCCGTCCAGCCTGACCTTGAATGTTTCCAGGGATGGGGCATCTACCACCTGTCTGGGCAACCTGTTCCAGTGTTTCACCACCCTCATCGTAAACCATTTCTTCCTTCTATCTAGTCTGAATCTACCCTCCTTTAGTTTAGAACCATTACCCCTTATTCTATCGCTACAGGCCATATTAAAAAGTCTTCCCCCATCTTTCTTATAAGCCTCCTTACTTAAAATATTGAAAGGCCGCAATAAGGTCTCCTGAGAGCCTTTTCTTCCCCAGCTAAACAACCCCAATTCTTCCAGCCTTTCCTCATAGGAGAGGTGTTTCATCCCTCTGATCATTTTTGTGGCCCTCCTCTGGACCCACTCCAACAGGTCTGTGTCTTTCCTGTGCTAAGGACTCCAGAGCTGGACGCAGTACTCCAGATGGGGTCTCACCAGAGTGGAATAGAGTGGCAGAATCACCTCCCTTGACCTGCTGGCCACGCTTGTTCTTGTGCAGCCCAGGATATGGCTGGCTTTCTGGGCTGCAAGTGCACATTGCTTGCTTATGTCCAGCTTTTCATCCACCAGTACCCCCAAGTCCTTCTCTGCAGGGCTGCTCTCAACCTTGTCGTTCCCCAGGCTGTATTGATACTGGGGGTTGACCCAACCCAGGTGCAGGACCTTGCACTTGGCTTTGTTGAACTTCATGAGGTTCACATATCCCTGCAAGGAGTCCCAAGGAATCCAGAGGAGTACAAAGCTCAGCCTAAAATTACACATGTAGGTTATTTTATAGTTACAGAATTATTGCCTCTGTTTGTCTCAACAGCTTTCCAGGTTGAGACAATCTGTACTTAACCACTGCATTTAGGTAGAGGCTATCAGTCCATTTAGACTGCAAGATGAACTGCTCATATAGTTAATCCATAACATCTTGCAGTACAGGTAAGTAGCCTAGCAAGAGGCCAGGCTGTTAAACCCTCTGGCATGGGTAATGGTGAACAATGATGAATAGTCTGCAGCTGGCTAGATGATGCTATGTATCTATTGCCAAATAACAGGTTTTGTGCAAAACTGTGATCTTAAAGATCTGAGGTCTGAAACATCAAGCAGGAGATCCTCAAACCAATAAAGAGCCACAGACTATTTAAACAGTGGCTAGACTATGGATATTGGGATATACATATTGATTAGTAACTTCTACTTCAAATAGTTCTAGTGACTCCATAGGAGCTATTTGTTGAATTATATCCAAATTGTTATGAGAAGTGGCAGAATGAAGACTCAGGTAAATGAAGGTCTAAGGCTGTTACTTTTTCCTGTGATCAATTTTGCCATCTCTCTATGTGGAAAGTTCAAATTCAGAAATGCAGAAAATTTTGACAGGATTTTAGTGAGAAACCAGTTGTGTAGAAGGGGGCCCAATGCAACCACATGTAACAGAGCTAAAGAATGTCCCTTAAGCAGGAGGACATAATAGGTCCTTCTGCCCTTGGCTTACTGAGAGGAGTTCTCTGGCCTGAGCTGTATAGAAGACCAGAATAAATGATCAAAGTGTTTCCTTCAGTTTTTAAAAGCCTATGAAACATTTCCACAGAAGAAGTGTGCATATCTTAGCAAAAAAATAATTACAAAGTAGGTTTACATGTGGATATGTCATTAACATAAAAAAATAGCACATATTTTTGAGTAGTTTGGAAGTGGATTACAAATACATCTGAATTCTTTTGCAGCAGTGAGCTCTTTATGTCTGTCTGTCTTATTTCCTATCCAGTATATGTAATTTTCCTTTCATTTTCTTTTTAAAAGACATATCCTTGAATGAGACTAGCCTGAAGAATCTATCAAAAGGACTCTATCTTGTTGATAAAAGTTCAGATAGTGCTGTACAATAACCTAGGAAAGACAAAATTAAACAACAAATACCAAGATTCCTATCAATTGTCGTGAGTCTCTGAAGATAGCCTGCTCCTGCACACCAAAAAAACCCACAAGAATGTCAACATCTAAAAGTCTCCATATGTCTTAAAAATGAGTCCAACATGTTGGATCTCTTTGTTGTCCCACAAGAGGGGACATTTACCCAGTGTGCAAAATGCCAATATACACACACAGCAGAGGTATTTTATTCCAATTCATGTTTGCGCAAAGATGGGAGCCAGGTGGTAATCCACAAAGCTAGCACCCCTCATGCCTAAACGGGTAAGCAATTTATACAGTTCAGCTATACATATTTGATTTCCAAAGTTCTTCCCCAAAACTATTACTGGGAGTCGCTTACCTACCACAGTTTCTACTGGGCTAAAATTTTCCTGCTTGGAATGAAAGGTACAGTGTTCTTTTCTTCTATAGCGCATGCTCAAGGAAAGTGGGGAGGGTAAGTCTTTTTGGTGTGGAATTGAGTCGGTGGTCGTGATCTCCCCCTGCCGCCTTTACCTTTCTTCCAGTTATCGAAGATTTTGGCTGACTTCATGCCTACTAGCAATTATTCAACTCTTTGACCCCTCCTGGGGTAGGGTTTTGAGTCTCTGTCCCAAATGAATCACTGTAAAGGCTTCAATTTCAGGCTGCCTGCATTCCTGGGAAGGGATCTGACAGTCAAACTACTCATTCTTTCAGGCCTCTAAGTTTGGGTAAAGGTAGAACAAACAAATAATCAAATCTTTTGTTCCTTCTGACTGTGCCTGAGATCGGAGCATGCTGCTGCAGTGAAGAAAATGTCTCCTCCTGGAATCCTATTCTGAAACTATGCTTGAGGATGGAGTCTGAGCAGCTCATTAGCAGAAAAATGGTATACAGTTAGGCAGCTGCCTAGTAGTGAAAACAAGCATCTACAAGGTTAGTTAGAAGCTGAGCAGCAAATTTAAGGATGTACTACAATGCAGTACTACAATGGTGAACTTAGAGGATAGATTGCATAGAGGAGTGTTTAAGCCATTAAAAGAACTGCAACTAGGAGTTATGAATTGTTACATGTGCCACGAAAGAAAGTAAAAGCCGTGATGCCCTACTTGGAATTTGGTGGTCAAAGTTTTGTGAAATCATTTTCTCCTTTTAAATGTACATGCTTTTCTGGCTTTGCATGAGGAAACAAGGATGTGTAGTTTACTAGCTTGTGATGATGAAAAGAAATCTCTGCCTAGTGGACTATGACATTGGAAAGAATGTAAAAAAGAAGATTTTTTCTTTCTTCTTTCAGTTTCCCATTATATTGAAGCTGTAAAATTGCTCTCCCTGCTGCTTTTTAGGTCATGATAGTGGTGTGATTGTTTTCTCTAGGAATGCAAGTCGTGGGTGCTCGTATTTCATACAGAGTAGCTCATTGGAAGCACTTCTTGTTTGGCCATGTGCTCAATGTAGTGCAATGTAATGCATAACATGTAATAATGTAATATTATGAGCTACACTGAAGAAAGTAAGGTTTCAACATGTTTTAGCAATGCACTAGAAGCTGATGATACAAAGTGGAACCAACCAGTTTCTTGACAGTTCATTATGCAAGCAACATTCAAAGCATGCTTGGAAAGCATGCTTCCTAGCACCCTCTCTCCCTGCCTGCTTATGAGCAGATTTTGGTAGCTGCAGGGAGGGGTAGCAAATACACTTTGTTACTTCCATGAAAGATGTGAGAAGGTACAGGACTGCAGGTGCAAGGAACCAGCCCTTTATTCTAGCCTGCCAAGGTACCTGGCTCAGAAACGTCCAGGCCAGGTGTGTTGCCATGGGTGTTAAGTCACATTTGAGATTCTGCAACCCAGTTTGCTCTTCTGAGACAAAGTGGCTTAGTGTTGCTCCTTGCTTGAGGCAGGTTATATTATAGTCAGCCTCACAATAAACCTGTGCATCAATTGATTTCCTCTTTTTCAGAACATCAGAAAGGTATGGTGCTGTGGACATACAGAAATAACAGTACTACAGCTAGGGTGAGCTAGAAAAGAGTGCCAGTTTAAACGGGTAAATATTATCTAAACTATTGTCAAATCAGAGACTAAGTCTGGTCACTTGGTAGTGCTAAGATAACAGCAAAAAAAAACGTTTCCCAGCTGACTTCCTGTGAGATCTGATTGTGGATTCAAATTCATGGTTCTGATCTATTGAGCAGAAGGATATAGGTCAGTTTAGCTAGCAGATAAACTGTCAGACAACCCTTAGACTCTTTATTAACTTTTCAGCTAAAAAATGATTTTGAAAATGTTTCTCTTTCTCTGATGTCCAATGTGTTGAAAGAAGATTTGCAATGCCAGATTGTAATACCTGGTGTGTTCACAACAGATGGTCTTCTAGTTTCATTTTATAGCACTTTTCTTGAGTCCAGCTGGTGTTTTACTTCCAAAGGTTATGCAGGAACACCATCGTGAATTTCTGAATTATTGTTACGTCACATTTCTAGATGTACTGCAGTAGGTTTGCTACGTTCACAGACCTCAAGTGAAGTAGTTGCATGAGGTTCTTTGATTGAAGTTCATGGGCCACATGGCATGGGAAGGAAATAAGGCCAAGTCACAGAGAACAGATTTTTGGATGTAATCTTGTCCTTTGCCCCATCTCCACTTTAGGTTTCTTTGAGAGCAGATGTGTCCCATGACACCAGTCCCTTTTTAAAATCAGCAACACAGAATATTCTTTTCTCGCAGATTGACTGAGCAACTATGGACCTCGCCCTACTCTCCTTCCTTCCTCACCAAAAATACCCCACTCTTTGTCAATAAAAGTTAACGCATAGTATGTAACAGGCTATTCCTCCCCTAAGACTGCTCTGGAGGATATGCTGGGGGCCAAAGTGGGTTAATTGCAGTCACAGCAATAGACTTCAAAGACAATCACTGGCAAAGCCGAACTTGACAAGTCCCACAGGAACAGCACTAACAATAGTAATGGGAATAGCAATGAAAAACTTACAAGGGACAGCCCAACCCTGCCAAACAAAAGGAAGAGCCAGCTGAACACAGCTCAGTCTCCTGACAGATGTTTCTGTTGTAAGGAGTTTATTTGAAGTTTATGGGATTTATGCAAAATGAACCCATGTCAAAAATGCCTGCACAGCCAAAATGTGGAATTATCAAATTGCATATCAAACCCAGGAGGATAAGCCACAGACACAAAGAAGAAAGCACAGTATCTTATCTTGTAGACAGGAGCTTCAGAGTGGAAGGTCTGTCCTAGGGGGCTTGTCTAAACACAGGGAGTCCATTGTGTAGACTTTGCAAGGAACAGCAGAGCTGGAGATTACTAATGGAAGTAGTCTTGACTACTGTGACCAACAGATAACCCCTTAACATTGCAAAACAAGCTCAGTGGGTTCAGGAGTGAAGCTGTGTGTCTACCCCCAGTTACAACACCTCAGTCACATGCTGGTTTCTACGCATAAGCTTGTAAAGTTTAAAAGCCAAAGGGAAGATACAGCAGTCCAAGAGTTCATGGACAAAGCTGATGGCACATCCTGGCTGCATTGTGCAATTCTGAACATTTCCACTTTCCAGTGTAAAGTGGTCTATAAAGCAAAATATTAGCAGACACTTTCAATCTTATGCTGGAGCCAGAGCATCCAGAAGAGGTCATTTTATTTCTGGAACAAGCGCAGCCCATAAATGTTTTCTAAGGGAAGAAATGGCTTCATCAAGATTCCACCCTGTGTGTCCTACCAGCACATACTGCAGTCAAGAGAGGATGAGGAGAAGGCTCCATCTCTGCAGGGACTTGGGGAAAACAACGCTGATTGCAGATTGCAAGATTCTCATCATGGGAGAAAAGGGAGATGACAATGAGTCTTGTGAAGGCATATACTACTCTGTGCCACTTGAAAAGTTTGTCTTAGTGCTAGGTGTGGTAGCCATTCATGAGGGACTACTTGAAAGAAGCAGAAGAAAAAGTGGAGCCCCCCACGTTAGTACTGACCATCAGGAATGACCTATGATTTTACAGGTTCAGCAGATTCTGGAAGAAGGAAGGCATTTTGACACCAGTGCAGATGCACTCTGAAATGCTTGTACAAGTGTAAGCCACTCAGAGCCCTCCACAACACCCAGGACCTGTGTCTCAGGCAAATCCTTCCCCTAGCCCTGTCCACTCTTTGTTTTAGTCACAATCCTGGCCATGGGATACAGACAAATCTGAATGAGTGCAGCTCTGTTGCTACTGTATCTGTGCCTGGCTCCCTATCTCTCTGATTCTGAACTGGACCGTGAACTGCTGATTTGGCTTCCTGGGTTGACCTCTGACCTGCCTTATCATGCTGGCTTGCTAATCATTACTAAAGTGTGTCTGACCCTGGTTACTGTCTCCAGACCTGATCTTCACTTGCTGACTTGATCTCCTGACTTCTTGTCAGTGAGGACACTGCCCCTCATCTGTCTTGCTCTCACCCTCAGCTCCAGGCTTCGTTCCCATTTGGGTAAGTCTCATTCTTATTGCTGCCTGACAGCATGGAGTGGCCAAAATCCAGTAATATGTGTGAGCAGCTGCCCAGAGCCACCCATCAAGGCATGTTAAGAATGACCATCCCTTAGATCTTTGTCTTCTCTGAGGCCAAGACAACTTTTTGAACTTGTTGAAGGTGAGACGAAGAAATGTGGAGAGGTTCCATTGTGCACTTGGAATCAGGCCCCTTCTGGAGGTAGACCAACATGACTGGTCTTTCAGAAGCAGATTTTATTTCAGATGTGGAGGAAGGAGAAAACTATTCCTGTCCTTCCTTTTGCCCAGTAACAAGTGGTTAGGGCAATCACCTAAAACATGCTGCACAATGAGCCCACACTACCAGCCTCAAAGCAGCCAACCTGATGTTCGAGCTGCCTCCAGGGGAGTCCTCCCTCCACTGCCCTGCTGAAGGAGGCATCACTTTAAGAGAAAGCCTCACCGATTACACAAAGACTCCTTTTAGTCAAGGATGCAGCAGTGTTATCACAGCATACTAGCTATGCTACAGTGGAGAATTTCTCTACTGTGGACAGTAGGTGTCCCTCTGTTTACTGTCAGTTGTGAAACAGCTACCTGAAGAAGCAGCAAGTCCTAGCACATGTTCTGTGCAACATGTTGCTCTAGTTATGCTGCATAATCCTCTTCCAGCAGAACAGGTACATATCAATCTTAATGTTTGGGAGTAAGAAGTCTTGTAAGGTGCACTGTGGGAAGAACTTGCTCTTGACTTAAAGAAGTTAAAATGAAAAATCAGAACTAGTGGTTTTCTTTTTTGTTTGTTTAAAAAAGGCTTTTCATGTGAATCAATAAGCTGTTCAGACAGTAGCAACTGTCTGTCACCCTGTAAGTCTATATCTGCTTCTCAAAGGTACTTGTCTATCTTTGCTTCTCCTGTCTCAGATTAGAAATGTTCATCCCTTTCTTCCACATGGCATTTTGATAAATCAGCACCTTAGAAAGTGTGTCCCATTTGTTTATGCCTGAACATCTGACACTGAGATTTTTCCTTGCACTGACCTTTTTCCATCCTGTCACCAAGAACACTGTAATACAACTAATTCATAGTTAAGATTCACTTGAAGGTCAAGCCTTAAGTAAATCTGCTCTAAAGAGTTTAAGGGATTGACACTTCCTGCAGCCAGTTCAAATCACAGAAATCTGATGCTAGCAGCAGTGGCGGCAGCAGCAGTAGTAGGTGTTGCCATATGCCAAGAAGAATGCAAGGCTTGTGAGGTGTCCAAGGATCTGAGGGGTTTTCTGGGCTCCTGACACCCCTGGACTGTGTGTGCGGAGGGACTGGCCAGCAGGCAACTGGTCTTGCAAGAGGAGCGGGCAAGAGTGGGGTGATGCTGGTGGTCCCTGTGGCCAGTTCAAACTGCAGGAAGGTGCAAATAAGCAGCCCTGAAAGAAAGAGTGCCTGTGACCAGGACTGCTGTGAACAGGGCGTGCAAACAGGGAGCTTCCTGTCATGGAACCAGATGTACAGGTGAAGGGCTGCAAAGTCTGTGCCCCACAATTCTGGGTGGAGGAGGATGGAAGCCCTACCTGCGCAAGGTGTGGTCTGGTGGAGTCACTCAGGAAGTGAGTACAGGAGCAGCAGGAGGAAGCCAGCAAGTTATGCTCTATTAAAGAGGAGAAACAAGAAATAGAGTATTATTCAAGGCTTTTGAAAAAGAAATATTAGGGCCCTGTGTCACTGACTTCCAAGGACTATCAAAGAGCATCAACAGCAAACAGGTAGCACCTTGGAGAATGGGGTGCCATGCTCTCTGGTAACTCATGGCAATGGGGTATCACTTTCCCCCATTTCCTCATATGTACCAGCTAGCAACAGATACAAAGTCTTGGCAGCGGATGAAGCCAATGAGCAAGACTCACAGGGAGAAACTGCACAAGCTGCACACACTAAAAGCTCCAATAGGAGGTAGCAAGTGGTAGTAGCGGGTGACCCTCTGCTGAGAGGCACTGAGGCACCCATCTGCCAGCCTGACATACAGTCAAGGGAGGTTTACTGCTTGCCAGGAGCCAAGATCTGGGATGTCACAGAAAGACTGCTGCAACTGGTAAAAAGCAGACTACTATCTCTTCCATGTGGGTACCAATGACACAGTAAAGCATAACCTGGGCAAGGTCAAGCAGAACTTCAGAGCCCTGGGGACACAAGTGAAGGGGACAGATGTCCAAGTAAACTTCTGTTAGAGATAGGCGTGCAGGCATCACTCTGCAGAAGTCAATGCCTCATGCAGATCAACACCTGGCTTTGTGGCTGGTATTGCCAGGGCTTTGGCTTCCGTGATCACGTTATTTGACAATACAGATTACTGGGAAAAGATGGGATCCACCTACCTAGAAAAGAAAGGAGAATCTTTGCTGACAGATTGGCTGACCTAGTGAATAGTGCTTTAAACTAGAGAACTTAGGTGGTGGGGTCTAAAGCTATGACACTTGGGTACTCACAAGCAATAGCATGGATGAGTGCACCTACCAGAGTACCAATGCAAGCAGCATGAATCCTGTGTGCATTGGTACTTCCTGATACTTCCTCTTGGTGAATCCATGCTGACTACTTGCAGTCACCTTGTCCTTCATGTGCTTTTAAATGGATTCCAGGATTAACTATTTCATCACCTCCCCAGGTGTGCTTTGCATGTGTAGCTTCCATGCAGTAGAAACACTGGATATTGAATCCACACCCACTTGCTTCAGTACTTCATGCCTCAGTGGTTCCTGTAACCCTGAGTCCTGAACTCATTCCCTAATGCACATTAGCTTTACCGTTCCAGGCTTCCTCTGCCAGTACGAATAAGCTTTTCTGTCAATACACTTCTGATGGACGGCACTATGAAACTACAGGGCTGCTGTCAATGTCGAAGTGCTGGATATTCAGATGTGTTTCTTGGCAGAGAAAAGCAACCAGGAACACCTGTGGCCTCTTGTAGATGGCAGAGAGAATGGGTATTCTATGATGCAGATGAGGGCTGATCTTCACTGGATTAGAAAAGTCTGCAAATTCTGTTTCCCACATGGAAAGTCAAATCAGTGGAACAAGAGCTGTAGAAGACTTCACTCGACTTCCAACACAAGCAGTATAAACTAGACTTTTTGACAGACTCTAAGACTCTGGTATCAGTGAAAGAGGAAAAGAAAAGTGTGATGGTACTCTCTCAAGTACTATGTGCTCTCCCACATGTTCATAGAATCATAGAATGGTTTGGGTTGGAAGAGACTTTTAAAGATCATCTTCACCCTTATCATAAAGAATTTCTTCCTAATATCCAATATAAATCTACCCTCTTTTAGTTTAAAACGATTGCCCCTTGTCTTATCACTACAGGCCCTGTTAAAAAGTCTCTCTCCATCTTTCTTATAAGCCCTCTGTAGGGCGGGAGAAGACTTTGTTATGGTAACCCGGGATAGTTGGCCTCCCCCATTGGAGCATGTAGAGTCCCAAGCACGTTTTATCTCATTGTCCTGATAACCCAGAATAGTTCACTTTATACCTCATCTGCACCCACCTTTGCATAGGCACCAACCTGATGGCCAGTTTTGGATCTCAGAATATGGACAACAGCACCTGCACTACATCAGCAGGTTTGCTAATGAGCAAAAGAGGACATTGCATATGTATGATGTGTTAATCAGCACAAGTTTTATTATCCACCCCTGCAGTGCTTTCCTTTGAACTTCACTCCTGAGCAGGCCTCCACTGTGTCAGGTCCACATTTGATTAGCATCAGTGTCCCAGAGCTCCCACCACGGTAACACTATGCTTTCATTAAAGGAAAAGCTTTTACTTGCTGAGTGTTTTGCCTTGTCCCTGAGGGATCCGCACCTGCTTTTTGCTCGTAACACTCCCTTTATGTATTGAAAGGACACAATAAGGTCTTCCCAGAGCCTTCTCTTATCCAGGCTGAAAAACCCCAACACTATCAGCCTTTCTTCATAGAAGAGGTCTTCCATCCCTCTGATCATTTTCATGGCTATCCTCTGGACCCACTATAACGGGTCCATGTCTTTCTTGTGCTGGGAATTGCAGAACTGGATGCTGTACTCCAGATGGAGTCTCACGAGAGCAAAGTAGAGGAGGACAATCACCTCCCTTGACCTGCCTGCCATGCTTCTTTTTATGCAGCCCAGGATATGATTGGTTTTCTGGCCCATATCTAATTTTTCATCCACTGATATCCCCAAATCCTTCTCTGCAGGGCTGCTCTTAATCCATTCATCCACCCATCTGTACTGATACTGGTGGGTGCTCTGACATAGAGGCAGGATTTGCACTTGGCCTTGTTGAACATCAGAAGGTTCACATGTGTCCACTCCTTAATGCTGTCAAGGTCCCTCTGGATGGCATCCCTCCCTGCAAGCATATCAACTGCACCACTCAGCTTGGTATGATCCGCAAACTTACTGAGGTTGCACTTAATCCCACTGTCTATGTCATTAATAAAAATATTGAACAATACCAGTCCCAACACAGACTCCTGAGGGACACCACTTGATCCTGATCTCCATTTGGACATTGAGCTATTGACTGCAACTCTTTGGATGTGGCCACTCAGCCAATTCCTTATCCATCGAATAGTCCATCCATCAAACCCATATCTCTCCAATTTATAGGCATGGATGTTGTGTGGGACCATATCAAAGGACTTACATCAGTCAAGTTAGATGACATTGACTGCTCTTCCCTTATCCACCCATGCAGTCGCTCCATCTTAGAAGGCCACCAGGTTAGTCAGGCATGATTTGCCCTCGGTGAAGCCGTGCTGGCTGTCTCTAATCACCTCCCTGTCTTCCATATGTTTTGACACAGCTTCCTGGAGGATCCGTTCCATGATCTTACCAGGCACAGAGGTGAGGCTGACTGGTCAGTAATTCCAAGGGTTCTCCTTTTTACCCTTTTTAAAAATGGGTGTGATTTTTCACTTTTTTCCAGTTACAGGGAATTCACCTGACTTGCCATGACTTTTCAACTATGATGGACAGTGGCTTAGCAACTACATCTGCTGCTCCCTCAGGACCCTGGGATGCATCTCGTCAGGTCCCATGGTACATCACTGATAAATCAGAGGATGTATCAGACCAACCTGATAACCTTCTACAATGAAATGACTGGCTTGGTAGATACAGAGGATACTGTCTACCATGACTTCAGTAAGGCTTTTGACACTGCCTCCCAATAGGTCCTCAAATGAAGCTGATGAAGTATTGGTTAGATGAGCAGACAGTGAGGTTGACTGACTACTGGCCAGACACAGAGGGTGGTGATCACTGGCACAAAGTACAGTTGGAGACCAGTAACCAGAGGTGTAGTCCTGGGGTCAGTACTGGGTCTAGAATTGTTGGTATAGTGGTCAACATCTTCCTTAATGGTCTGGATGATGGGGCAGAATGTACCCTCAACAAATTTGCAAATGATACAAATCCAGGAAGAATGGCTGATATGCCAAAGGGTTGTGCTGCCATCCAGCGTATCCTCAACTCTGGAGGCTGGAGAAACGGGCTGACAGGAACGTTGTGAAGTTCAACAAATGGAAGCGCAAAGACCTGGGGAGGAACAATCCCATGCACCAGTACATGCTGGGGGTGACAAGCACAAATTCAGCTTTGCAGAAAAGGATCTGGGGTCCTGGTGGACACCAAGTTCAGCCAGTATTTTGTCCTTGCAGCAAAGAATGTATCTTGGGCTGTATTAGGAGGAGTGTTGCCAGCAGGTCAAGGGACATGAACCTTCCTCTCTACTCAGCAGTGGTGAAGCCACACCTGGAGTGCTGGGTCCAGCTCTGGGCTCCCCAGTACAAGAAAGAGATAGTGGACAGAGTCCAGCAAAAGGTATCTAAGGTGATTAAGGGACTGCATCACCTCTCCTATGAGGAAAGGCTGAGAGAGGTAGGACTGTTCAGCCTTGAGAAGAGAAGGCTCAGGGATGATCATATCAATGTGTACAAATATCTGAAGGGAGGGTGTGAAGAAGGTTGACCCAGCTGCCTTTCAGTGGTTCCCAGTGATGGGACAAGAGGCAATGGACACAGAAACACAGGAGCTTCTATCTGAAGATCAGGAAATGCTTTTTCACTGTGAAGGTGACCAAGCATTGGCACAGGTTGCCCAGAGTGGAGGAGTCTCCCTCCTTGGAGATCTTCAAAAGCCATCTGGACATAGTCCTGGGCACCCAGCTCTGGGTGGCCCTGCTTGAGCAGGGGGGTTGGTCAAGATAACCTCTGGACATCCCTTCAAACCTCAGCCAGTCTGGGATTCCATGAGAGCCCTCATGCAAAGCTCATGCTGTTATTTAAACCCCTCTGTTCCTGGTATTCATCCCTGCCTGGCAAGTCTCTCCTTCCCTGCATGTGTTGCATCGTTGAAAACAATTTCAGCAGCCTCTTTCCTCCAAATTTTTCTTTCACACTGTGGCATTCAGCCTCAGATCATTATTCCCACCTCACATTAAGAACAGGCTCCATACTTCTCCTTGATTTGATTGTGTGAAGAAATTCAAGAGAGTTGTCAGAAAACAATAACTTTTTTATTGTCACAAAACCAGTAAACGATTGACAATAATCTAAAAGATGGCTAATATCTTTTAAATTCCATATTTAAAGCCATATCTCTTTATTACTGGGCACTTCCAATTGCCTGTCTGTGTTGTGTATCATCCTGGCTGGCTGACCATTCTCTGAGGCCTTAGAACTTCATTTTCATTAGGAGGAGAAATTAACAGGTGAACCAGGTGTATCCACTTGCAGTCCTAATTATTATGGACAATGAGAATAAAATCTGTTTGTCACAAGAGTAACATGCTGCCTCAGGGAGGTTTTTTTCTCACAACTTCCAAGTCTGCTCAGCCACCATCAACTACTTCTGTGCCTGAAAGTGCACAGCATTTCTGCACAGTGCTGCTTCTGTTCCTGTTTCCTCTCTTCTCCCCTCTATGCAGTTTACGACACAAGAACAGCCCCAGTCACTGCACTTGAAATCAAGGAAATACCCTGATGCACTATTGTGTGTTTGATCAAGCCTCACCAGGGACCCATCATCTTTGATGTTGGTGTCTTCTGGATTTGACTACCTCCACAGGTAAAGGGCTTTATGTCTTCTACTTAGAACTTTATGTCTCCTATTTAGAAGGGCTCAGCTTTAAACAAGTTTGCAT
Organism: Aquila chrysaetos chrysaetos; assembly: GCF_900496995.4. Taxonomy (NCBI): domain Eukaryota; kingdom Metazoa; phylum Chordata; class Aves; order Accipitriformes; family Accipitridae; genus Aquila; species Aquila chrysaetos. The sequence goes on from NC_044030.1 coordinate 29,915,266, forward strand.
TTGTTGGCTGATCTGATGATGAATATTATACTACATTGTTCCAGCTGCAAGCTCTTTGAAGGACTCTGTCTATGGCACGTCCTGTACAGCACCTAACACAGCACACCTATCAGTGGAGTCTATAGATCTTACCATAACTAAAAAAGTAAATCATTAAAGTATATAGCCAACACACAGCTTTTAAGAAAAACAGTTTTTCTCCCAGGGAGCCTGTCTGTGAATATGATGAACAACGTATGAGACAATGGTTTCGTGTGGAATGGTGGGAAGATGTGCCTCGAGAGGAAACCAGTGTGGGAAAATAAAGTGTGAGGTAGGGGTAGAGAAAGTAAAGACGATATTGTCCAAGATAAACAGGTTGTCACCTTGACAAGAGAGAAGAGATGAAGAGGAGAGGTGGATCATTTTGCCAGTTCCAGATGTGCAAAATCATGAGTATTGGGCTTCCTTCATGAAGTTGCAAGGTTTTTTAAACCAATGGACATGATGGATCTCTCACCATCCAGATGTTTTATGCTGAACAACCAGCACATTTGCAGCTCTTCCTTCTTTCCCTCCATTAAAGCTGTGATTCTCATCCAGCACCTGTACATTAAAAATGGAGCTCTTAGGACTGTAAAAACCTAGGGATCTGTGAATTTTAGAAGACCTGTCAGAACTTGACATCATTATCTCATGAACTTTGTCTTTTTTCTCTATATGCAGATATATAAAACCACCACATGAACCTCTTGATATGTGGTATGTCTCCTTGGAGATTCAGGAAGAAGATGGGGGATGGGGATAGGGATGGGTTAGAGATCTGCAGTTTTGGTGTGGTACATGTAATGTGAAGTCAGTGTTTAGTTCACCTCCTGTAGACAGGTGAAAGGTTTTGGTTTGTTGGTTATACATTTGTCTCTAAGAGTGAAAGCTGGGTTCTCTCCATTGCATTATCACCTAGGCTGCTGTGCTGGGCAGTAGGACAATGTCACTATACAGTCTTGTACAGACCTTGTGAGGATGAGTACAGCATGGTGATGCATAGGTGATGAAGGTCTGACCTGAAACTCCTGCTTCCAAGGCACCTCAAAGTTCCCATATGAAGCCAGGGGGTTTTTATGAGCTCCATTCTCAGATGCTTCTGATAATGTGACCTCGGGAATTTCATGATGCACTTAAATCCAGCTGCTCTGGGCAGGCTTGATTCCACAATTTGTATTGTTTCTGCAGTAATCTGTAATGTCTAAAAGCCCTGCACTATGGCAAAAAATAAGAAGACATGTCTGAGGAGGAAGGTAATTCAGCTGAAAATATATACAATATTTTCAGCACAAGGAGTTGCTGCTGCTATCAGGGACGGCAATGAAAGACTTCATGATGAAGGCTCTGGTGTTCAGCACAATTCCTTCTTAGAGGGCAGTGTGCAATCCTCACAAGCTCTCATCTGTCAAGGAAGGAAAAAGATTCTTCACAGTCCTCCAGCTCATATTGTTACTCAGCTTTCGCTAAAAGTGAAGACATGAAGTATGTGACATTGTACCCTACCATATGGGGATTAGAGTAGTGGCAAAGCAGGCTCTGTCTATTGTCTGCAGCAAAGGCCAAAAATGTGCTGAGTCAACAATGTTGTCCTGCTGCTGATGTGACACGCTGGCAGTCCCATGAGAGCAGGTGTCCCAACTTTGCTAATATACCATGTTAGCCACTCCAGTTTAACCTTATATTGGAGAAGTTTCAGGAAGGTATAAATCACCATCCTTTCACATGCATAGGTTATGTTTTGAGGAGAGGCTGTTAGCATGAAGGATGCCCTATTCTGCTAGCATATTGTATCTTGCTCTAAACAGAAGGCCCGTGAAAAGAGTTGCAACAATCTGCACTTGACCAGCCCAGCATGCTAGAGGATTTCCTGTTCAAAACTGGCTAGGTCAGCTCTAAGCATAGGCCTTATTTTGGTGCTTTCTGTTGTCCAAGTCCAGGGTTCTTCAAATATTAGACCCTGGATTTTGGAGGGCATGGGTTGAGCTGGTGATAATTAAGCAGGAAATTCTTTTTTGTTTTCTAGACTGTAGACACCAGAAGAAACAGGCCCCTTTAACAATCAGCACTGGATTGCTACTCCCTCTCTGCTGTGCAGACACATTATATATTCCTTCTCACCCCAGCCAGAGGAGCAAAGAGGAATACATAGTACAGCTCACTTGTGCATACAAGGGCAGAGTTATTCTGTAATCCAGGGCAAAAAGAGCCCAAAAAAGAGCTACATCTTTTTGAACTGTTCATGCTGATAACAAAGTGATGTTCTGAGCCCTATGGACTTTATCATCTGCACATTGTTGAAACACCATTGCAGATCCAAGCTGAGCCAAAACAACTTAAAATTATCAAAAAGACTATTGGAAATAGGGATGAACACCCACTACTGTGAACGATGAACCTTGCACTAAGGGTATACTGTGCCTTGAGAGATGAACTAATGACAGTATGTCGCCATCACCTTTAGCAGACAGTTACAAATGAAGCATCCAGAACATGCAAACAAATCTCCACCATTTGTTCAGCAATATTTCAAGTCATGTGATACTCAGGCCACAACATTTACAAAATGTCTCTAAACTTCATGATAAATCTCTAGCAGCCTTTTTTTCAGGTTTTGTACTTAAGAGAGAGAGAAAAAAGCCATGTACCATTGTGGAAACCCTTGTTCTTCCTGCCAACATAAAAAAATGGATGAAATTATGCAGCAGAACAGTCTGAAGTGCATTCCTTTGTCAGCATCAAATACTGCTGGAACACACCTAGAAAACATTGATGAAGATTGGAAAGAACAAGTACAAAAACAAACAACACAGTCTGGCAGGTTGGCTACAGAGCTGGGTGGAAGTACAGATGTTTCTAACGTGCTCATGGTATTTCCCAGATTCTGCTTCAATAAGTAAATACACAAAGAATGACTTTCATGTGAGCCACCACATGAAAGATGTTCCAGAGAAGACATATTCTCCCAGATGACAGCCAAAGCATTCTTCCTTAGTATTGCTGCTAGCTGGTCATATTTGCACAATGTACTTCAGTACTAAAGCCAATACACCAGGCAAAGTACTTGTACTAGTTCTTGATAGTAGCTATTATTTTTATACAGTTTTTATATTAGTTGCTGTTGCAGTAGCTCATACAAGTCTGCCTCTAGCTGTCTCCTCTTGGCTTGGCCACCCATGCTTTCTCAGCCCACATACACAGCTCTTTTTCTCCAGCTTATTGAGTTGAACAGCACTGCAGGGTAACAGCTAAGTCCAGCTGATTTATTCCTTGTATCTGCATGGGGCCAGCCCTTCCAGGATTCTCCAGCAGTTGGAAGACACCCTCCTTGCTCTGCCCAAACACTTGTCAATTAGCTCTGTCCAGAGGGTCCAAAAGCTTATTGTCCTCATCTTTGTTGTTGTAATACTTAGGCCAGGATTTTGTAAACCTCCCAGGACTTGATCCAAATGCTTAAGGGAGCAGAGTTGCTGATTCCCACCAGCTCTACATCAAACTTTTCCTTTACAGGAAAAACACTTGATCCAGCAGAGAGGCTGTTGACTTAGAATTATTGATTTTGTTTGCTTTCTAAATTTTAAATATCACATAAAAGCACATGAACCCATTCAATGAAATGGGGAGTGTAGCAGTGTGGGGGTGTGGTGCATATCTCCCCTTTCTAGCATTTGCAAAATATACTTAGTGTTTTACTTCCAGATGGTCCTACACAGCAGCTACTGGGAGACTGCTGAAACCTGAGAGCATCACCTTGGTACACGGACTGTCCAGTACAGGAGTGCAACTGAAATCACAGAGCCCTTGTTAATCTAGAGAAGAAGTGGGGAGGACTGGGGAGAGATTTTTATGTCCTTTGACCCCCAGTGCATGGGAAATGGATTTCCTCACACAGCTGTAGAACACAGAGTGAAATACAGGAGACCAGAAGGCAGTTATTCAGGGCATCACACAGCAAAGGTGAAGAAATGTCCAGAGGAGCAACTCCACAAACCCAGCAGTCTAGGCACCGGCTGCTACCCCAACCTTGCCCATCACAACTCTTTGCCAAGGCTCTCAAGCAGGAGCTCGGAAGACATCAGAGGAGTAAAGAGAGCAAGGACATTTCTGCATGTGGGAGAGGTGCCCAACCGAAAAACGTGAGGAATGAGGCCCTTTTATGCCTAATGCTGCAGCCTTCCCTCTTTCTCCCTGGGCACCAGCTCCTAAAAGCAACTGGACACAGCACTGCCCTGTAATTCCTGTAACACTTCAGTACAGTTGGATTTACAGCTTGGCTCTAGAGTCCAAATAGCTGCAGCTCTGGAAATTACAAGCAACAGGTGCTATTCAACAGCTTCTTCTGTTGCTGCTCCATCATGCCAGGACACTGGCGCCATGCTACAATGTCACTGCCATGCAACATGGGTGTCACAGTGACATTTGCAAATTTCACCTAGGAACCGGCAGCCAGCTAGCACCAGTTTGTTGGCAATTGCTGTCTGGCAGGACCAAGCCCAGCTGCTCAGGGAAACAGCTGGGCACCCCTTTTATCAAACCCAGACAAGAGTTTCAATGGGATGAGCCGACTCCAGGAGAAGCATCATCTACCTCTGCTCTAGATGAGCTGGCTGAGTCAGCAGACTCAATTTCTTCTGTCCTCCAGGATAGGATGAAAGAGCAGCTTGTGATGCTGCTCTAGCATCTATAAAGGAATAAAAGGATTTCCAAGCATGCAGCAATGACCACGGGACCAAAAGAGTCCCTTGAGGAGACTTCTGGTGAAGCTAATGACTTCTCACCCCTCAGCTTTCCAAAGAAACTCTGGAAATTGTTGAAAGCCACCAGTTTAAGTCCGTTTGGTGGGCTTACGATTGGTTGTGTTGCAACTGATGAAGAAGGAAGTGCTGGCAAGGAGAGGACCTTGGAGAGTTTTTGAAACTGAGAGGATGAAAAGTTTTATTCATCAACTCAGCCTGTATGTATTCAGCAAAGTTTAGAGTGTGACTCTAAAACATCTTACTTTGGTACATCAGCTGTCCTGCAAATGAACTGACTCTCAGAATATTCTGGAAGGAGAGCTTGACGTTCAAATAAAATAAGGACTGGCAATGGAGAAGATGAGGATGTGTGCTGGTTTGAGCTGCAATAGAGTTAATTTTCTTCATAGTAGCTAGTATGGGGCTAAGTTATGGATTTGTGCTGAAAACAGTGTTGATAATACAGGGATGTTTTACTTTTTGCTGAGCAGTGGTCTTTTACAGTTTAGTCTTGTAAAAGCAGGAAAATGTACAGTAATGTGATTCCAGAAACTCTGGTTAGGACCATCTACCCTAGAGCCTAGCATCAGGAAATGCTGAGATTACAGGGCCTGCTGATGACAAAGCAGGTCCTGGCCAGTGCATCTTTGAGAAACAGGATATCCAGTACCCATGGGATCCATGGACTGACACAGAACCTGGGAACCTCTGCCCCATACAGAGGCAGTATCGGCCCATTGCTCAGAGTAGTCTGCAAGCTTTCCTGCAAAGCCACAAGGTCTTCTCTCCCTGTGAATGACAGCATCTGCTCCAGTGCTGTGAGCACATGCCAGTGCTGCCTGTGGCATTGTGTCTGCTCAGACATGTTCGTGATGCATGTTGGGCTTATGCTCAGTTTTAAACCCACAGGTTCCATGCCTTTGCTGGAAGCACAGTGCAGTTGCTGTCAGAAAAAGGTGTTTTACATGTCCTCCCCTATACAACAAGATAGGAATGTGGTCTAGCAATGTGAGAGCAAAAAATTTCAAAACATTATTCTGTCAAAAAAACATCAGTCATGGGAGACCATTAAAACTGCTAATTTCCAAGTTACTGCAGATGGCTTACCCAGGTCTATAATGTTCATATGGATACTGTAGCATTCATATCTTTTTAAAAACGGACCAGAACTTCAGCTACGTCTGGCTGACTGTTGTTTGCACATGTAGTGTTAAACAATGTAATGGCAGTGGGAATACAAGGACAGTGGGAATTAGTTCATAAAAATAACTACCAGTTTTAATTTCATTTTGCACCAAGAATCTCAGGAGACAGAGAATCATACTGTGCTGGACCTGCATTTTAAATGAGCTGGAAGGGTTGCTGCCCGCCCAATTTGTGCATGCACTTGCCACAGTTGTTTTCTTATGCTGAGACATTTTCTGTGAAAATACTGCCATATAGCTGTTGACAGAGAAATACTTTAGTATACTTTAATAATCAAGTGTTTAAAGTCTGAGCCAAAATATCCCATTTTTTTTTACTGAATGCTGTTAATGGAATAAATTTATCTATTGATGAAATGAAGAAACATTCCAAGATGTTATCTTGTGGTTGATGTTAGGGTCAGCTAGAATACTGCTGCAACAAGTAAGCTCCTCTCCTCTCTTTGCAGCCTGCTGTTGCATTCTGTGGTACTACATCCAATACACAAACCAGTTTTGGCAACACATCTAAGAACTGATCTCTTGTATAACACTGGCAATTCACAACTGTTTGTTGCTCAAGGCAAACCTTCAGTCTACCAAGCACACCATGTAGACAAGTTTGTGGTTTATCCCAGCTTTTGATTTGCTGATTGGTTGCATTTATCATAAACCACAAATGGCTGTGAACTTCCATGCACTGAGGATCTTTGTTTCTTTTACTACAGCACACAGACAAATAACAGTGTGGCTTCAAAAGCCTCCTGTAAGGTATAATCCATAGGCTAAGGTATTTCTATTCTATTGGTGAAGAAAATGTAACCATAAAGGTTTAATGGGTTTAGGTAAAGTCTGACCACAGTAGAGGAAAGTATATGATGGCTTTACATACTCCTATCTATAGGTGTGTTCATGCCTGATAATATTTCTGATTCAGCCTCCCATTTAGTAACATTTCATTAACTGAACTCTAGTCTCCCATGTAAGGAGATGCATAGCTCCACCAAAGGCATCCACAAGAGTTTTTCATATGTTGAGGGGAAGGGGAAGCCCACACAATGTCCTTCCCTAATCACCACTAGGTATTTAAAACATGGCAGAAGCCAGAAACAGAAATAAATAGGGAATGGGATGTACCTAGTGTCAACGGAAATTCTATCAGTGTAATCAAAGCTGATCCTTAGTAAGGAGTGTGTAGGTGATGGAGAGGGAAGGCAGAACATTTGCATAGCTTCCTGAGCCAGCTGAGTAGCTACATAAGAATGTCAGTATGTTCCTCTGCCACAAAGATATCCTTTGTTCACTGAAACAGTAAAAGTTTCTGATGATTTAGAGGATGAAAATATTTTGCACCATGTAGTTAATATTTTTAACAAGAGAAGTGAGGTTTTATGTAACTGTGATCAAAACTGACAAACATGCTTTCATAAGCTTTTTAAAAAAGGGCAGGGGCATGGGGAAACCATTATTCACACCCAGAGCAGGTCCATTGTGTAAGATGAATAATGTAAATGGTCTATGGGAAAAAAACACATCTGCAATGTCATGATGACAGACAGTGCTGCAATGTACTTCCGTACAGGGCCAACGGAAAGGTCAGTGGTGGGCAGACCACACATCTAATGACAATGCTGATCCTGGCAAAGACCACTTCCCAAAGTTTAGCACAGTTCATTTTGCAGGCTTTTGTTATTAATAGTTTAATCATGCCTTGAATTGTCAATCTGTTTATAAACATTAAATGTGTTAATTAACGTTATTAATTCCATTTGTTAGAGCCCATTAAAGCATGATTTCTAGAGATGGTAAACATTTAACTGTATGTTTGCTGAAATGGGTGTTCTATACAGATTTTTAAAATACTGAAAACTAATAGATAACCATGGAAAAGAGGAGTAGAATATTACTTTTTAGTTTGAAAATGCCATTTTCACAAAGTCCTGTGGGGTCCCTGAAGGCCAGAATTTTAATGTTGTGCATTCATCTTTTGAAATCCTAGCCAGTGTGCCTAACTCCTGCTCAAATCTATGACAGCTTGGCACATGTCTGCCTCTGAAAATCTGGGCCTTAACATCTCTGGAACAGGACTTTGACTCCTGAGTCATTCAGGCATCTAAGCATTTCCAGCTAAATCTTTTACTTTTGAACAAAGCTAATGACAGGTAGGCAGGCAGGCCTACAAAGCCACCCCTTAGTCATTCCTGAGTAAGCAATCCCATTAGGTGTATGAGGCTACTTGTGGAATTATTTCTTTAATACCTACAATTAGCCTCAAGGCTCAGCACATCATTGTGCTACACATGCTAGATTTCAGGGTACCCTGCATAGGCAAAGGAATTGAACCAATAAGACTGGATGAAGAAGATGTGAACAGTGTGTTCCACTATCCACCAGTAGAAGCAAGACAAGATGCTGCTTTGGAGTCTGGACCTCTGTTTTTACCCAGGAAAACACCTCTGAAGTTACTTGAAGAACCAAGAACCAGTGGTTTGGCAGACTGTCACTGTTGTTCCATAATCAGCTGCAGACAACAGTCACAGTATCTGCTCAGAAATCACAGGGCTGCCTTAAAAGTTAAAATCAGCAATATCAGGAAAAAAAGCATACGTCCATGTCTTATGGCTTTTAACTTCTATTTTGTTTGAAAGCTCCCTACCTCAAATACAATGGCCAGAGCTTACTGTTGGCAGGTTGTCATGGGTTAAGTCCAGTAGGCAGCTAAATGCTTGCTCACTCCCACCCATGGGATGAGGGAGAGAATTGGAAGGGCAAAAGTGAGAAAACTCGTGGGTTGAGATAAAGACAGTTTAATAGGTAAAGCAAAAGTCGTGCACACATGCAAAGCAAAACAAGGAATTCATTTACCACTTCCCATTGGCAGGCAGGTGTTCAGCCATCTCCAGGAAAGCAGGGCTCCATCACATGTAACAGTTACTTGGGAAGAAAAAATGCCGTAACTCCAAACATTCCCCACTTCCTTCTTCTTCCCCCAGCTTTTTATTGCTGAGCATGACATCATATGGTATGGAATATCCCTTTGATCAGTTGGGGTCAGCTGTCCCGGCTGTGTCCCCTCCCAGCTTGTGGTGCCCCTCCAGCCTACTCATTGGTAGGTCAGTGTGAGAAGCAGAAGAGGCCTTGACGCTGCGATTGGCTGATGATTTCTGTCTCAGGTGTCACCATAGTGACAGTGTCCCCTTGCCATCACCACAAGTTCACTTGTGAAGATCTGGTCACCTCTGAAGACAGGTGATATCATGCTGTTAACTCAAAAGCATAGGTTAGTTATGGACTCCAGGACTGATGACTAAAGAGTGTTGGGTATCTTACATTGGCAATAGCTGGAAATTAGCATAAGTTTGCCTGTTTGTTCAGTTCATCCTTCAACAAGCACAAAGCAGAGTGGTTTCCCAAGTTGAATGGAAATATCCCAAAAGTCAGAGGAGAGAAAACTCCAAGAATGGATCTTCAGAGGAAGCAAAATAATACAGACCTGCAGTATAATTAGAGAAGCATTTCACTGGCTGTTGAGCTGCTTGATGGCCTGATCCCAGACAGCAAGTCCCCAGAGACAAATGACAGGAACATGCTGCGAGATCAGTCTGCCATCATTTTATAGCACTGCATCCTGTCTAGAAAAAACATTGGGAATAGGCTTGAGACCTGAGAGATGAGGACTCCTGTATTACAGGGCAGCTGTACTACATAACCCCATACTGTTTCCTCCACTTGCAGTAGGGTCCTCACATCTGTGTTTCTGGGTCAGTCCCCAGTCACTTGTAGCCATGCTTCAACATGGGCTAATAACAATAGCTGTTTACTTTGTCATGCATGGCATGTATGCATGTTTCAGCTGTATCTTCATGAGCAGAGTACACCAATATAGATAGTGCTGCCTTTGCCTACAGCCAGTGCAGGTCAATGTGGAATGCCTCTGCAATGTCTCTAGCAAGGAGATCTTTCAGATGAGCTTTGGGAACTTGCAGCTATGTCAGGCTCTCTGTGAGTGCAGAGACATCCAGCAAGGCATTCCTGAAGTTTCTGAGCTCCTTGGATGCAAAGAACAGCTGATCGTCCCCAGTGCTTAAGCCTGAGAAAAGCTGGTTGCCTATATTCAACAGCTGTTGAATAACCAACAGCTGTTGGTTACAGCTGCTGTAACCCACAATGGTGTAAGAGAAGGGTGACAGCACAAAAGATGATGCTACACAGAACACAAGGACAAGCTGAGTACCAAGAAAAGCCCAGGTGGTGTCCTGGTGAGTGGAAAGCCTAGTTTCAGGAAAGGACATAAATTTGGACATAAATGCAGGCTTTACAACAGACTACAAATCCTCTCCCATACCCGGTCTGGCATTTGGTGGGAGGAGGGCTTAAATTTTCAGTTTGTGTTGTCCGTAGATGACCTAAGCTGTGCAGTGGGATCCCAATCATTGCAATGCCTCTTAGGAGTCTGCCAGCCTCTCCTCTTCACAGAGCCAGAAAAAACAAAAGAGCCCTCTGTAGGGAACTTCTGTCTTCCTGTGGCAGGAAGAGGAGAGGTTGCCATTTTTTCTGTGCTAGCAGATACTAAGATGGGGCAGAACACTGGAAAAGTAGTTAGTGAATCTAGGAATAATTTTGCTCCTTTGCCATCTGCATTTTCTTTTTATAAGCTCACACATACTCCTGCGTATGATCTAAGCTGTGTCTCATAACCTTGGAGTCTTGCAGTTCAGATTCAATCACACAAGGTATGTTCCCATCTAGTAGCATATGAGTCACCTGGGTACACATGGGCAAAGGAGAGGGTTCTGTTGCTGCATGGAAACCCTTGCTCTGCAAACTGAATGTGCACAGATGACCCTGAGAGTCATGAAAGCCACTTGTTGCCATCCTGGTTAGACACTTGATGCAGCCTGTGATAGCTTTATAAGCAGGTGGTGTCAAATAGCCCCCACGCTAGTGACTGAGGGCCTTGATGCACTGGAGCTACTGAGCCACTCTCTCACAGTCTGTTGTGCTGCTGTTGCCTACGCAACAACTCCACAGCATGGACACCCCACAGTGAGGCCCTTTCTAGCCTGAGCAAATATGGGGCTGTACTGCAGCTGGCTCTGAACACTGCAGCTCCTCTGGCTGGGACAGACCATTACTAGGACATGGCTGGGGGACAAGGATTTGTCTTCTGCCTGTTTTAACTGCATGCTTGGGCTGTGCTGCATCTTCTCCACTGTATAGCCTAAGATGTGCAGAAGACCTCTGAGAAAGGAAGGCCTCTCCTTACACCTTCCATATATGAAGGGTAAAAGTAGCAAATAGAGAGTCCAAAGCTTTATGAAGCAGGGAGTTATACTGACTTTTCCCTCTTGTCCTCACAGCCCCTCAGGGTTTCTGGTCACAGGCAAGGAGGCCTGTGAGGGGAGCCAAACAATTTAGCTGAGGTCATAGAGCAGTATGGTCTCTTGCCCTGAGGTAAGCTAGGCCTTTTGTCTTCTTAATTTTCTTAGAGCTCAGCAAAATGTGAGAGGAAAAGATAAGCCTTATGAAAAAATATTTCCTTTTTTCTTCTTTCTCTTCATATATGTTCTCCAGGTTGGTTTGGATCACAACAGAGCATAGAGTATTAAGAGATGTCTTTCTTTTTCTTTGCCCTGATCTAGTTGAAGATGTCCCTGTTCACTGCAGCGAGGTTGGACTAGATGACCTTTAAAGGTCCCTTCCAACCCAAACCATTCTATGATTCTGTGAAGCAGCAAGACTGGCTGCCCAGCAAGGGAAGGGGAGGCAGGACCCAAAGGGACCACACAACTGGCAGGGTAGTGAGCTCACCGATCAGTGACACAGTCCCATGATACCTCTGCAAGGAGCGTGGCATATGTCAGGAGGCAATTACCAGGGTCAGCCACTGTCCTGGGGTCATCAGGCAAATACATAATTACAAGGCAGGTCCAAGTTCAAGCCAGGAATTCAAGTCAATGGGCCAGGGTCAGCAAGGTAACTCACTGGGCATGGCCACAGCTGTCACATAGCTTAGACAAGGACAAAAATTAAGAGTCTCAGCCTAATTGTAGGTCCCTAGAGCAGCAAGGAGATCCCTCTTTTTCATAGTGGTCTAATCCAACATTATACTGCTCACCAGAGCTAGCTTTCAGCACAGACAGGCAAAGCCCTAGGAGGCAGTTAGTGCACTCAGCATCATGACACTGAGTCTACTATTTCTGCCATTGGTAGCCAGGTATCTTCTAGAGACCTGTGTACCTCTCGGGCCTCCACTGTGTTCAGAACTGTGCATGGGGAGAGTGAGCATATCCATATCCACAGGCCTATCATCTCCATAGTAAAAGGGGACCTCTTGAAATTCACTCCGTGTATTAGATGGTGGTCACATGTTCTATTTACATACCTAAATGTGGGACATCTAATCAGCCTGTGTCCTTCTCCAAGTCAATGGCACCTTCTGATCATGCTTGAAATAAAGATCTAAGGTAGATGGCTTACCCTGCAGAGAAGCCAATCTCAAAGTTACACACCCAGCTCTTGGATGTCTGAAGTCAGCAGAGGTGAGAGCCAGCTTGGATGCCCAGTTCTTCTAGGCTTGTCTGAGAGCTCAGGCCTTGACTCTCTGTGACTGGAGACATGGGTCCTAGCATTAAGATTTGCTCGGGGCTGACTGAACAACCAGTGGAGGAACAACACATGGCAGTACTACAGATTCCTGAGTCAGCAGTCAACCACATTGCAGTGGGTCTGCAGCTCCTTTTGTGAGTGCTTCTATTTTGAAACAAACCCATGAGATGAGAAAGAGCCCTTTGGAAGAACTATAGCATTTCTCCTGTTCTTTTAATAGCACTAGGAAGCCCTACCATCAAGACTACAGTTCCATTTCTTGCTGCCTGGAATGATTCCACAAAACCTATTCAGGAGTGCAATTTCTGGGAAAGAGGAAGCTGACATATATTCCTAGAAATACTCTTAAAGCATTTTCTAACAAATGTAGTAACATATGAAGACAATGAGTCTGAGATAAGAGAGGTCCAGTCAAGTGCTTTGCGCATAACTGTGTCCCAGAACACTGATAGATCTTGTGAGGCACCAGCAGGCACATGGTCTCTAAGCATGTTGTTCATGTGAATAGGGCCAGTCTCTTCACATTTAGATGATCAACTGCAGTAAAGTTAATAATGGGGGAGTACAAGTGCTAACAAAATGTGATGTTTATCATGAATACAGAATAATTTTTAATTGGCACTAATTAATATGACACTACAAAGTTAAATCTGGCACCATCATATGATGAGTGGAAAGAAGTAGGATCTCTTTACTCTGTAGGAGTTTAGTCTCTATACATTTAGCACACAGAGTAAATGTTAAAGACAAGAGATCAAAACATACTTGAAAGCATAAAGTCGTGGTTTAACCCCAGCCAGTAACTAAGCACCATGCAGCCACTCACTTACTTCCCCCCCGCCTCAGTGGGGGAGAAAATCAGGGGAAAAAAAAGCAAAACTCATGCGTTGAGATAAGAACAGTTTAATAAAACAGAAAAGAAAAAAATAATAATGATAATGATAACACTAATAAAATTACAATAGTAATACTAAAAGGATTAGAATATACAAATGATGCGCAGTACAATTGCTCACCACCCACTGATCGACACCCAGTTAGTCCCCGAGTGGCAATCCCCCCACCCCCACTCCCCCCAGTTTAAATCCTAGAAGTGATGTCACATGGTATGGAATACCCCGTTCGCCACCTTGGGTCAGCTGCCCTGGCTGTGTCCCCTCCCAACTTCTTGTACCCCTCCAGCCTTCTTGTTGGCCGGTGTCCCGGGTTCAGCTGGGATAGAGTTAATTTTTACAGGAACCTGGGAGGGGGCACAGCCGGGGCAGCTGACCTGAACTAGCCAAGCAGCTATTCCATACATGTGACATCATGCTCAGTATATAAATGGGGAGCGGCTGGGGGGAGCTCTCTCTGCTTTCGGTGGGGGAAGTGGCAGAGCGTCGGGTTCCGGGTGTGAGCAGTTGCACTGTGCATCACTCCTTTTGTATATTCTCCTATTAGTACTGTTGCTGTTGTTGTAACTACTGTTTTTGTGTTGTCCCAGTAAATTGACCTTATCTCAACCCTTGAGGTTCCGGTTTTTTTTCTTTTCTTCTTTCTGATTCTCCTCCCCATCCCACCGGAGCGGGGCAGGAGGAGTAAGTGAGCAGCTGCATGGTCCTTTGTTACCGGCCGGGCTGAAACCACGACAATATTCTTGGTGATCGTTCGTTCGTTCGTTCTTTCTTTCTTTTGTTCTTTCTTTCTAATGCTCAATATTTTGGCAGGTCTGTAATGATTGGCAAAAGTTAGACACCTAACTTTCTCCCTGCTGATAGCCTTATTCCACATACTGAAGAGTCTTCTGAGTCTTTCCAGCAGAGAGTAAAAATTTCCACATTACATATTGTCTATTATTTAGATTTTATACCCACTTCAGACAAGTGTGAGCAACAGTACAGAACAGAGACATAAATGCAGGTATGTCAAGAGGGTTTGGGTCATACTAAAGGGAGGACTCAAGGTCTTAATATCACCATGTTGTCCTGGGTTCAGCTGGGATAGAGTCAATTTTCACAGGAACCTGGGAGGGGGCACAGCCGGGGCAGCTGACCTGAACTAGCCAAGCAGCTATTCCATACATGTGACATCATGCTCAGTATATAAATGGGGAGCGGGCTAGGGGGAGCTCTCTCTGCTTTCGGTGGGGGAAGTGGCGGAGTATCAGGTTCTCGGTGGTGAGCAGTTGCACTGTGCATCACTCCTTTTGTACGTTCTTTTATTAGTACCGTTGTTGCTGTTGTAACTTCTCTCTTTTTTTTGTGTTGTCCCAGTAAACTGCCCTTATCTCAACTCTTGAGGTTCCATTTTCTTTTTTTTCCTTTTCTCTCCTCCGATTCCCCTCCCTATCCCACCGGAGGGGGGCAGGAGGAGTGAGCGAGTGGCTGCGTGGTCCTTTGTTACCGGCTGGGCTGAAACCACGAGAGTCCTTTTTGACGCCCAACGCGGGGCACAAAGGGTTGAGATAATGACAGATCTGGCCAGAGTGTGTTGAAACAAATTTGTCATATGCATTTCTTATATTAGATAAATAGATGTTAGTCACAATGTTGGTTCATTTGTTTACATGGTGGCATTTTGTAAGTTCTTATATGCTCTATGTATTGCCTGTAGTTATGTTTATCACCTCTGGGAGAGTGATTGGGATTATCATTTTGCTGTACTGGGCAATGTCGACTTGTGAAATGATTACGTCACTGGTCATGAGGTTAAGCTGGTATCTGTATGAGGCAGTGATATCATTTCCATACTTTGGGCACCTTCTATCGGATTTTATTGGTAATTACACCCAATCCATGGGGAAGTCAGGGGGGATACTTCCCCCCATCCCTTCACCTCCCTTCTCTCCTTCTGACTAATTACAACAGCTTTTGAGAATTTTGAATATCCTTGGGATGCGCAAGCCAGTGTGCTGTTAGTGCTATGCCTCCTGAATATGTTTCAGGTCTTGTTTAGGGCTACAGAAAGGCTCTTTAAGAGTACCACCCAGAGATCTGCCCCAAAGCTGGATATTCATGGGTGGCACGGCATGTGGGAGGATATGGGCAGGTATCTAGAGAACATCTCACCTCCAGTGGCTTGGAAGTTCACTCCCGAACAACTACAGAACCCTCATGAAGTGGTAGAATATTTGAAAGGAAAATGCTGTGGCTATTCCAGAGACGCACAACTCGCTGCACTGTGCTGGGCCCTGGCCAGTATCTACCAAACACTGCTTGATATTACGCAGCAACCCCAGGGGGTAAAGAGGGAAAACAGGGCAACAGACACCGTGGCTACCCCAACCCAACAACAGGCACCGTGGCTACCCCAACCCCGACAACAGGCACTGTGACTACCCCTACCCCGGTGACAGGTACTGCAGCTAAACCAGAGAACCAACCTGTGCCAGTATCAGTCGCCCCTGTACAGAAAAAGAAACACACAAAGAAATCAGTTCACTTAGTGACAGATGAAGATAAACCAGGGTCATCGCAAGAACAGGAGGAAGAGGCAGAACCTGAAATAATCACCCGATCTCTATCCCTGAGTGAGTTGCGTGACATGCGAAAAGATTTTAGCCGCCACCCAGGTGAGCACATTGTTACCTGGCTGCTCCGATGCTGGGATAATGGGGCCAGTAGTTTGGAATTAGAGGGTAAGGAAGCCAAGCAGTTGGGATCTCTGTCTAGGGAAGGGGGCATCGACAAGGCGATTGGGAGAAAAACACAAGTCCTCAGCCTCTGGAGGCGACTTCTGTTAGGTGTAAATGAAAGATACCCCTTCAAGGATGAAGTTACATGTCACCAAGGCAAGTGGACGACCATGGAGAGAGGTATCCAGTACCTGAGGGAATTAGCAGTGCTGGAGGTGATTTATTGTCCTAGTTTCAGCTGGAATAGAGTTAACTGTCTTCCTAGTAGCTGGTACGGTGCTATGTTTTGAGTTCAGTATGAGAAGAATGTTGATAACACCGATGTTTTCAGTTGCTGCTAGTAGTGTTTAGACTAATGTCAAGGATTTTTCAGCTTCTCATGCCCAGCCAGCGAGAAAGCTGGAGGGGCACAAGAAGTTGGCACAGGACACAGCCAGGGCACCTGACCCAAACTGGCCAACAGGGTATTCCATACCATGTGACGTCCCATCCAGTATAGGAACTGGGAAGTGGGGGCGGGGAATCGCCGCTCGGGGACTAGCTGGGTGCCGGTCGGTGGGTGGTGAGCAATTACACTGCGCATCATTTGTACATTCCTTATTCCTTTCATTATTGCTGTTGTCATTTTATTAGTGTTATCATTATCATTATTTGTTTCTTCTTTTCTGTTCTATTAAACTGTTCTTATCTCAACCCGTGGATTTGCTTCTTTTCCCGATTTTCTCCCCCATCCCACTGGGTGGGGGGGGAGTGAGTGAGCGGCTGCGTGGTGCTTAGTTGTTGGCTGGGGTTAAACCACGACAGTCCATTTTGGCGCCCAACGTGGGGCACGAAGGGTTGAGATAACGACAAACCTGACCAGAGCTCGTTAAAACAAAATTGTTATAAGCATTCATTATATTGGTCTAATAGTCGCTGGTCATTATGTTGATTTATGTGTTAGAGTTGTTGCTCTGGTTTTTAAAGTTCTGTTATGTATCACCTCGCTTGCTATATGTAGTCCCTCTTCTGCTGCTTATCATCCGTGGCAGGTGGATTAAGGTTTTCGCTTTGATGTGTTGTATAACACTGGTTTATGGTATGATAAAGTCATCAGTTGTGGAATTAATCCGGTATTTGCACTCAGCATTGTCACCTTTATACGGCGGGAGCCATCTGTGGGAAACTATTAATAATTATACCATTTACCTTTCCTCCTTGGAAAACCAGTCTATGAGTGGGATACCTTTCTTCCCCTCTCCTTTCTCCTTCAGTCCAGTTACAATGGTGTTTGGGAATTTTGAAAAATTTGAATACTCTTGGGATGTTGATACCAGCACGGTCCTAGCCCTATTGCTGGGAATTAGCATGCTCCTGAATGTGGTTCAGCTCTTGTTTAAGGTTAAACAACTATTTAAGAAGATCACCCAGAGGTCTGCCCCAAGGCTGGATAATTATGAGTGGCAGGGTGTGTGGGGTAGTATGGGCAAGTACTTAGAAAAGTGGGCACCTCCAATGTTTTGGAAATTCACCCCTGAACAAGTGCAGAATCCAGAAGAACTAGTAAAATATTTGGAAAAGGTATGCTGTCACCCCGGCAGCTCCAGAGAGATACAAATCACTGCAACGTGCTGGGGCCTGGCCCATGCCTATCGAGCCCTGTTCGACACAACTCAGCACCCTCAAGGGGAAGAGAAGGTCTCTGGACCTAACAACAAAATGATGAGCATTGTGGCCACCCAGACCTTGGTGACAGGCACCGTGACCCCTCCAGCCCTGGCAACGAGAACTGTGGCTACCCAAACATCAGCAAAAGGCACTGCAGCCCCTCCAGCCGCGGCAACGAGCACTGCTGATGCCCAAACCTTGGCGACAGACGCTGCGGTTATCCACAACCCGGCGAGCGATACTGCAACTGAACCAGCGGATCAACCTGCACCAGTATCGGTTGCCCCCGTACAGAAAAAGAAATATACAAAAAAATCAGCTCGCTTAGCAAAGGATGAAGGTGAACCAGGGTCATCACGGGAACAGGAGGAAGAGGCAGAACCAGAGGTAATAACCCGGTCCCTATCCTTGAGTGAACTGCGGGATATGCGAAAAGATTTTGGCCGTCGTATAGGTGAGCATATTATCACCTGGCTACTCCGATGCTGGGACAATGGGGCTAATAGCTTGGAATTAGAAGGTAGGGAAGCCAAGCAGCTGGGATCACTTGCCAGGGAAGGTGGCATTGACAAGGCAATTGGAAGAGGAACACAAGCCATCAGCCTCTGGAGGCGACTCTTGTCAAGTGTGAAGGAAAGGTACCCCTTTAAGGAAGATGTTATATGTCAATCAAGCAAGTGGACCACCATGGAAAAAGGTATCCAATATCTGAGGGAATTAGCTGTGCTAGAGACGATTCATCATGACCCGGACAACCCACAATTACCCAAAGATCCAGATGAAGTCCAATGCACACGACCCATGTGGCGGAAATTTGTACGGAGCGCACCATCGTCCTATGCCAACTCACTGGCAATAATGACCTGGAAAGACGAAGAGGCACCGACAGTGGATGAAGTGGCTCGCCAACTCCGTCAATACGAAGAAAATCTCTCCTCCTCCCTACAAGCCTGCATTTCGGCTGTGGAGAAGCTGTCCGAGGATTTCCAACAATTCAAAGAGGATATGTCCTATTGCCCACCTGTAAGGACCAATGTCTCAGCTATTAGGAGTGAGCGCTCCTCTGCCCAAGAGAGAGAATATAGAAGGTACACACCGCGAGGTGCCCTGTGGTTTTACCTATGTGATCATGGAGAGGACATGAGGAAATGGGATGGAAAACCTACCTCGGTCCTAAATGCACGGGTACGTGAGCTGCGAGGAAAAACCACCATAAAAGGGGATTCTACTAGGAAAAATGCTGCTCCAGTTTCCAAACAGAGTAGAAGGGCTGATCTTATTTCTGATCCTCTTGAAGGGACTTCTGAGCCAATTTTACAAGAAGTGAATACCGGATACTCTGGCCAGAATTAGAGGGGCCCTGCCTCCAGCCAGGTGGAGGAAAGGGATAACCGGGTCTATTGGACTGTGTGGATTCGATGGCCTGGCACGTTAGACCCACAGGAGTACAAGGCTCTAGTAGACACCGGCGCACAGTGCACTCTAATGCCATCAAGTTATAAAGGGGCAGAACCCATCTGTATTTCTGGTGTGACAGGGGGATCCCAAGAGTTAACTGTATTGGAAGCTGAAGTAAGCCTAACTGGGAATGAATGGCAGAAACACCCCATTGTGACTGGTCCGGAGGCTCCGTGTATCCTTGGCATAGACTATCTCAGGAGAGGGTATTTTAAGGACCCGAAGGGGTATCGATGGGCTTTTGGTATAGCTGCATTGGAGACAGAGGGCACTGAACAGCTGTCTACCCTGCCTGGTCTCTCTCAAGACCCTTCGATTGTGGGGTTGCTGAGGGTTGAAGAACAACAAGTGCCAATTGCTACCACGACGGTGCACCGGCGGCAATATCGCACCAACCGAGATTCCCTGATCCCCATCCATAAGCTGATTTGCCAATTGGAGAGTCAAGGAGTGATCAGCAAGACTCACTCACCCTTTAATAGTCCCATATGGCCCGTGCGGAAATCTAATGGGGAATGGAGACTAACAGTTGACTATCGTGGCCTGAATGAAGTTACGCCACCGCTGAGTGCTGCCGTTCCAGATATGCTAGAACTTCAATACGAACTAGAGTCAAAGGCAGCCAAGTGGTATGCCACAATTGACATTGCTAATGCGTTTTTCTCAATCCCTCTGGCAGCAGAGTGTCGTCCACAGTTTGCCTTTACTTGGAGGGGTGTCCAGTACACTTGGAATCGATTGCCCCAGGGGTGGAAACACAGCCCCACCATTTGCCATGGACTAATCCAGACTGCACTGGAAAAAGGTGAAGCTCCGGAACACCTGCAATACATTGATGACATCATTGTATGGGGCAACACGGCAGAAGAAGTCTTTGAGAAAGGGAAGAAAATAATCCAAATCCTTCTGAAAGCTGGTTTTGCCATAAAAGAAAGTAAGGTCAAGGGACCCGCACAGGAGATCCAGTTTTTAGGAATAAAATGGCAAGATGGACGTCGTCAGATCCCAATGGAAGTGATCAACAAAATAGCAGCTATGTCTCCACCGACTAATAAAAAAGAAACACAGGCTTTCTTAGGTGTTGTGGGTTTTTGGAGAATGCATATTCCAAATTACAGTCTGATTGTAAGCCCTCTCTATCAAGTGACCCGGAAGAAGAATGATTTTAAATGGGGCCCTGAGCAACAGCAAGCCTTTGAACAAATTAAACGGGAGATTGTTCATGCAGTAGCCCTTGGACCAGTCCGGGCAGGACAAGATGTTAAAAATGTGCTCTATACTGCAGCCGGGGAGAATGGACCTACCTGGAGCCTCTGGCAGAAAGCACCCGGGGAGACCCGAGGTCGACCCCTGGGGTTTTGGAGTCGAGGATACAGAGGATCCGAGGCTCGCTATACTCCAACTGAAAAAGAGATATTGGCAGCATATGAAGGAGTTCGAGCTGCCTCAGAAGTGGCTGGTACTGAAACACAGCTCCTCTTAGCACCCCGACTGCCAGTGCTGGGCTGGATGTTCAAAGGGAGGGTCTCCTCTACACATCACGCGACTGATGCCACGTGGAGTAAGTGGATTGCACTGATCACACAACGGGCTCGCATAGGAAACCACAGTCGCCCAGGAATTTTAGAATTGATCACGGACTGGCCAGAAGGCAAAGATTTTGGAATGTCGCCAGAGGAGGAGGTAACGCGTGCTGAAGAAGCCCCGCTGTATAATAAACTGCCAGAAAATGAGAGGCAATATGCTCTGTTCACTGATGGGTCCTGTCGCATTGTGGGAAAGCATCGGAGGTGGAAGGCGGCTGTATGGAGTCCTACACGACAAGTCGCAGAAACTGCTGAAGGAGAAGGTGAATCGAGTCAGTTTGCAGAGGTGAAAGCCATCCAGCTAGCGTTAGACATTGCTGAAAGAGAAAAGTGGCCAGTGCTCTATCTCTATACTGACTCATGGATGGTGGCAAATGCCCTGTGGGGGTGGTTACAGCAATGGAAGCAGAGCAACTGGCAGCGCAGAGGTAAACCCATTTGGGCTGCCACACTGTGGCAAGATATCGCGTCCCGGCTAGAGAATCTGGTTGTAAAAGTACGTCATGTAGATGCTCACATACCCAAGAGTCGAGCCACTGAAGAACATCAAAATAACCAACAGGTGGATCAGGCTGCCAAGATTGAAGTGGCTCAGGTGGATCTGGACTGGCAACATAAGGGTGAGCTATTTATGGCTCGATGGGCCCATGATGCTTCAGGCCATCAGGGAAGAGATGCAACATATAGATGGGCTCGTGACCGAGGGGTGGACTTGACCATGGACACTATTGCACAGGTTATCCATGAATGTGAAACATGTGCTGCAATTAAGCAAGCCAAACGGTTAAAGCCCCTGTGGTATGGAGGACGATGGCTGAAATATAAATTTGGGGAAGCCTGGCAGATTGACTATATCACACTCCCACAAACTCGCCAAGGCAAGCGCTATGTGCTCACAATGGTGGAAGCAACCACCGGATGGCTGGAAACATATTCTGTACCCCATGCCACCGCCCGGAACACTATCTTGGGCCTTGAAAAGCAGGTCTTGTGGCGACATGGCACCCCAGAGAGAATTGAGTCAGACAACGGGACTCATTTCCGAAACAACCTCATAGACACCTGGGCCAAAGAGCATGGCATTGAGTGGGTGTATCACATCCCCTATCATGCACCAGCCTCTGGGAAAGTTGAGCGATACAATGGACTGTTAAAGACTACATTGAGAGCAATGGGGGGTGGAACTTTCAAACATTGGGATACACATTTAGCAAAAGCCACCTGGTTAGTCAACACCAGAGGATCTGCCAATCGGGGTGGCCCTGCCCAGTCAGAATTTTTACGTACTGTAGAAGGGGATAAAGTCCCTGTAGTGCACACAAAAAATATGTTAGGGAAGACAGTCTGGGTTACTCCTGCCTCAGGCAAAGGTAAACCCATTCGTGGGATTGCTTTTGCTCAAGGGCCTGGGTGCACTTGGTGGGTGATGCGAAAAGATGGGGAAGTTCGATGTGTGCCTCAAGGGGATTTAATTTTAGGTGAGAATAGCCAGAATTAACCTGTATGATATTAGTTGCTATATAACCCTGCTACTGTATGTTATCATTACTATAATTGTTATATGCTATATCTATAGTACTATAGTAAGAATCACTTAGATCAAACAAGAAAAACTGTGATAAAACTGAATGAAACGCAGTAGTGATGGAACCAGAACTGACTCCAGCATGCAACAATCCAACGGTGCACACCATCCTCCTGCTGCATCCAATGTCAACTGCTCGTCACACTGCACTGAAGCCCAACTCTGCTCTACCGACTGAGAGGACTTTGCACCATTCCTCCTGCCCAGAAAGACTGGTATGACAGATGGAGCCTAGAGTCAGGAACTAAATAAACTGAACGAACATTTAATGAACACAACACATAAACTAAAGGGATGATATCTCTGTGTATGTATACATATATATATATCATTGTTCATATGTCTCAAAGGGATGGAAAAGCTGATAATGACTGACCAGGATGTAACTAAAGGTATGGGAACTGAGCATGACGTCAATGGTATAGAATAAGGGGTGGATACTGTCCTAGTTTCAGCTGGAATAGAGTTAACTGTCTTCCTAGTAGCTGGTACAGTGCTATGTTTTGAGTTCAGTATGAGAAGAATGTTGATAACACCGATGTTTTCAGTTGCTGCTAGTAGTGTTTAGACTAATGTCAAGGATTTTTCAGCTTCTCATGCCCAGCCAGCGAGAAAGCTGGAGGGGCACAAGAAGTTGGCACAGGACACAGCCAGGGCACCTGACCCAAACTGGCCAACAGGGTATTCCATACCATGTGACGTCCCATCCAGTATAGGAACTGGGAAGTGGGGGCGGGGAATCGCCGCTCGGGGACTAGCTGGGTGCCGGTCGGTGGGTGGTGAGCAATTACACTGCGCATCATTTGTACATTCCAATCCTTTCATTATTGCTGTTGTCATTTTATTAGTGTTATCATTATCATTATTTGTTTCTTCTTTTCTGTTCTATTAAACTGTTCTTATCTCAACCCGTGGATTTGCTTCTTTTCCCGATTTTCTCCCCCATCCCACTGGGTGGGGGGGGAGTGAGTGAGCGGCTGCGTGGTGCTTAGTTGCTGGCTGGGGTTAAACCACGACATTTATAATGATCCAGAAAATGTGCAGTCACCCACAGACCCGGATGAAGTCCAAAGCACACAAACGATGTGGCGGAAGTTTCTACGAAGTGCACCACCAACCTATGCCAACTCATTGGCAGTAATGTCCTGGAAAGAAGGCTATGGACAAATGGTGGATGAATTGGCTGTCCAACTCCGGCAATACGAAGGAAGTCTCTCTTCCTCCCTACGGGCCTGTGTCTCGGCTGTAGAGGAATTGTCCCGAGAGTTCCAGCAATTCAAAGTGGATATGTCCTCCTCTCCACCTGTACAGGCCCGCATTGCAGCTATTGGGAGTAAGCATTCCTCTGCCCAAGAGAGAGGAAAGTACACACGATGGGCTAACCTGTGGTTTTACCTGCGTGACCATGGAGAGGACATAAGGAAGTGGGATGGAGAACCTACCTCAGTCCTGGATGCACGGGTACGGGAGTTGAGAGAAAAAGCAACCAGAAAAGAGGATTCTTCTTGGAAAACAGCTGCTCCAGTTTCCCGTGAGCAGTCCCCCAGAGCAGTAGAAGGGCTAATCTCATTTCTGATCCTCTTGAAGGGACTTCTGATTCACGTGTGCGAAAAGTGAGTAACGGATACTCTAACCAGGATTAGAGGGGCCCTGCCTCCAGGCAGGTGGAGGAAAGGGACAACCGAGTCTACTGGACAGTGTGGATTTGATGGCCTGGCACATCAGACCCACAGGAATATAAGGCTCTAGTAGACACTGGTGCACAATGTACCCTAATGCCATCAAGTTATAAAGGGGCAGAACCCATCTGTATCTCTGGTGTGACAGGGGGATCCCAAGAGCTAACCGTATTGGAAGCTGAAATGAGTCTAACCGGGAATGACTGGCATAAACACCCCATTGTGACTGGCCCAAAGGCCCCATGCATCCTTGGTATAGATTATCTCAGGAGGGGGTATTTCAAAAGGGTACCATTGGGCCTTTGGTATAGCTGCATTGGAGATGGAGGAGACTGAACAGCTGTCTACCCTGCCTGGTCTCTCTCAAGACCCTTCGGTTGTGGGGTTGCTGAAGGTTGAAGAACAACAGGTGCCAATTGCTACCACGACGGTGCACCGGCGGCAATATCGCACCAACCGAGACTCCCTGATCCCCATCCATAAGCTGATTTGCCAACTGGAGAGCCAAAGAGTGATCAGCAAGACTCGCTCACCCTTTAATAGTCCCATATGGCCCGTGCGGAAATCTAATGGGGAGTGGACACTAACAGTAGATTATCGTGGGCTGAATGAAGTCACGCCACCGCTGAGCGCTGCTGTGCCAGGTATGTTAGAACTTCAATATGAACTGGAATCAAAGGCAGCCAAGTGGTATGCCACAATTGACATTGCTAATGCATTTTTCTCCATTCCTTTGGCAGTGGAGTGCAGGCCACAGTTTGCTTTCACTTGGAGGGGTGTCCAGTACACCTGGAATTGACTGCCCCAGGGGTGGAAAGACAGCCCCACTATTTGCCATGGACTGATCCAGGCTGCACTGGAAAAAGGTGAAGCTCCAGAGCACCTGCAATACATTGATGACATCATCGTATGGGGCAACACGGCAGAAGAAGTTTTTGAGAAAGGGAAGAAAATAATCCAAATCCTTTTGAAGGCTGGTTTTGCCATAAAAGAAAGTAAGGTCAAGGGACCTGCACAGGAGATCCAGTTCTTAGGAGTAAAATGGCAAGACGGGCGTCGTCAGATCCCAATGGAAGTGATCAACAAAATAGCAGCTATGTCCCCACCGACTAATAAAAAGGAAAAACAGGCTTTCTTAGGTGTTGTGGGCTTTTGGAGAATACATATTCCAAATTACAGTCAAATTGTAAGTCCTCTTTGTCAAGTTACCCGGAAGAAGAACGATTTTAAATGGGGGCCTGAGCAACGACAAGCCTTTGAACAAATTAAGCGGGTGATTGTTCATGCAGTAGCCCTTGGGCCAGTCTGGGCAGGACAAGATGTTAAAAATGTGCTCTACACTGCAGCTGGGGAGAATGGCCCTACCTGGAGCCTCTGGCAGAAAGCACCTGCAGAGACCCAAGGCTGACCCCTGGGGTTTTGGAGTTGGGGATACAGAGGATCCGAGGCTCGCTATACTCCAACTGAAAAAGAGATATTGGCAGCATATGAAGGAGTTTGAGCTGCCTCAGAAGTGGCTGGTACTGAAACACAGCTCTTCTTAGCACCCCTACTGCCAGTGCTGGGCTGGATGTTCAAAGGGAAAGTCTCCTCTACACATCATGCAACTGATGCCACGTGGAGTAAGTGGGCCACACTGATCACACAACGGGCTCGCATAGGAAACCCCAGTCGCCCAGGAATTGTGGAAGTCATCATGGACTGGCCAGAAGGCAAAAATTTTGGAATGTCGCCAGAGGAGGAGGTGACACGGGCTGAAGAGGCCCCGCTGTACAATAAACTGCCAGAAAATGAGAGGCAATATGCCCTGTTCACTGATGGGTCCTGTCGCATTGTGGGAAAGCATCGGAGGTGGAAGGCTGCTGTATGGAGTCCTACACGACTAGTCGCAGAAACTGCTGAAGGAGAAGGTGAATCGAGTCAGTTTGCAGAGGTGAAAGCCATCCAGCTAGCATTAGACATTGCTGAAAGAGAGAAGTGTCCAGTGCTCTATCTCTATACTGACTCATTGTTGGTGGCAAATGCCCTATGGGGGTGGCTACAGCAATGGAAGAAGAGCAATTCGCAGCGCAGAGGTAAACCCATCTGGGCTGCCACACTGTGGCAAGATATTGCTGTTCAGATAGAGAAGCTAGTGGTAAAAGTACGCCACGTAGATGCTCATGTACCCAAGAGTCAGGCCACTGAAGAACATCAAAACAACCAGCAGGCAGATCAGGCCGCCAAGATTGAAGTGTCTCAGGTGGACCTGGACTGGCAACGTAGGGGTGAGCTATTTATGGCTCAGTGGGCCCATGACACCTCGGGCCATCGGGGAAGAGATGCAACATATAGATGGGCTCGTGATCGAGGGGTGGACTTGACCGTGGACACTATCGCACAGGTTATCCATGAATGTGAAACATGTGCTGCAATTAAGCAAGCCAAACGGCTAAAAGCCCTGTCGTATGGAGGGCGATGGCTGAAATATAAACAGGGGGAGGCCTAGCAGATTGACTATATCACACTCCCACGAACCCGCCAAGGCAAGTGCCATGTGCTTACAATGGTGGAAGCAACCACTGGATGGCTGGAAACATATCCTGTGTCCCATGCCACTGCCCAGAACACTATCCTGGGCCTTGAAGAGAAAGTTTTATGGAGACACGGCACCCCAGAAAGAATCAAGTCGGACAATGGGACTCACTTCTGAAACAACCTCATAGACACCTGGGCCAAAGAGCATGGCATTGAGTGGGTTTATCACATCCCTTATCACGCACCGGCCTCCAGAAAAATCGAACGATACAATGGACTGCTAAAAACTACATTGAGAGCAATGGGGGGGAGGGACTTTCAAACGTTGGGATACACATTTAACAAAAGCCACCTGGTTAGTTAATACTAGAGGATCTGCCAACCAGACTGGCCCCGCCCAACCAAGACTTCCACATACTGTAGAAGGGGATAAAGTTCCTGTAGTGCACATGAGGAGTATGTTAGGAAAGACAGTCTGGGTTAGTCCTCCCTCACGCAGAGACAAACCCATCCAAGGGGTGGTTTTTGCTCAGGGACCTGGGTACACCTGGTGGGTGATGCAGAAGGATGGGGAAGTTCGATGTGTACCTCAGGGAGATTTGATTTTGGGAGAGAATAGCCAGTGAATTAGGCTGTTTGATATTTAACTGCTAAATAACCTGCCAATGTATGTCATTGTATCTATAGTGTCTATATGCCATATCAAGGGTATTACTGTAAGAATTACCCAAATGACTGAAGGATGGACTTTGAAACTGAGCCAAGTACAATAGTGATAGAACTTGAACTGGCACCCAGCAATTTCCTCAAGATCAACATCTTTAACCTGCAGACCAAGAGCGTGGGTTGCACCAAATGTACCAGCCGCACGTTCCAGAGGCAGCATACAACAACCCAACACCTCATACCATCTCTCCAATCCTGAAGGACTGTTACAACAGATGGAGCCCCAAAGTCACGAACTAAATAAAATTGACGGACACATTAGAGGGATAGCCCATCGACTAAGGGAATACTATTTGTGTGTGTGTGTGTGGCGGGGTGTCCATATACATATATATAAGACAAGGAAAGTGGTAGTGGTTAATTACAAAATGTAAGATCTGGGCATGATGTAGATGGCATAGAATAAGGGGTGGATAATGTCCTGGGTTCAGCTGGGATAGAGTTAATTTTTACAGGAACCTGGGAGGTGGGGGGGCATAGCCAGGGCAGCTGACCTGAACTAGCCAAGGAGCTATTCCATACCATGTGACATCATGCTCAGTATATAAATGGGGAGCGGGCTAGGGGGAGCTCTCTCTGCTTTCGGTGGGGGAAGTGGCGGAGTGTCAGGTTCTGGGTGGTGAGCAGTTGCACTGTGCATCACTCCTTTTATGTATGTTCTTTTATTAGTACTGTTGTTGTTGTAACTTCTCTTTTTTTTGTTGTCCCAGTAAACTGCCCTTATCTCAACCTTCGAGGTTCCGGTTTGGTTTTTTTTTCCTTTTTTCTCCTCCGATTCTCCTCTCTATCCCACTGGAGGGGGACGGGAGGAGTAAGCGAGCGGCTGCATGGTCCTTTGTTACTGGCTGGGCTGAAACCACGACAGCCGGGCATCAGAAGATGAAAAATCCTTGACTTTAGACCAAACATTACTTAGCAACAACTGAAAACATCAATGTTATCAGCATTCTTCTCATACTTAACTCAAAAACATAGCACTACACCAGCTATACATATACTATATATATACATACTATAGGAAGACAACTAACTCTATCCCAGCTGAAAGCAGGACACATAAAAACCAGAATATTGGGGAGGGCAAAGTTTTCCATGCATCAGCCTCTCTACAATTTCATCTTTTCAGCCTAGGAAAGAGAGTATTGTACAGTTTCATCCTTACTTATTGCTGCTATTAGATGAAAGATGGTTGTGTGGCAAAAAGAAATACATTTTACTCAAAGCGTTTTCTCCAATTTAGTTTTTTTTTAATTAGGTGTAAAATTGAGTGAGCTTGTTTTTAATGCCATAATTAAAGCATGAAAGTCACTGCCTGCAGAGGACTAGCTTGTAATTTCACTTAAAATCAGCTTTAAGCACTGTCTAAGCTTCATGACGATGCTCCAGGCAGGGGGAATTGAGGGACAGGGGGAATTGAGGGGCCAAGTCCCCTGTCTCAGTGACCATCACAAAGTCTGTGCAATGTGCAGGTGCATATAAGCATGTGTTCAATGTGGTGCAGAGGGGATATTCTGTGGAGTCCCTAAAAGCTATGGGTGCTTACATTTCAAAAACTGATTGAAGCAAGAGTGACTCAGGTTTTGTAACAGGGGGTAAATCTAAATGTAGGCTGGTAGGCTCTTCTCCCACCTGCTGACACCTCTTCAGCAACAAAGGTGCAGATGAGCATGTTGTCTGAAGTTCCCATCTCTCTCTGCAGTGAGAAGAGCTGCTGCAGTCCAAACTGTTTCTGTCACTCAGAGGGGTGACAACTTCTTCAGCATACTGGTATGCATGTGGGAAGCTGGCTAGTCCAAGGTGCTGCTGAAAATGGTGCTCACTGGTGGCTGAAACACACGTCAAACTCTCCTGAATGCTTTCCAAATACACTATGATACCTATCACGACCCCACCCTGCAGACGCAATTGTCTTTGCTGTAAAATTGATGGTGATAGAGCCTTTGATTGATAGTGACAGAGCCACTGGCTGTTTTATGTGAAGAAAGATGCTGTTTTTCATACAGATCAATCTGTGTACAGACCCTAGAAAAGACAATTTTTTTACTTCTACTGTTCACAGCACCAAGACAGGGGATCAGTGCTGTGTTCTTTGGGTCCCTGATTGACAAACTCTTACAGTCAAGAGTTAACTTTCACAGGCTATAAGGAGCATTGCCAGTAATTAGACTAGTACTTTACAAGCCCTTTCTTAACAAGGATTCATTAAAACAAAACATTGCTTTGTGGAGAGAACAGCATCTTTCAGAAGAAATTTTATACAATGTTTCTGATTGATGTGTGCTGTCCCAGGAATCTTTGCCTCATCCTTTGATTCAGGAATGGCCTCTGCTGCTCTTCCCATTGCCACTGGTCCCAGGTTGTTTTTTGAAAGTAAGATGGGGTATCAGCCCATAAAGACCTTAACTTTGAAAGTGCCCAACTTTCAAAAAATGCTTAGGTGCCCTCCTTGAAAATCAGACCTTTGAAATTGTCTCAGGTCAGGCACTACAGAGTTGCCCCCAAGTTGCTGCTGTTGGAAGAATATCAGTGTTCATTTCCTCCATCACCCTTCCCTCCATGCCATGCATACAGGCTGCACATTCATAAAGTAAATCACTTTTCGTGCAAAAACTTGAACTCCTTCATTTCATGCCACGCTTTCTGCAGCTAAGGAGCAATGAAGCCAAGTCCATTGATTTCGTAACTAACATTAATGAGCTTTTCTTTTCTGTGTTGTTTTCCACCCCATTCCTCCCACATCCTTGAAAAGTCTCACCTTCTCTGTCTTCATCTAGAATCATGATTCTCAGCTTTCCACCATTCTCTCTTCTCTTCTCTTCTCTTCTCTTCTCTTCTCTTCTCTTCTCTTCTCTTCTCTTCTCTTCTCTTCTCTTCTCTTCTCTCTTCTCTTCCCTTCTCTTTTTTCTCTTCTCTTCTCTCTCCTGTCCTCACCATTCATTCATCTTCTTCTTTCACCTTTTTATTCACTTGTTACTTGGAGATGTCTCACTCCATATTATGATGAGTACACTCTAAAGTTGTTGACTTTTAGGCCAGCACTTCATTTGGTGTAAATCACTAAAGCTCCATGGAATTCAGCAGAGCTATGCACATTTATAGTACCACGAACAAAAGTAATTTTCTTTTCCCCCTTGTGTTCCAGTGTTTATCGATACCTCCCTTTGTCTTCTCGTACTCTCAGAAGATGTTCTCTTCAACTTGCCATGGTCTTGCTCCACAGGACTGCAGACACCTGTCCTCTTGCTATTTCTGGCTCCAGAGATAACCCTGCATATTATCACATTCTCCATGGCTCTGCTCAGCATCCTAGCTTTGTTTTTCCACAGCCTGTCTTTATTTCTGGTCATTCTACCATGACAGCCCTCACTGGTGTTACTAATGACTTGAACGTAGCTAAATCCAAACATCTCACTTTTGTCCTCATTTCTATTCTCTTCCACTCTACCTGTCCAGTCTTTCATCCCCACTTGGATAATTAACAGAAAATAAATGTCATCAAGAGAGAAAAATTCACCATCAGAGATCTTCTCCATTTAAATGAGCAGCAAAGCTCCCTTGACTGTGCCATGGAGTCAGAGATTCGCTTATAGACACCTCCATGTCCTCTTTCTTCCCTGTGTGTGGTATTTTCACCATCCCAGTCACACCAGGAGCTTTGGTATTATTTTTAAGGAGAAAAATGTTGTTAATTCTTCTGTTCTGATACGAGGTTGTCCTGCATCACCTGAACAGCTCTGAATCCCTGACCAGTGTGTCTTCTATCTTCCACCTATACTATGCTGCTCTTCAGAAATTCCCGTTATGATCTTTGAGCTTACAGCAATGCAGAGCCTTGCTTCTCCACAACTATCAGACCTTCACTTTCTCTTTTCTTCAGATCATTATGATGGTTATTACATTGCATGCATAATACACAACAGTAGCCTGAGGCCCCTGTCAGGATGAACATTTTGCTTTGCTGGTGATGTACAACTGACAAGTTCCTCTAGCCCTGTAAGTTTATTGGGCTGACAGTATAAAATTTTGTTATGTTTTTTTCATGTCCTTTTCTCCTCTCTTGGAACCTTCTTTGCTTCCCCTAACACAGCTTTCTGTTAAGGTGAGATCTCTTTGCATTTTCTGAATACTGCATCTCTAACACTTGAGGTCTCTGAATTTCTGCTGTCACACCAGCAAGTATTCCTACCTTGTTCAGTCCTTGGAAGTGCCCTCTCAGAAGTTGTGGTTTTTCCTTTCTACTCTATTACAGTATTTCTGCCAGTGATCTGGCGTTGCTTCATACTTTGGAGACAACAATTATTTGGATTGTTTCAATTTAGTTGCTTTCATTTCCTCCTTCACAACTCCACAGTTTTAGATGGGGTTACATTGCTCTTTTCCAAAGGCTGACTATCACCTTATTGCATGGGATGAAGGATTTACCTGCAAGGGGGCAGGAAAATCTGGTCTCAGGTGAACTTACATTCTACAATGTTATACAGCATTGCATACAGTATTTTCCTCCTAGGAGAGAAATCCCTGTGCCAGGACCAAATGCCAGGATGAGCAAAATCCTTCCCAGGAGATGTCAGATACATGCTGCTCTGTTTCATCTCTGTTTGGAAAAGGACGATGCTGAAGTAAACCTACCTCTGAAGAGCCCTATGCTCATGAAAACCTCTGAACTTCTGTGTCATCTTCTACTAGATGAGAGTGCCACCTCCAAACTGCTAACTACCCAGAGTGACAGAGTACCTCAGTCAGCAGTTGAAGTTATCCTACAGTATCTCTGTCCCTGTCTCACAGGCAAAGTTGTAAGCCATTTTTCTAAACCAGTTCTGATATCTTGAGACAAACATTAAAGTGCAAAATGTATACTTCATTATTAAGCAACATCTTTCTTTTATTCACAGATGGTAAGATAACTATAGCAGCAAAGTTCTTCTGTTGCTCTTACTGATATTTCACAATCTTGTATGTCATCTTCAGACATCATTTTCCCTCTCTGTCTTCATTGAACATTAACAATGCAACTTACAAGTGTAATGTTATGTGGGGATGCAAGAGCTTTCATGAATGGGATCTTTTCAGTACCTTTGGTCCTGAAAGTTCCTCTCTCCATCATTTTGAACACTTTGCACATTTTGTATAGTGCTTGAGGATTTCATCTGTGAAGCCACCACACAAGAAGAAGCGTCATTGCATTTGACTACTCTTTCATGCCCAAGAAAATTACTTAGCTTTCTTTTTTTAGAGGTCAACTTTCCAATGACCGTCTATATTGAAATTATAGCTTGTTAGTGCCCTTCACTCGCAGACCTCAAACAGTACAAAGTCTTGTAAAACCCCTTGTGCAAGTGATGCCTAACATAACTCTCTCTTAAGGCCAATGAGACTCTGATGGCAGTGCATCCAACCCTCAGTGCTTTATACACACACTGAAGGAGCCCTCAGTGTTTTTTAGGATGCACTGAATTTGCAGAACCAGATATAAAATCTGCTTTCAGAAATTACACTGGTTTGAACCACTCAAAACTGTAGATCTCAAAGGAAAAACTTGCCACTGAACTCCTGTCCACAGAACTGACAGATCAAAAGCTGTGTCCATTATTGAGTTTCCCACATGTCACTGTGTGTGGGACCACAGTACTTGGTAGAGAGATCTGTAGAATAATGATGTGGAGAAGGAATCTTTACAAAATTCCTCCTGATAAAAGAAACAGCTGCTGAGCCCTATTTTCTGGAAGCAGTCCACCAAACGGGAATGAAACTATATCAGTTCTTCCCCATTAGCTGCCTTTATGTCTATGAGCACTTCTGTAATATTAAACACAGTGCCTGAATCACCAGAATGTGGACAACCTGCCTCAAACTTCAGTAAAGAGCTTACCTGACAATAGTCATCAGGCATCCCAAATCCTGTCCTGGTCAGAAGCCAGATGGGGAAGGGATTGGGAATGTATTCAGTGCAGCCCTAAGGAGATGATTTGCAATGTCTTACTGAGAACTGGATGCAGCTAAAAACTACAGTGCTCGCCTACCCTTTTTTCCCCTTTTCCATTTGCATGTTCCTATTCTCTCAGTTTCCTTCATGTTTGTCTTCTGAGTGTAATGGAAGCAGCATTACAGACTATTCCTATCATGCTTTCAGTGCAAATATCTATTAACCTTGGTGTGTAAAAGTTATTCACTGTCTGTCAAGGCAAACTCTTTCCCTGAATTACTGTGTCTTTTGTGCTTCATTTAAAGGGAAGTGCACTCAAGGACCATTTCTGCATTATAAGGCAAACTATTATCCTTGAAAACATTGGTCTAAAGCCCATTTACAGTAGAAGGTAGTGTGGCAAGCACCCTGGATGAAGCATAACAGCAACAAATTCAATCCAGGACAGCCTGAGTATTCTGCTACCTGCCAAGCTAGGATATTTGTGGCTTGCTACTAGTGAGTATAAGACATTATTAAGAAAAGAATTGAAAAAAAAATTCTGATTTCTGTCAGGTTGCATTGCTGTAAACACCTTCAACCCTCCTCCATTTTGCAGGGCTGGTTCCTGTGTTTAATTAAAAAAAAAAAAAAAAAAAAGCTTTTCCCCATGTTTCCAAGCTCCAAACAAGGCACTTGAGAAATAAAACACAAATAAATTTACACACTTAAGTCAGTGTTTCAGACAAAACAAGGACACTTTTCAGAAAAATAGTTTTGTTTCAGCAAAGCCTTATTCCAATATCTTTGCTTTCACAGTGAGAAGCACAGAGACCCTGAAATTCAGTGCTGGGGACCACCATGACAGTTGCACAAGCTCCCTGGAAGAGGCTGAGCTCCCAGGGTGTGTGGTACTGTCTTGGAAAGGTTTGTCCTCTCCACACTACACAAGTAGGCTGCCTTTCTTTCCTGCCATTGTCCTCACTCCTCATGCGTTTGCTTGGCATACTGGACTTCTGTTCCCAGACTTTAAATGTAGCCACTGCAATGCTGAAGCACAGGGAGGTGAGTTAACATCAAAATGTTCCAGTCTTGGTTTGTTCCTGCTTCTTTACTGCCTTGTCCCTTTCAGTTGAATCTTTTCTGCTTACTAAATTCAGGTTCATATTCACAGCTGGATCTCTGTTCCACTCTCTTTGATGTACACAGTTGTTTCCTTTGAGGATAAGGGTGATCCTAAATGAGATGAGCAGATGAACCTCGGGCTTAGGTCTTCAGCTGGAATGAGACTTCACTGCAAGCTGGTGACCCTCACATTTTGCAGTGAGGACACAAACCTCAACTAAGCCACTTCAGTGTTGAGGTCCATCAGTATTTTTCCAGATCTCTTTGCAAATGATCAGCAGGACAATTCCACAATTGTTTAGGAAAAACTCTTCAGGAGTATATGCTACTGTGTAATGTGCCCACAGAAGTTCTAGAAGAACACGAGAGCAGTACCTTTGAGGACAAAATAAGCTGAGTCTACATTTTCTCCATGATTGTTCATTCAAAACCAAAGCTATCCAGGATGATCTTTTCTGTGCACCACAACCCAAAATCATTTAACAGACATTATAAAGCCTGCAGCTACTGATGTGTTCCTGTCTATCCTGGGGAAACTTGCAAGAGCATGGTTGCTCAATGTTTAAATCTGCAGAGCAGCCACAAAGGAGTTCTGCCACAACCTAGTCTGGTGCAGTGCAGAAACCCATCTGTTGGCAATGCTGTGCATAAGCATGTGGATGATTCAGCCCAGACAGAGGATGCTAATAGAGCACTTGGGACTTGCTGAGGAATGCGTGAACAGGGCTCAGAACTGCAAGAGTGCTATTACAGCATCACTGATTGGACTGCTGATTAATGGGCCATGCTTCCATGGCCTTTGTATCATTTTTTAGAGATTTAGAAATTGGCCTCAACATGGAAGCATACATTTGACATTGGTCTGTTGAGGTCATCTGCCTTAGCTGTGGGAGACTTGAGAGGAAGAAAAAGATATGGGAGCTACCCAGCCAAGTCAGACCCAGGCCTATCCTGTCCAATTACCAGTTTCTAACTGAAAAAAAAATGAGGGAAAGAGTATGGCTTCTCTGTAACTTTAATCTAATTTGCTAACATACAGAAAATCAGCCACACTTCCTATTCAACTGCTTGGATTCACACTGTTAAATAAGAATCCTGAAGTTTGATATTCTTCTGAATTTCAGGTTCTAAAGTGGAGAAGTGTCAAAGTGCTACTGGTTTCAGTGCATCATGTGGTACAAGCTTTTCTTTCCTGGCAAGGCTGCAAAGACAGTGCATAGACCACACAGGGCTCAAACTGGGCTACAATAGGTATTTCTGTGCTAGCACTTTTGCCAGCACTGCATTCCAGCTCCCAGGAAGGCAGCAGAGTGGCTAGAGCACAGCTTCCTCTGTCAATGTCAGTCGTGGAGTGTTCCCATAACAGCCTCACCAATGCTACAAAAAAAAAATATGTGTATGATCTGACGATGTTTTCCAGCTAGAGACCTGTTGTGGTTTAACCCCAGCCAGCAACTAAGCACCACACAGCTGCTCGCTCACTCCCCCTCCTGTGGGATGGGGGAGAGAATCATAAAAGTGAGAAAAATTGTGGGTTGAGATAAAGACAGTTTAATAGGGAAAGCAAAAGTTATGCACACAAGCAAAGCAAAACAAGGAATTCATTCACAGGCAGGTGTTCAGCCATCTCAGGAAAGCAGGGCTCCATCATATGTAACGGTTACTTGGGAAGACAAACTCCGAACATCCCTGTCACATCCCAATTTCTCAGGATGACGACTCAAGTTCACTGATTCCTAGGTCAGGATTAAGGTGAAATGGCATCAGGGATCCTTTAACTCACAAAACTCAACTTTTATTCTCTCACAACAAGAACTGGCAGGAAAATATGTCAGTAAACTGTGTAACACAGGCTAACCATATGTCACCAAACATATACTACAAGCCTTGCTTATTTGGGGATCAGTTCAGGGAAGAAAATAAGGAGATCCCTCCCGCTGAGTCAGGAGGTTCAGAGTGGACCAACCCCCTTGCCTTCTAGACTCCTCCTCAGAGAGGAGCCTAGGGGCAGCTGGATCCACTCCTAGTCCTAGACTTGGTCAACAGTTTATGTCTAAAGGGATGAGGTGTAGGGATTGTGAAAAAAAAAAGAGAGAGAGGAAAGAGAAAGATTTCACCAGTCCTGGGTCCAGCGTTGGTCCAGCTAGCCAAGGGGTCCAGTTCTGGAGGGCACACACATGGGGCTGGAGTTTGTGTCCTTTTATAATCCCTTTGCCCCTCCTTCAGGCAGGCACTAGAACTCATTAGCCTAATTAGGTGCCATGCATGGTTTGTGCTTCCAGAACCTTCGGGAAAGGGGTCGAAGGACTTGGGGGTCGTTTGGGGAGTCACTCCTCCCTCCCTGCAGGTACAGCTGTTCTTTGACATTTGCCCATACATGGTGAGCAGTCCTTCTCAGTGTGTCAGAACAGGGAACTGCGCACCCTCCCACACGCCCTCCGCGCCCTATTGCTGACCAACTTCTCACCTGCCTGAGGTTCATTGCTATGTGGAGTTTGTTGTTCTGCAGAGTTCGCCATTATGCAGAGCTCGCCCCACCACAATGTTTGAGACATTAACTCTTTCAGTCTCTGACAGTCGCCCACTTCCTCCTTATTCCCCCAGCTTTATATTGCGTAGCATGACATCATATGGTCATATGGAATATCCCTCTGGTCAGTTAGGGTCAGCTGTCCCGGCTGTGTCCCCCCCCAACTTCTTGTGCACTTCCAACCCACCCGCTGGTGGGGTGGTATGAGAAGCAGAACAGGCCTGGACTCTGTGTGAGCACGGCTCAGCAGTAACAAAAACATCCCTGTATTATCAACACTGTTTTCAGCACAAATCCAAAACACAGCCCCATACTAGCTACTATGAAGAAAATTAACTCTATCCCAGCCAAAACCAGCACAAGGTCTCTGGGTCTGACAGTCACCATCTAGCAATAATGCTTGTAAGGAAAGCCAGCTGTTTCACAGTACAGATGTTGGCATCCCTGAGGTCAGAGATACGAATTACGCGATCTCTTCGGCTTGGAGCCTCTCTGCTTGTTCACAGCATGGCTGGACTGTGTGCAGGGCAAATACATGGGATTTACATGAATAAAATAGTAGCATTCAGCTCAGACTGGAGTCTGGACAGCTCATGGGGCTGATATAAGGTAGAGAGCCTTTCAGTTCCAGGTCAGTCTACCATTTGCCAGCCATCCAGTGACCTGAATGAAATTAACATGTGGTCTTAGGCTCTGATTCTGCACCACTAGAGTCAATGTAGCTCCACTGTGAGAAGGCACTGAGGTCCAGCCCTTGGTACACAAGTGTCCACAACAAGCACAAACATGCATAATCTGTGCACTGGTGATAAATCATGTAAGAAAGCTCCCCATCACCAGTACAGGCTGATATCAGTCCTCATCAGACATCTTTCAGGACCTGGAATCCCCAAATACAAAAACCTTCATAACTCCTTATGAAACATACCAATAAAGTAAAGATAATCTTGTTTCTTTTAAGAGATACTTCTCACCCTCATTAAACTACTTAATAGATTAAAGGCCAAGTGTTTGAAATCAAACATATGCTATAGTAACACTAGCTCAGTACTTCTACAGGTTGGTACTGTACTGCTAAATTTCTTTTAACGCCTTTCAATGGAATGGACCTTCAAAAATTGTATTATTTTCATTTTATTAACCACTGTAACAGTACAATACCTCCATAAAATTAGATTAATTTTTCAACTAATACTGATAATTACGGCAAACTGGAGATGGGCCCTCATGTTCCAAAGGTATTCTTCCAAGTTGAAGAGGACACCTTTATACTTACATAAATGTTATTGTAATGAGGTATGAACGTTATTAAAAAATAACAAAGTAACATAATTTTTTAAACAGTGTAGAGTGTCTTTGTACTCCTCCTCATTCCCTTTTTCTATAAAAACAAGTTCTTTCTATCTGGTTGCTATATTAGTTAATATAATGAATGATGCTGTTAAAAGTTAGGAAAGAGATATTGAATTTTGTGTTCTGGGACACAGTTTCTGCCCTTTAGATGTAAGCATCAGACCTTGTCAGATGATTTTCACCCTTGCCACAGTTGGTGCTAAGTAGTGTCAAAAAAAGGACTCTGAACTAAGGGGTCTTCAGCTGACCTACTCCTACAGCCTTCACAAAGAACATGGGCTATTATTGACAAGGTAAAGCATTAGTAATTGCTACTCCACATCCTCCTGTAGAGTGGAGTCCCCTAGCTGGGGAAAACTTGGTGGATCTGATTTCATCTTCATGAATGGTGGCCTGAAATCATGGGGCCAAGGCCATTGCAAACCTAGTTCCTGTCTCTTTCACATGCAACTTCCCCATTTTTTGGACTTTGCCTTCTCTAACATACATGCCA
The DNA here is from genome assembly GCF_900496995.4 of Aquila chrysaetos chrysaetos. Classification (NCBI taxonomy): domain Eukaryota; kingdom Metazoa; phylum Chordata; class Aves; order Accipitriformes; family Accipitridae; genus Aquila; species Aquila chrysaetos. Next base: position 29,954,030 of record NC_044030.1, read on the forward strand.
AGCACCATTTTTATTATTAGATTCATTGACTATGGACAGGTATCTTATATTTCTATATATCTATGCAGTACTCGGCATTGCTGGACACAGCTGCAGTGTGTTTAGTACTCTCAGTGATGCATACATGCTCACTCTGAGGACAAGAAACTGCACAGGAGTGTACTTACCAGGCAGTGTGACTGTATGATGCCTCTGTGACTTACAGTTTTCTGCTTCCTGGAGGCAGAGAGAGAGAGACTTACAATTAGATCACAACAGCAGGGAGTTACTCTGCCTATATGCAGCTCTGCCGCTTTTGCTGAAAGGGTAAAGGAGTCCTGTCTACTTCTTCCACTTACTTAGGAAGATCCACCTGGAGCTTGCTAGAACTCTCTTTTGTTGGAGGCTTTGTGGGAAGTCCTGTGTTTGCAGGAACCCTTACTCCCAGTCACAGAGCCATCTTATGCAGGTGCCTGTTGCTGCATCCATTTAAGCTTGGTAGGTGCTGCGCAGAGCATTTTCCAAACAGGACATATAGTCTTTCCAAAGTAAGCATGGTGGCAACAGACACATATTCCCCTGGCATTTCAGACACTGGGGATTTCTGGTAGGCTGTGGAATACCTGACATAAACGTGACATAAATCCTATTTACCTTTATCTTTCTTATTCCAGATGGCTAGTTACAATGAAGTATGCTGAACATTTTCCTGGTGATCAATTCTTCCACAACAGGTGAACTGCACCTCTAAACAGATCAGTGCCAGCATGAGAGAGAGAAAGACAGGTCGGACGGCTGGAATAGTGTAGCCTGTAGAACAAGATAGAGAACTACAGATAAAGTAGTGGCTGTATCTGAACACATCTGATGCCCGTACAAGCCCCAAACCAGCAAAGCCAGAGGATGTTGGTGGGCACTGGGTAGCAGACTTCCACCTTCTCAGGAATGACCCTAACATGGTCTTATTATATTTATTGAGATTTGTGGTCAGTACCAGGTTAGTCACTGTTTTAAGCAAATGTCTCATTAATGCCTGAAGACCAAGGTGTCCAGTGTCATGGTCCATTTGGCTATTTCAAATTTACAGGACAACATACTCTGTAAATTAAACTTTATTTTATGAGCTCATTAGGAACAAAAACAAGCAAACATGACAAACAAGGGCTCAATTCCCTTTTTACAGACTAGTCTAACACACAAATTCACTAATTCATCACTTAAGTAATGAGGTTTTTAACTCACAAGTTCTCTAATTCATAACTCGCAATTCAAAACTCATAATTTGCAACTTGTGCACCTATGAGCAAAACAGTTACCTAGCCGACAGTGAAAGTGCTCATCCTTTCTCCTCCATCACAGTGCAGGTTTCCCCTGTATCACACTGAGAAGGACAAAAGCCTCTGCAGTCAGCTGCTGTTGGATCTGCTTCAAAATCTTTTGGGGTAAACTGACATATTTATACCTTTCACATTGGAAGTTTGGTGTATGCCACTTCCATGAGTTATCAGATTCTGAAGAAACTGCCAGACAGCCAATATGCAAGGATTATGGCTACAGAAGACAGCAAGCTGCAGGTGAGAACGGCTGCATAATGACCTTTAGCCCCTTCTAACCATCATGCCCTGCCTATGCATTGTCTTCACTTTGACCTAATGGTGCTGTTCCCAACATAAGTGAGGCTTTAGCATGAGCTGTGTGTTAGTCAGAATCTAAGCAGAGTTGAGTGAACAGTCACATTCTATCCCATTACCTCAGTGAGTGGAGGTACTGTAACTCTTCTTGCCTCACTAGGGTGAGAGCACAGGAAAGTTTTGAGTACTTTCACTGAAGTCTTTCTTTACAGTTTGTAATTAGGTAACAATTGATGGTACATGTTTTCAACACAGTGAGATGAGTGATAAACAGATAGACAAGCATAATAATAAAAAAGCTAGTAAAATAGAACATAATAATACAATGATCATAGATTGTAAGATAAGATGTGATACGCCAGTTGCAGATCGTGAGTATCCCATAAAAATGTCACACCAATGACGTCCAGCAGTTTGTTCAATTTCTGTTGTGATTCTGACAACCCAGCCAGTATCATGTTTGATAGCAATAGTCACTTGGTTTTGGTATGTAATAGCTTTTTCATATCTCATTATTATGGTTTCCAGTTCTTCAATTTGAGATTATACTGTGTCCCATACTGGTCCTAAGGGTATGGATCAAGATGTAGGCCAGAATTCTGCCAGCATTCATGTGAGATTTGAGATATGTTGGACCTCGCTGTCCATGTTACGGCAGAGGTTACCAGCTTCTGTGGGTTTGCTTGATTGCTTATGTGACAGAATGCCACATTTTCCAATGCAAGGGTTAGCATTGTCTGATACATGAAGCCTCCTGTCTTTTGAGATGTTGTCAACATTGTGTCCAGTGATAACACCTCACCACAGAGAGTATTAACAAAGTTCCAGGGAATACTTCGTATACTTTCTAGATGGATCCTTTCTGTAGTATGTAGGTTGAATGACAGCTTTCACTTATTCATTTAACAGTTCTAGGGAGGGAGAAAGAAGACTTAGGTCTTGGATCATATCCAAGTCTCAGTAATGATTCATTTCATTCCCACAGTATCCACAGTTTCCCTTATTCCTTTCCTTTAAAAGTGCTGCAGAGCAACCCAGCATTTTCTGAGTGTTGGGTGTTGAATTCTCACCAGATCTCCTGGACACCACACCAAGGTGTTCAAAGCATCCTGCTTGTGTTGGTTCAGCACAGGGGATTATTGATTAAGAATATTAACCATAAGACTTTTACTGGGAATAGCTGCAGTGAGTGGTTCAGTGGCACCGTTCAAGGCTCTGTAATCTGTTGTTAGTCACTACCTGCCATTAGGTTTCTTTAACAGCCACACAGGAGAATTGTAGGGGAAATGAGACTTGATAATGATTCCCTGTTCCTCCAGCTCTTTTATCAATTCAGTAACAGCATGAATAGCATCAGAAGGTAACTCGTATTGTGGAATATTAACTAGCTTGCTATGGGATAAAGGGGCAGCTGTTTGCAACAGATTGACAGTCAGGGATGCATTTGTATGAGGTAAACTGTGGGTCAAAGTGTGTGGTGTCCCTATTTCCCATTTCCCCCATGAGTCCACCCATGACTGTTCCTTCAATACACGTTAGACAAAATCTGAGCAGGAATCAAGTGAACAGTCACAGTCCAGGATTCTAACTGCCTAAAGCTTAGCTTTTAAATCTGCATTTCAACACTGCAATAACAGGCCTACTTTTCTTCAGTGTGGTGTTCCAGTCAGTCTGACTGCACTCTGCTACCATTGCTCAGTAGCTATGACAATCACACAGCTTCATATGGGGTTTAAATATTGACCATCATGTCTAACTGCCATTTGAAAGAGCTGGTCCATATTTCAGCTACTACTTGTTCAGAAGCAGTGGGACACACGCATTGTGTTTTACTACGTGGAATAAAGCTGTATTTTCTACTCCAAACTCTGTCACATTCTCCATTGTAACTTGGAAGACCTTCACTACATCCCTTTTCAGCATGCGTTTTAATACATCAGAAGACTAGAGTGTAAGAAATTTAGAATGACTGAAGTTGTTTTATCTGGGTTTCCTGTGGGAAGCCTGTGCCACCACAGGGCAAAAACCTTGTAATCTACATAGAGCCTGACTCTATATCAGGCTTATTCCAGAGCAGCAACTATAATGAGGAGAAACATCCTCACAGTGATAAAGTAAAACGCATGATGAAACTACCTGTCCTTCTTCCTGCATGGTCCCTCCCCCTTTGTATTTAACATAGTCATTTGAACTGCATACTTCAGCACAAATCAAAACTTATTGCAGAAGAGTTAGTTTACCTGGTAAAGTACATGTTTATGTTTTACTCTGGAGATTCCTCAGATACTGTTGGACACTACCACAGAAACACAGATATGAAACATGGGTACTATTAAACACTAGAAAGGAAATTCTTACAAGCTGCAACTTCTTTTCTCACTAGTGTCAATAACTGCTAGGCAGAACCTCAGACGTGAAATCTGCTTCCATTTACAAATGTGTCTCCCTTTGTACATCTTAGTTATTGGATATAGTGTGTCTAAAATGTTTGGAAAAAGAACAACCATATACTTGTGCTAGATTTCTGGTTAGTGTAAAATTACTAGTCTCTAGTGGCCATCATGAATGCTGCAAACTTACAGGAGGAAACATAGTGAAGGACTCCAGTGAAATAAACAAGCTGATATTGGTAAGCCTATCACTAATCTGGAATGGATGGGTGACCTGTTCTGCCTACTGCTATCACCATCAAGATGACACATTGGGATTCCTCAGAAGCAGCGCAGAGCACTCACACACACTATTAGAAAGCTCTGCATAATGTTCATATCTGATGGTGGTATCATTTGTGCAAGAGTGAAGTCATGTATCCACACCTCAGAGCTTGGTAGTTCAGGTATTAAAAGAAATGCTTAGCAATTGCAACAGAGGATCCTGTCAGAGCAGTTATATACCAGGCATATATATACTTGTCACAGCATTGCAAATCAGTTACAGCATGTGGATGTGACAGTGTAACACAACGGCTCTTCAACTTTGTTAGTTGCATTAAGGTAACCAGAGCTGAAGAAAGAGAGAATAGGAACATCCCCCTGCCATGCAACATTGTGGTGATGGAAGGGGTTGCCCATTTCAGGGCTGGGAGGGAGCAAGCAGGCAGGAGAGCACAGCCCTACTTGCCTGCTGCTGCTCACGTGGAACACAAGGGAAAGTGAACAAGGCCAGGCTCTTGTGTCTCCCCATGTAGCAAGGTGGTGCAGACCTTGAAAAAACTATAAATTTCCTTTCAACCTCCCCCTTCCTTCTTTCTTTCTTTCCTTCCTTCCTTCCTTCCTTCCTTCCTTCCTTCCTTCCTTCCTTCCCTTTCTACCAGAAACTACATAGCTAATGTAGCAAAGACAAATCTAGGCTTCTAGTGTTTAGCTAGATCTAACCACTGTTTGCACCATCCTGTGTGCTATCTACAGATAGTGGGTACCAACAGACCTACCAGGGGAAGAGGAGGAGAACACTTAGCAGATGTGGACTCATCTGTCCCCAGGACAAGTTTAACTGTAATAGAATGGCCTCAGTCCCAAACAGGAAACATAATAGCTACAAAAATGCAGCTGAAGTATTCTCTTGTGCTGTCCCTCTAGATTTGCAGCTGGTGTTAACGACATAGTGATCATGCATGTGTTGTGAACTACAGAAAACTGGTGGCATCAGTTCAGACATTGATAGGTGTAGTCCATACCCCCCTTAACAATCAGTTGCATTTTTGTTTTCTCAGGTAAAGATGAAAATGTAGCAAATACACGTACATTCTCCAGTGTGGTAATGAAGAGGAGGAAGGGGAATGACATGCCCTGCAGCTTAATTCCAACATTGTGTAATTCTTATGAATTCTGTAATTCATAAGATACTGTCTTCCCTGGGGTATGAAGGTAAGAAGCAGTCCCAGCCCTGCTCCTTGAGAGAAGTGGAAGGTAAATTGCTTGCGCTGTCCAAAAATACCATTCAGAGGGCAGAAAACACATGAGAAAAGAGGTGGCTCTTATGTAGTCACCATTTCCTCGGAGAGCTCTCTGAGAAGCCAGATACTGCATAGCTTGCAGGACAGAAAAGGATCAATGGGAAAAAATGCAAGTGCAAAAAGGTCCTGCCATGGATGTCTTCAGACAAGTGTGTGGTTCCAAGTACATGGTTGCTCTTCCATGCAAAGGTTCTGTGTTGAGACTGCAATATTTAAGGAACAGAAAGAAGGCAGGAGTGATTCAGGATTGAGCCTCACACTGTCCTCCGGAACAAACAGCTTTGGGAGCAATGGTAGTGTTGCTGCCACACTTAGTTCATACCTTTGCTATGTAGGTTGGAGGGTAAAAAGGGGAAATCATAGGTGTAGACAGCAGGGTCATTAAGGCGCACCTCCAGCTCTCATTGAAAAAAGCAGAGAAGCACTGAGGCTAGTGAGCTTAAAGGACAGCAAAGGAATTGCCTAGGTAAACTTTGGTGCCTACCCATGTCACTTGCTCAGAGTCATGCCACAGATCACCAGGAGCATTAAAAAGAGTGACATAAAAAGGGTGCCAGAGGTCTAGGAAATCATTTTTAAAAATCCAGTGGATGAGGTACCAACACCAGGCATGTGCTGCAATTTATCAGTTGGCTGAATTCCCTGTTCAGGACTCATTTTATAATAACTGCTTTTAACTCATGAGCATTTAGAAGATAAAATTGCCTCCATCTCATGTCTTTCCTTCCTGCTTTCACAGTCCCATGCAAAAGCTTACTTGAATCACCCACTAGGCTGTGAAGCATGAGGAAGTATAGCTGGGAGTTTGGGAATGTGACTTTTCCTCTGCTGCTCTCCAGAACCAAACCTTCTGCCCTTGAAAGAGGAAGAGGTGAACAAGCTATCTTCTAAGTATCAGATTTTATTTTAAATCCAACAAATAACTTGGGAGTCCAGCCTCTCTTCCGTGCAAGTGCACACAATGCACGTGACAGAAGGCAGGGTAACAGAGGTGACCTTGACATCATGTCCTGTAGGCAACATTGGGTCTCTGGTGAGACCTGCAACAACCAAGGGGCTGCTCCCAGTCCTGCTAGCTTGGCAACTTTGGACCTTTCAATCAGCCTTACAGAGGCAGGGACTGAGACATATGCAAGATTTATCTCTCTGCAGTGAGGCAGTCTTGCAGTACTCAGGCAGTGGACAACAGAAAAATAGATATTATTGTCATGTGGTATACATTTAGTATAGCTTAAGATGAACTAAAAGAAGAGTTCTCTCTATTAATTTAAAGAGGAATTATTTGCTCTGGTCATGACAGTCATCCTGTTCAGGTATCTCAATAACAGCAGCAGAGTAAAACTGAGTAGAAGTCCATCTGTTTCTACAGAGAGCAGCAGGGCACTTAAGCCAAACAGACTGTGAAAGTCTATCCAATCAGTCCTCTACTCCTGTGGTGGCATTCTCAAGGTATAATATTGCCTATTTTCAAGGCATACCATGTCCTGCAATAACAGGATCTCCAAAAATTATTCTGAAGCTCAAAAAAAAGTACAGCGTTGATATCTCCATTACTTGGACAATGGAGAACTCTCTGCTAGAGGGAAAATTAATTTGTCCCAACATCAGAGGTTCTCCAGAGATGAGTGAAAGCACTCAAGACTTTCCCCTGAAATTAGAATAGAATAGGATAGAATAGAATAGAATAGAATAGAATAGAACAGTTCAATTGGAAGGGACCTACAAGGATCATCTAGTCCAACTGCCTGACCACTTCAGGGCTGATCAAAAGTTAAAACATGTTATTGAGGACATTGTCCAAATGCCTCTAAACACTGACAGGCATGGGGCATCGACCACCTCTTTAGGAAGCCTGTTCCAGTGTTTGACCACCCTCTCAGTAAATAAATGCTTTGTAATGTCAAGTCTGAACCTCCTCTCATGCAGCTTTGAACCATTCCCACACATCCTGTCACTGGATACCAGGACAAAGAGACTAGTACTTCCCTCTCCACTTCCGCCTTTAGATATTGAAAGGCCACGATAAGGTCTCCCCAGAGCCTTCTCTTCTCTAGGCTTAACAACACCAACACACTCAGCCTTTCTTCACAGGAGAGGTCTTTCAGCCCTCTGATCATTTTTGTGGCCCTCCTCTGGACCCACTAACAGGTCCACACCTCTCTTGTACTGGGACCCCAGAGCTGGATGGAGTACTACAGGTTGGGTCTCATGAGAGCAGAGTAGAGGAGGAGAATCACCTCCCCCAACCTGCTGGCCACACTTCTTTTTATGCAGCCCAGGATAGGATTGGCTTTCTGGGCTGCAAGCGGACATTGCCTGCTCACACACCATTTTTCATCCACCAGCATCCCCAGGTCCTTCTCCGCAGGGCTGCTCTCAATCCATTCATCCACCAATCTGTATTGATGTTGGGGATTGCTCCAAACCAGGTGCAGGACCTTCTACTCGTTCCTGTTGGACTTCATGACATTCACATTGGCCCATTCCTCAAGCCTGTGAAGGTCCGTCTGTATGGCATCGCTTCCATCAAGTGTATCAACTGCACCACTAACTTGGTGTCACCCGCAGACTTACTGAGGTTCCACTCAATCCCACTGTCTATGTCAGTGATGAAGATATCAAATAGTACTGGTCCCAGTACGGACTCTTGAGGAACACCACTTGTTACTGATTTTCACTTGGACATTGAGCCATTGACTGTAGCTCTTTAGACATGGCCACCCAGCCAATTCCTCATCCATCTAACAGGCCATCCATCAAATCTGTATCTGTCCAATTTAGAGGTAAGAATGTTGTGTGGGACCATATCAAAAACTTTACAGAGTCCAGATAGATGACATCTGTAGCTCTCCCCTTGTCCACTGATGCAGTGACTCCATCACAGGAGGCCACCAGATTAGTCAGGCATGATTTGCCCTTGGTGAAGCCATGCTGGCTGTCTCTAATCACCTCCCTGTCTTCCATATGTTTTGACATAGCTTCCAGGAGGATCTGTTCAATGATCTTACTGGGCACGGAGGTGAGGCTGACTGGTGGGTAGTTCCAAGGGTCCTCCTTTTTACCCTTTTAAAATGGGGTGGGATGCTTCCCTTTTTCCAGTCACTGGGGACTTCCCCTGACTGCCATGACTAATGGACAGTAGCTTGGCAACTACATCAGCCAATTCCATCAAGACTCTGGGATGCATCTTGTCAGGTCCCATGGACTTGTGTGTTCAGGTTCTTCAGGTGGTCTCAAGCCTGATCTTCTCATATGATGTGAGGGATTTCATTCTCCTAGTCCCTGCCTTGAGATTCAGGGGCTTGAGAGATGTGGGAAGTTTACTATTGACAACGGAGGCAAAAAAATTGTTCAGCACCTCAGGTTCTTCTGTGTCAGCTGTCACCAGTTCTCCTGTCTTATTTATCAGGGGCTTACATTTTCTTTTGTCTTCCTTTTGTGGCCAATGTACCTGCAGAAGTCCTTATTATTCTTATGCTTCTCCTCTGCTTGGTTTGTCTATCACCAGGATTAAGAAACTATCATCAATGCAATCCAAGAGTCTCCTGGACTGCTTACAGCTTGCTGTGCTGCTTTTCCAACAGATGTCAGGGTGGTTGCAGTGCCCCAGCAGGATCAGAGCCTGTGAGTGTGATGATTCCTGTAGCTGAAGTAAGAATGCTTTAACATCCTCCCCTTGATCTCATGGCCGGTAGTAAACACCAGCCACGAGGTTTCCTGTGTTGGCTTGGCCCTCAATTTTCACCCATAAACTCTCAACCTGTTCATTGCTTTTAAAATGACATCTCTGTGCAATCATCCATTTTTTTACATAGATGGCAAACCCCTGCCCCTCCTTCCTTGCCTGTCCCTTCTGAACAGTTTATAGCCATTGATTGCAGTGCTCGTCATGTAATTCATCCCTTCACATTTCAGTGATAGTGATTAGACCATAGCATTCTAGCTGCACAGTGCCTTCCAGCTCTTCTGTTTGTTACCCATACTGCATGCATTGGTACAGAGGCACTTCACCTGGGCTATCAACCATTTCACCTTTTTAGATGAACACGCTCTAATTCCTTCCAGGCATTTCACAGGTGTTTCTGTGTTGGTTCCTAATACATCAGCAGCCCCTGGCTCTTCTCTGTTGCTCAAAACTCCATCCCCTTCCTCACTAAACCTAATTTAAAAGTTTGTAAGTCTGGCCAGCTTGTTGGTGAAGACTCTCTTGCCCCACTTGGTCAGGTAAATCCCATCAGCTCACAACAGACCCAGCTTCCCAAAGGTAGATCCATTATCACAGAAGCCAAAACCTTGAGTATTGTACCAGCCACACAGCCAGGCATTCACCTTTCAATTTGTCTCCTCCTTCCTGAACCCCTTCCTGTAACTGGGAGGATAGAGGAGAACACCACCTGTGCCCCAGATCCTTTAACACTGCTGTGAGGGACATATAGTTCCCCCACTCTTTGATCATCCTAAGTTGCTTCATCACAGTATCATTAGACCCTATGTGGAATAGTAGGAGCAGATGATAATCTGTTGGGTTCACCAGGCTCGGCAGCCTCTCAGTGACATTCTCTTACCCACCCCATGGGTCCCTGACTCACTGGCTGGTCCAGCCTGGCGCTCACTGAAGACACACAGCACTCACACACTTGTCCCACAGGCACCCCACACTCACAGGTCCCCCCAAATACCAGCATGGATCCTCTGCCTGCCTGATACCCCAGCCCACACCTGAGGTTCCCCTGCTTGCCAGCTGGTCCAGCTTGAAGATTGCCAGCAAATACAGCTCCCACCACCCATGCACAGCAGGTTTGGGGAAGATACAGACACTTGCCCTTCCAGCAGCTGGCACCAGGCACATGGGCTGTGTGTGGCCTGCGGTCCTGCTCCAGCTGCCAGTGCTGAGCTCCTCACTCACAACAGTTCCCCCAGCAGCTGGTTTTCAGGATACAAACTGTTCCCACCCCAGTGGTTGGAGGTTAAAGCCCCCCCTCGCTCCAGTCACTGGCACTGAGATCCCCCACTCCTTCCAGCAGCCAACACCACAGGCCAGAGGCACCCACACCCCTGGTCTGACTCCAGCAGCTGGCACTGAGTCCTTGCAGTACTCACATGCTCGGGGTAGAGAGATTATGCAGAGAGGTAGTTAGGAACAGACAGGACAGACCCTGGTGATCAGGCGCAGGGCTCAGCCAGACAAGCGTACTGACCAGCCACGGTTTACAGGTGACTGGCACCTTTTGTACCCTTGTCTCTCTACTCTCCTCTTTGTTCCTCCCTGCTCCCTCTTCCCCTGCACATTGCCTCCTCAGCTGGCATAGCCCCACTGACCCTCCAACATCCTGGACCCTCAGGTTTGCATCCTTATCCATTGTAAAGTTCCAAATTTGCCTGCGGTTTCTTGATAGCCCATCACCTGGTGTGACTGACCAGGTTTGTTTCTCGTTATTGTCTTCAGTAATGGTAACTGCTTAGATTTTATGACTCTCTGTTTTTCTCCCCCCCTTTCCTTATCATGCCAATTTTGCAAGGTCCTTAATCAGATAATCTTACTGAGAAAAATACATGTTCTCACACTCCACATATCCTTACAATTAGTGTGACTGACCATGTTTGTTCTCATCACTGCTTATCATTTGTTAGTCAGGTTTCTGTCTCTCTATGTTCTGATTTATGGCTTCTTTGACCAGATACCCTTAAACAGACACTCTCCTTCCACATAATCTTCCACAGCCCTCAGTGTTCTTCCTATATATTTTGCTTTCCATATTATCCCCATCAATCTTTCAACTGATCTACAATCAATCAAAACAATTGTATCTACACCTTTCTTACTTGAAAAATTAAAACAAACAACCTGTTTAAGGTCAACATAAAGAAAGAGAAAAAACCACACAAACCTATTAATTATCTGTATATTGCATTCATGTCAACTTTAAAATACTTGTCTGCAAATACAACTAAGTGGTAATAATTTCCCAAGAACTCCTCAGCCCAGTTTAACACAGTCATAAGCCTGTTACAAAGGATGATATCCCTTATACACTATCATGAGCTGAATTATATTTTAATCCTCAAACTCAAGCTAAGGTTGTTCCAGGCCTGCTCAATATTTAGGATATAAGAAGTTCAAGAGAAATGTGTCAAATATATAGCAATTGTATCTCACTGTGCTTCAGCCTTTGAGAGGAAGTAGGTCCAACTTCCACTTCCAAGACAACTCTGATGGCTGGAAAGGCAGGCCATGGTCCATGCAGTGCTGCCAGCTTTGAGTCAGTGGGAAGAAGAGCAAGAAGCAAGTGCCCCTGTGATAGCATGGGGGATTAAGACTGTGTGTTGCTTTTATTTATTTATTTGAGGGGCAAGCCATGCTTTTGGGAAGGGTTCTCAAGAAAGCATGGACAGCTCTACTTTGGTTGTCTTCCCAGTCTCCCAACTATCTTGGCACTGTCACCAAACCCTGTGTTCCCACCGTACTTGTGCATGAGCCTACTGGTTAAGACGGCTTGTGTGAGGCAGCCTCTCCATTTGCCTCTTGAGGTAGAAACCACTCGTGCTTTGATGCCAGTAATCCAAAGAGATTTGAGTCTTGACAGCAGCATGATCTTTCCACTAGTTTAAGCTGCCCTGTAGGTAACCAACATCTGTTTTGGCCCCTGTAGGTCAACAGAATGGCAGCAGGGTGTGCACTCTGCTGCACCAGGGGTATGAGGGTCAGTATTATGCCAAGGCAGTGAATCCACTCCAGTCCTTAACTTAGGTCACACTCGTCACTGTGTTTCCTCTTCTTCTCAGTATAGTTCCTTCAGGAAGGTGAAGTCTGACAGGAAGGATGGTTCAATCCTCTAAGACCCCTTTATCTGAAGCAGAGACAGTGAGAAATGGGAAGAGCTGTGAAATTTTCTCAAAAGCGTTTTGACTTTAAATGCACATCAGAGAATAGTCACAGCCACCTTAGCCATTTTGCCATCATGAGTGGTGATCTGCTTTATCACTTCATGGTTATTGATGAACGGTTATTAGTTCAGTGCTTCTGCTGTTCCTAGGCACTGTCAGGGAGGGCACCTCCATCCTGAGGTGAAGTTTAACCAGAGGGAGATGGTGTGTGTTCAGGCGGCATCAAGCTTGAGACATGGGATATGAGTTCTGCCACCAAGATGCCACATCTCTACAGGCAAATCACTGCACTTTTCCATGCCTTTGCTTCCCTTCTTCCTCCTTCTTCTGCATATTTAGACTGCAGGCTTTTCAGGGCTATGGACATGTTTGTACAGCACCTAACACAATGGGGTCTTGCAGTTGACTGAGTTTTCTCTAGGCTGTCACACGGCAAAGGCAAAGCCAGGGAACCCATAGCATTTGACAGTCCTTTATCTCCAAGGTCTGACCTTTCAGGTATTTCCGTATTGCACCATTTCACTTACACCATCAAAGTCACTCTGAATGCTAAAGTGTTTCTGCTCTCTCTGTGTTCAGATATTATTAAAGTCCATTAAGGATGACACGCCAGTAGTGATAAGTATGTCTTGCAAGAACTGTCAATAGACCCAGTTCTTGTCATGCACAGGCAAAATCCTTCTCATTTCACATACGTTCCTCGTTCCTGTTTGTGTACAAATAAGCAAGTAATTGTGCACACTCTTCAGCTATGATGCTCAACTTCATGATTTTTCGCCTCTGCTCACTGAGCTTTGCCTAGGGTGAGATGTTTGCAACTGTCCCGATCCAATGTTGGGGAAGGTTTTGATATGATCCCAAGAGCAAGATTAAGACACAAACGAGGTCAAATGCTGTATACCCAAAAGAGCTTTTATTATCAAAAGTAGAAAATAGTAGCGATAGGATAGAATGGAAGAAAAGGCAGAAATCAAGAAAGCAGTCCGGACAGAGTTGCAAGGATAGTCACCACCATGGATCCAGCAGTGTCCCGTTGGTCCTCAGTCTTCAATTCTTCGGTGATGGGTGCACACCACGGCTTGTCTCCACAGTTTTTTTATAGGGCATAGTCCAACGATGCATGCACATACATACTGTTCATGCACTGCTCACGCGCTGCAGATTCTGTCTATCACACGACCTTCACGTGATCAACACCAGAAACCAGTATCTTATCTCAAAGACTACAGTTTCCATGAGAATGGTAGTCTCCACATTCTTCACTGGCTCCGGCCTGTCTCCTCCCCTGGATGCCTCAGTGGCCCGGTAATCGTCCTTTTGGACAGAGGAGTGCCCTGCTTAAACAATCCATCTCTGGGATAAGTGGCTCGTCACAGCAAACAATGGCTTGAGATGATAGTCCAGTCTCTCATAACAAACAATCTTTGAGACAAACAGCTCGAGATAACAATTCAGTCTCTCACAGCAACTCAAATGGAAGCTACAGCAGAGTATAGAAATGACTATTTGAGAACTGGGAGCCCACCAACAGTGCAACTTCAAAGCAAGTAAGTGCTGGGATGGAGTATGAAGAAGGAAACCAGAGGATCCATCTTAAAGCTCTAGGATCTCTGTGTACAGTCTTAGGAAAACATTATTTTACTGCAGGAATAGAGGACCTGAATATATTTTCATGTATTACAAACACTAATGTTTGTTTCCTGAGAGATGTGTCCCATCTTCTGCCTTTTGCATTTCTCATTCTTCAATGAGGTTAGCAATGTCCCAGTGGTGGCTACAACAACAGATTCACTCTAGTCCCAGTAGATCCAGTCCTTAGCCAGATGCTAAGCCAGGGACTCTTGCAGAAGTCCTGTGTCCAGTGACTCCCACAGGAGAAAGTTAACATCTAACAGGACTGGCCTCCAACTCATGAATGGCAACTTAGGCTACCCCTGCAATAAGCAGCAGACTGCTGCAGATGGGGAAAATGCAGCAGCCATGTAGTGCCAGTGGAAATATCTTGTACGCCACCTGTACTGTTGCACTCAACCATGAGATTTTTAAGTCCTGTTGATTTCACATGTCTTTCTCAACTACTTAAAAGACAAATTAATGTCTGCAGAAAGCTGGATGTGCATTTCCTCTACAAGAAATTTGCACGTGAACATGTTTATTTGCCTGTGGAGTAAAGAAAACACTTTTAAAATACGCATATCATCTTTCTGTTGAGAGAGGCATCCTTTTAAAAAATCTGACACAACTCCCTGCTGAATTAGTTTTTTCAACTAACTACCATCTTGTCAGTCTTACTTGCAGTACATCTTTTCTGTATGTCCTTCTCATAATCAGGTACTTCAGCAGCACTGAGGGGACAAAACAGAGATAATGAAGGATTCAGGGTAAAAATCATCCCATTGCAAAGTCTAGCTTACACAAAGCCTTAAACACCACTTCAGCTGTTATCAGTTTTTAAGAGATCCCTTGGGCACAGTGGAGGTTTAACTTGTTCAATTTTTAACAAAACAATATATCTGACTGTTGTCAACACTGGGCCACAGTAAGATCGCTGAAAATCATACCGTATGACTGATTCTGGCAGACCATTTGGAGATATGGAAATCTGGACTCAAATTTTGTGTTGGTTTTTAGGCAGAATTAGTTACAAGGTTGGAAGAAACAAGCAATCCTGGTCTGCAAAAGAGCTTGCATCAGTGTCAGATGTTCTTGTAGTGATTGTTCTGACTCAAACCACTGAGGCCTGAATTCACCTTAAGTGAAAAGAAGTTTACAATACTGAGTGCAGTAGCTTTCTGATCATTGCAGTAGTTCAAGTTTGTAAACTTTAAAACAGAATAAAAGTATAAATCACTTGTTACAACTTTTTCCTGGATCTGTTTGATGTAAAGTTATCAATGAGTTTAACTCTGGCCATCCATCAGTATGTGCCTGTTTGGAAAAATGAGTTAAAATACCAGTTGTTTTAAATCTTAAAGAAAGAAAATCTTAAGTACCTGAAGACCTTAAGCAGACCTGAAGAAGTCTTTCTGTAGACTGCCAAAAGCTTGCCTATTTTCCAAATATGGTAAATAACCCTAATAAGGTATCAGGCTAAAGGTATCACCTTTTCTCGTCCAACTTGAGTTAAAAGACACTTGGAAAAAAAACCTGGATCTAGCTCTTGTAATGATATTATCTTGAAAAGACTTGATTTAGATTTAGAACCAACAGGAAAATGGAACTCCTCAGCTCCAGAAGTAAATGAAGTGCAATGCACCAGAACTGTCAGGTTACATGTCTGCAAGACTGCTGACCCATACTGCACAGAAACAGCCTTCCTGAACTTCTGGATAGCCTGTAGTCTGGAGTGCATGTTAGATTAATAGCTGAAGTAGTTTCATGCTGCAGAAATATATTTTCTTTGCTTATTTCTGGAAGATAATCTAGGTGCAAAAAAAGTTAGAAATATTGTCTTAGTTGAAGGCCTGATGCCGTTTTCACACCTTTTCCCGTAGTAAAAAATCCTCCAGTATTTAAATCTACAACGTTTTGGAGGGCTCACAAAAAAGGAAGTCTGTGCCACAATGCTGTCTTATGTAATATCTTCAGTATGGGAGTAGTTTTAAAGCGACTTCCCCCCAGGAAGTGAGTGAAAAATGAATCATCATAAAGCCAATAGTGGCTCTGTTCATTTCTTTCTGCCATCTGTGTACTGCCAGGAGCTTCATACAGGCTGCATATGCTTGCCCAATAGCAGCAATATGAAAGAGGTGCAGACACCTCGGAAAGGTGAAGCAGAAGATATGACAGGAAAGTACTTCAGACCCTTGTGTTCCACAGGATCACACGATAGGAGTTGTTGAGGTTGTTTCCTGATTTGGGGCTGGAGACATGAGGGGTTAGCTCTATAGAGTTTAAGCAAACAAATTGAGAAAGGCTTTGAATGGTCTTATATAATTGCTGGGACACACGAATCATGTCAGCAGAAGGCTACAAGTCCCAAAGGTGCTAGCCCTTTGGGGAGTCAAGGCCACCTTTCCCCACACTAGGTAGGGTCAATCAAATGACATGAAGGAGTGAGGGAAAAGGCTGGCACAGCAGGGTAATTCCTGGCAAAGGCATGATTTGCAGAAACCTTTCCCACTCACAGCATTGCATAGGAGAAAGTGGCACTACTGTGATGTGCAAAATGAAATGAATTCTCTGTCCGCACATTTAGATCTCATAGAACTGTTGTTGTTCTGATGATGACAGCAAGTGCATCACTCTAGGTAGTAAATTTCGCGAAGTAATGATTTTTCTTTGACTATGTATGTATCAATTTCCCCATTATTTTACTCTTCCTGAAAACCAAACCCAACCGGATTGGCTTGGCAAACACAGCTGTTTAGCTCAACACAGAGACACATGCACACATGTACAGGGACATTATCATTACTTCAAGAGAAATCCTTAGTTGCACTCCTGGTGTCTTCTCATACAAATGGCCTAGCTCGCATAATGCTTATCTAACAACAAAGCAACAAACCGTCATTCCCGTGGCAAATTAAGGCGTTTACCGACATTTCTGAGGTTTTTGGCATAAACCGGCAGGCGGAGGGAGTTTGCCCCTGTACCGTGAGCAGCCTGCACCTACGGCGCCCCGCTGACGCCTTCCAAGCAGACGGCAGCGTGGGGCAGTCCCCGGTCCCCACACGCACCTATCAAAACCGGTTCGGGCCGGATACTCCTCACCGCCCGGCGCCGGCGCCGGGAGAGAAAGCGCCGCTCTCCCGGCCCGCAGCAGTCCCGCCCGCCCGAGGCCGCCCTCTTCTGGGCCGCCGCTGCGCAGCGTCCGCGCGCCACCGGGCCCGGGCGCAGCCCCTGCAATCGCCCGGCCGTCCAATCGATGGCGACCTTTGCCCCCTCCCCCCCGGGCGGTCGCCCCCGCCGGAGCACCGTGCTGCTTCGGTGGGCGGGAGGGAGCGCGCAGCAGAGGGCGGGCGCCCCGCCCGCCCGCCGCGGCGGCGACGAGGCCCCCACACACCACCAACGCGAAGGGCCCGCGGCGGCGCCCGCGCCCAGCAGACACGGAACGCGACACCGGGCGAGGATGATTCCGGGCTCTGCGCGCAGGGTCTGCTCGGGGCGGACTGAGGCCCGCTGGGCCCCGGGGGGCCTGGCCGATCGCGGCGCGCGCCCCACTCCCCCTCCCCCGCCTGGCCGAAGGGGCGGCGGGGGCACCGACACAATAAAGGGCCGCTGGCTGCCGCGCTTGTGTGCTCGCCTCGGGTCGTCGCGCTTTGCGGCAGCGCTGTGGCGAGCGGGCTCGGGCAGGCTCCGGGCCGCCGGCGGCGCGCTGAGCGCTCCCGGCCGCTGGGGCGGAGGGAGGGACGGAGGGAGGGAGGGAGGAAGCAGGCAGGCAGGCAGGTAGGTGGGGAGACTTCCTCCTCGGCAGCGAGTCGGGTGGCGCCGGTAGCTTCTCCCCGGGGCAGGCAGCATGCCTCCGCTGCCCGGCTGAGGGCTGCGCCCCAGCTGGCAGCTCCCCATGGCGCCCACGTGTCCCCGCTGGCGCTGACCGCTCCTCCGTCTCCGCGGCGGTGCTGCTCTCGGGAAGGCGGGCGCCGCCGGCTGGCCGGAGCGGGGAGCGATGCCGGTCGCCGCCCGATCAGCGCCCCGCGGAGCGCAGTCCCACGCCCGCTTCATCGCCCCCGCCCGCCGGCGGGACAACGGCGCCGCTCCGCGCGTCGGGGAGAGCGGCGGCGAGCGGCCCCAGCCCCTCCGCCAGGCCGGCGAGGCGGGCCGGCACGGCAGATGGGTGGCTTCTTCCGCCGCCCCCTTCCTGCCTTCCTTCTCCTCCCCTCCGCCGCCCCCCCGTCTCCTCCGCTGCCTCCTCCCCCGCTGCCGAGGCCGCCGCCGCCGCCTCCACCTCCCCCTCGGCTGCCTGCCTCCTCCCCGCACCCCCCCGCACCCGCGCTCGTTCCCGCTGCGGCTTCCCCGGACTCGCCATGAGCGGCGGTGCCGCTCGCTTGCCGCCGCCCCCCGCCCTCTGCCCGCCACCGCCGCCGCCCCTCCACGGGCCGAGCCTGCCGGAGCCAGGAGCACGCAGCCAGGGCCGGGGTAGCCCCGCCGGCCACGGCGCACCCCGCACCGCCCCGGGCGCCAGAGGCCCGCCACCAGGTGAGCGGGAAGGGGGCCCCGCGGGAGGGGGAGTAGTTCGGGGCGTCTCGCCCCCGCCCAGCAGCGCAGCCGTCCCAGAGGGCCTGGAAGTTGTCCTCCGCAGCGCCCGAAGTCGCGGCCGCCTCGGGGGGTCCGTCCCCCGGTGGGGGGTGAGCAGTGGTACAGGACAGAGGAGAAACTCCCGCTGGCCACAGCAGAGCGGCGGCTGCCGACAGGCCGTGCGTCGCCCGGCCAGCCGCGGGGTACGGGGCCCCCTGCGCGTCGGTGGCCGGCGCGGCGACGGCTTTTTTCCTCGCTGGTTGGGATGCAACGTTGCGAAGCGCGGGCGGCCAGCGGTTGCTGGGGCTGGGGGTGTTCGCCTCCGGTCGTCGTACCGCTGCCGGCCCTTCCCCGCCCTGCAGCCCCGTCTGTCGGCCGTCGGTGCAGCCGGAGGGGTTGCGCTCCGCTGGGCGTCGGTGCTTGCTCTCCCTGGCGGCGGCGGCGGCCGCCTCTCACGCGAGGCGTTGGTGCGGCGTGCCCTGGGCAGCACCGGGGCCTGGCCGGCCCTGCCGGCACTCCCTCCTCCCTGCAGCGGCCCCCGGCCCGTAGCTTCTGCCCTCGGGCTTTGCGGGGCGCCCGCTGTGCCGCGCTCCAGAAAGGTTTTGTGGGGGGCGTGATGTGTGCGTGTCCGTGTCCCTAAATCAGGCTCTGCCCCTCGGCAGCGGGCTGCCGGTATCTGTGGGGATCCACGGTTTACAGTGGCACGCCACCTGAGGTTGCTGCATGTAGCTCCGAAGTGCTTTGAAAGTCAGACTGCCTCTGTGGGAACCCTGGTTGAGGGGTCCCTTTGGGGCCCTCAACAGCTGCCCTTTAAACGTGTTCTTGAGTTTTCTGTTAGAAACTGCCTGCTGCAGGATCTCTCTGAGGAACTGGTTTGGGGCATGTGGTTCACTTGTCCTGGAGCCACAATCTTTTCATGGCTGAGGTCTCAACACGTGGGTTGGTGTGCTTGTTGTCAAAACACCAGAGCCACTTTCAAGACTGCACTGGAGTTTCCCACATGCTTAAATTTAAACGAGTGTCTCTGTGCTCTCAGGACTGGGGCCTTAGATGTTTTCCTAGGCTGTTGTTTGTGAATTGCAGCAAGAATTAAACTGTTTATATATATATATATATATATATGAAGTTAGTCATCAGGAAGTGGTATGGGAAAATGACAGAAAACAAGACATCGTTCTTTGGGCCTGGAGGATGAAGAAATGAGATACCTACTTTTCTTAGAATGTTTTTTTTTAGTGCTGCTCATGTCTTGGGGACTTACGTGGATGATTTACAGGAGTTTGCAGTATGGGTGTTTATACTGATGGAAATCTGACTCTGAAATGAAGTAGGTTTTATAGACCTCTTATACACCTACCTATACTATAGTAGGTTTTATAGTTCCTCTTGAAATTTGTTGTTGACAGCATATGGAAGGATTACCATGCAGAAAGATGAGGAAGAACTCGAATTTGACCCTTGAATTGCATTACATAGCTCAAAACCAGCTTTTCCTGTGTGCTGAGACCACAGAGCACATGGGGAAGATCAGTCCCTCCTGTCTTGGTATTTGGGCCTTCCAAATAAAATACATAGGAGAAAAATATTATTCCAGTATAGGTGATCTGGAAATGGAGGTTTTACCTGATGAAACTGTATTTCAACTTTTTCTTTTAAAATTGCTTGGACATTCTTGTGTAGACAATGACCTTATCTTAAAGCCTGACCTCAAAACCTTTCCTAACCTTCCCACGCTCTTAAAAGTTCAATAGACAAATTGACCTAGTATGCTACTATTGGGAGATAAAAGCTTTTGTATTGCCCATGATTTGGAAGATCTTTGTGGAGAAAAGAACTATAACCCTTATGTAATGAATTCATCATAGGCCTAATGTACAAAGACCTTACTATTGGATTAGGGAATGCTGAGCTTTTTCTTCTCCAAAAAAGAAAAGGGCTTTTTGGGGTTGTCCTGAAGTTTTGGTGTTCACTAGCACAAATCCTGTGCTTAAAAGTCCTGTGCTTAACGGTAACTGGAATAGTAAGAAGCAGTTTGCTCAAAAGAGCTCTTGCAGATGCCCAAGTTAAATCATTTAAGTTTTACAATATACTTAAGTCACTGTAGCAGGTGAATGTTTGTTGTGTTTGTGATCTGAAAAATACAGAAAATGTTTTAATGTGGTATGATCTCTGATTCATCTTCTAATTTTGAGAGAAATGTCATAATTTACAGACAAATACAGGAGTTTTCTAGATTGGGGATGAGAATTGTGGGTTTTTTTCCTCCAAAGGGAAAGACTGTTATTCTGACATTGTGAAAATCTGCCAAATATTTGCCACCAGAGGAAAAAATGCACCAAACTCTGACATCAGGGCTGAACTTGGATTGTTTTGCTGTGCATCCTCTTAATCGTGCTCTTGATAGCAGTAGTCTCCTGTTGGTGGTCCTAATATATTAACTTTTGATAAAAAACTGTATTGTGATCTGGTCTTCAAATTAGGGGTTAGTGAAATTACTGTAGTTTATAAGCAAGGTGGAGAGAATGTTTACTATTTCTTTTCCCCCAGCAGAAGAATGTTTAGTGATGGCTGGTTCTTCTTTTTTTGTTGTTGTTGTTTCTTCTGTATTTTTCTCCCAAACAGCATGTGTGAGCAGAAGAGAAACTCTCTATTCATGGCTGTCAAATTAGTGAAAGAATATTGGACCAGAAAATGCTGCACTGAAGAGCTGATTCTTTGTTTCATTCAGGAAATTGATCCTGATCTTAGGAGGCACTTCACCTTTCATAAAATTCTTTGCCTCCGTTGGGATATATGCATCTCCTCAGTAAAAAAGAGAAACCCACCTAGAGGCAAGACTGTCAGCTAGGAAGAGAAAAGTGTGTCTGCAGAGGAAATTCTTAGACCTTTTCAGGTTCACTGTTTTTTGTAAGGTCTGTATTAACATTCTCAGGTTTTGCAGCATTTGGAAAGGAAAAATGGCTCTTGAAGGCTGTGGTATACTTAAGATACTAGTGTAAGCACCTTTTCTCTTAAACATCTTTGTTATGCACATCAGCTATTTGGATGTCATCTGGTAAATTTTGCTAAATTTAATTAATATTGCTTGCCCTCCTTATGTTGCAAAGTCTTTACTTAGAATAACTTTAAAATTACTAAGATGCACATGAGGCTAAGTCATATCAGAAAATATTGTTAAGAGGAGTAATGAGAGGTGCTTATTTAGGCAGATAACTAGGCATCTGCTAAGCCTTTCGGTTTGGAGAAGCTGAAACTGCTGATGAAAGGATCAGTGCCAGTTTTCAATCATATGCATAACTGTGGAATGTGAGGGGATGGACTTGCTTGTAAAGATAGTGCTAAAGCGCTGATTAAATGCAGTAGAAAGCTGTTTGAATTCATAGTGATTCTGCCTAATGCTGTATATGCTATGCAGTTGTAATATAAGTGCTAAAACTCCTTGTATGTTCATATCGACACATGTAAGCTTTTGTGCCTTTAGCAGTTGTCCATAGTTATACCATCTATGCGTGGTATGTGTGGTTTTGTTCTCAAACTGGAAAGCAGTTACTGTGGCTTTACAGTGAGTGTCATACTTAATTCTGGCGTGCCTGGAGATAGATGCGAGTTTTCTGATTGATGTCACGGTGATGCCTTCACAGCTTTATAACTGTGTAAAATAAAGCAAGATGGAAAGATAACTTCTTAGTAACAACAACTGAAGCACATTCAGTGTGTGGATGATTTTCAAGAGTTGCAATTGATTTTGATAAATTAAAAACAAGCAAACAGAAAAGCTCCCAAACTGGAAACTAGTATTGCAGCACTGTTATTTTAATTCGGTTAAAGTGCAATGTTCCTAAGTAAAGAAGTGGCTTGGTGGTACCGCTTGGTTAGAATTACTACAATATTGTAAACCTGATACTGTGCATGTTTATTGGGTAGAACTAATCTCTTTTGGACACTAGACTATAATTACCTTTAGTATCTCAGGATTATTTATTATAATGTTGGTGTGTTGGTTTTGCTAGTTTTGAATTATAAAGGAAGACAGAAGGCTTTGTTTTTTACATAAAGTAGTTGTACTCTGAATAGATTCTAGTAATCATGGAATTAATGTTAGCAGACATACATTGAATGTTTATTTCAAGAAGTTAGTTACAACAGAAATTACTTGCGTATTTATGGGATTAATTTGGGAAATAATTGCTAGGGAAGTATATTTGCATTTATTTTCAGATAACATACATTTGTTTTAAGTCATTCTTTGTGATGACTACTCTATCACTTTATTTTTTATTTCACTTTGACTTTCTTTACGTCATGGTTTAACCCTAGCCAGCAACTAGGAACCACACAGCCACTTGCTCACTCCTTGCCCTCCCCTGGTGGGATAGGGAGGGGAATTGGAAAAAAAACAGTAAAACTCGTGGCTTGAGATGAGAATGATTTAATAACTGAAGTAAAATAAAATATAATACTAACAATGATAACAATATAATAATAATAATAATAACAACAATAATAATTGAAGAGGAATATGATGTAAAAAAAGAAAAGACAAGTACGCACAATGCAGTTGCTCACCACCCACTGACCAATGCTCAAGCAGTGATCCCCCATCCTGGCCAGCTCCCCCCAGTTTATATACTGAGCATGATGTTCTGTGGTATGCAATATCCCTTTGGCTAGTTTGGATCAGGTGTCCTGGCCATGCTCCCTCCCAGCTTCTTAATTTAGGATAAGCGCTACTTAGCAACAACTCAAACATCAGTGTGTTATCAATATTATTCTCCCACTAAATGCAAAACACACTGTACCAGCTACTAAGAAAATTAACTGTGTCCCAGCCGAAACCAGGACACTTTGGTAAATTAATATGTAGTTCTTATATGAACTGGAAGCAATACTTTTATGGTCTGAAATTGTTCTATGCCATAAATGCACTCTATGAAGTTATCTTGGAGGTATGCTTTTTAGGTGCCAGCACCAACCAGCTCAAGTGAATGCTAGCAAATGTTGATATTTTCCCCCTGACATAAGTATTTAAAGATAGTGTGAGAATGAGATAAATGTATTTTAAGGAAAATTATTAAAATAATATTACTATGCAGATCTCTTAATTGTAGTTCTTGCATTATGAACAACTTGATCCTCGCTTATACTGGCATGTTTCAAATATAAAATATGGAGGAGCACAGAAATGAAAAATTCCAGATTTTCCTTACAGTACAGTTTAATAATAGGAAAAAAGACCAGAGATAAGAATTTAATTTTGAAATGCATCCTCTGCTTTGCAACATCTGCTTATGAAATAATCTAAATTATCCTTTTGGTCTAATCCATCAAGATACTAGTTATTGTCAGTATCTGTTTATTTGAACTGGATGACCTACTGGAACTGATCCTTCAGCTGTCAGAAAGACTATGAGTTTGGGTGGCTACACAGAAAAACATAATACAGAGCTGCAATGTAGCTGTCAATTGATTTGGTTTGTAAACTCACCCATCCTTTGTTAACTACTGCCTTGGCTAAAAGTTGTTAATTGCCTAGAAAATGGGGGTGAGATTAATTTTCATTAAGAGGGAAAGTGTTAGATATGAGTGTATGTTGATTTTTCTACTGGTGTCACTCCACAGGCATTAGTGAAGGTGGCATGGATTTGCAGCTGAAAAGCAATATAGGTCTGACAGTACAGAGTTTGTCTGGCTTTGAAACTGATGGTCTCATCTCATTTAAAGTAACTAATAACAGGTAATTGATGATTTAATGTGCAGTATGGTCTCAGTTCAAAGAAAAGAAATGCCACGAAAAATTACAGGTATACACATATATGTGTGTGTATATATATATATGTATGAGTGTGTATTAGCTTTGTTGATGTCCTAACAGTTCCCTCTTATGTCTGCATGATTTTTCTATATTTAATGACAATGCTACAACACTTGCATTTTCGTATCCATCTGAATTTCGCATCCCAGGCACATCACGTGCTATTTGAGCCTTGAGCTATTTCTTTCCAAGGTGAAATTACTACAGAAAAGAAGTTAGGCGCATAGTGGGTTTTGTGCTTTTGCTGCTTCATATTCTCACTGCTTGACCCATGCTTTCAGGTGGGTGTAGAGACTGAAGAGTCAACATTCTTCTCAACACAGTTTAAGTATATTTGCCTTGTTGCAAAAAGGTTAAAATGAGAAATTGCTTTAAAGAATATTAATAAACATGACTGTGAACATTGTAAATTCTTGGAAAAGCTGTGCTCAATTAAAAAATAAAGTTGGGGTTTTTTTCCTTGACTTTTTATATTTAGTTTTGCTGCTTATACAGCACTTTTTTTCACCCACACTTCATCTTGGCAAAATGATACCTACATGTGCACAGAATCTTTTTGCCCCATGTTTTTGTCCTGAGAAAAATAGGTTTTAAATCTTTTTCAACCAATAGCACTGCAGCTTTTTTTCTTAGTTCTTGCACCTCAAGTATTTTAAGTGGTGTCTCATATGGCATCTGCTTCATATCAGAAGTTCAGATGGAGGTGTGTCATCTAATAAGAGTTGTCAATGTGATGCAAGATGTGGGTGGGATAACAAGAAGGTAGAGTACCAAAATATCAAGAGAGCATCATATGAAGTTTGCAGTGGGAGCTCCCTTTGCATGAATATTCTAATATGATGGGGCTACTTTCTCCCACCTTTGTTTTTCTGGGTTTTGTTTGGTATGTTGCGGTTTTTGTCTAGTGCAGGGTGGTGGGGTTTTTTTAACACCTTCTGACTGCATTCTTCTATGCTTATTCTAAACTTTTTTTTTCTTCTTTGTTTGTGTGAAGTGCTGTAAATGCTTGGTTGTTAGAATTCCCTGAATGAGGAAAAGATTCTCCATTCTTGGGGGGAAAAATACTGTTGTTCTTGTTCTCTGATAAATAAAATTAAAATAAAGCTTCCTTCTGGAAGTCACTTGATGTGTAATGTACAACAAAGAATGCGTACTTCACTTTATTTAGGGAAAGATGCAGGAAGTGGTTTTTGAAATAATAAGTCATAGGTATTCTCAGAAGTATTTTAAGCAAGCACAGTTTACAGCATTTTTGTTTTCTGAGCTTCTTAAATGCACACACATGCTCCAAATGTTCATTCTTAAAACACCCTTCCCTAGATCTTTCTTAGTTGAGAGCCTGGCATCCTAGCTCTAAGCTCCTGGGTTGCTGTTCCCACTATCACTGGCATCGTGTTTAGATTGAGCCTCTGCATCCTCCCACTCATGCAAGCCCTTTGCAGCCATGATGTATGAAAAAATAACACCTGTAATCAGTCTGTTGGTGGTAAAGCGTGTCAAGATGTTTCCCTGATCTCTCTTGTAACGACTGGGGTTCTTGTCATGGTTTAACCCCAGTCAGCAACTAAGCATCACGCAGCCGCTCACTCACTTACCCCCGCCCCCCCCCCGCAGTGGGATGGAGGAGAAAATCGGGAAAAGAAGTAAAACTCGTGGGTTGAGATAAGAGCGGTTTAATAGAACAGAAAAGAGGAAACTAATGATAATAATAACACTAATAAAATGACAATAATAAAAGGATTGGAATATACAAATTATGCACAATGCAATTGCTTACCACCTGCCAATCAATGCCCAGTTAGTCCCCGAGCGGCGATTCCCCCCCCCCCCCCCAGTTCCTATACTAGATGTGACATCCCATGGTATGGAATACCTCTTTGGCCAGTTTGGGTCAGCTGCCCTGGCTGTGTCCTGTGCCAACTTCTTGTGCCCCTCCAGCTTTCTCACTGGCTGGGCATGAAAAGCTGAAAAATCCTTGACTTTAGACTAAACACTGCTTAGCAACAGCTGAAAACATCAGTGTTACCAACATTCTTCTCATATTTAACTCAAAAACATAGCACTGTACCAGGTACTAGGAAGACAATTAACTCTATCCCAGCTGAAACCAGGACAGTTCTGCATCCACACAGATAATCTATGTTGCTTGCTGCATTGTCCAGCAGCTGGCGTGGTTTTCTTGGACATGGGCTGTCATAATAATGAGCCTTCAATGAAATGTTGTAGCATTTCAGAGCTCACAACTCTAAGCATTTGGGCTTGGTCACCGGCTTCTGGGACAATCCCAAATGGGAAATTATAATCTTAAAAGGAGACATATTCCATCACTTTAATTGCCAAAAAAAAAAAAAAATAATCGGAAGAACTTACTGAAGTCTTTCATTGAATCTTTGTTCTTTTGTATAATGTACACAACTGTAGCACAAGGGTATGCAGCCAATATCAAAAAGAACATTACTTACACTGTTAGAGGGTGTTTATGATTGTTTCTTGTATCCCTTATGAATAAAGGACTTGCACTTTTTACTGTAATACTACTTATTTGTGCTCCAGCACACATTTTTTTTGGAAGGAGGGCAGGATGAAGGTTGTTAGTTATGTTATTTATTTTCTGCCAGTCTGTATATTAAGGAGTAAAGTATGAATTCTGTGAATCTTTTTAAAATACTTCATAATCTGCACACCTGGAAAATTGCCTGTTAGGAAGACTACCCTTAAATAGTTTAAAAATTGCTAAAAGCCATACACAGTATTTGTTCACATGACTTCTATTTGTATGAGAGCCTGGGGAGTGGCTACTAAAGCACAAAGCATGGCTAGTAACATCAACTGTGTATATAGAACAGTTGGGTCTGTTGGAGAATACATGGAACAGCACGAGTGCTGTATGATTGAACCAGCACCAAGGAACTGCAGCATATAGTTTGAGGACATTTGCTGCATGTTTTTTTTTCAGCACAGCTGAAAGTTTTTCCCTCTTCATCTTTTGCTGCTTTGTACCTGGCATATGGTCAGGTTCCAAAGTGAAAACATTAGAGATTTACGTTTACTATCTGCTTGGGTTCGTTCTTGGTGAAGATTGGGGTTTTAGGCACGTGGATACTTCTGCTTTCGTTAAGAGCATGTGCAAATGTTTGCAGGATCTGAATTGTGGCTTGTTTTTTTTTTTTCTTCCCCTGCCTACAGGTCAACATTTTTAAGTGATTTTTTTTTTTTTAACTCCCCTTTAAAACATGTTTATCTGCCTATTTTTAGTGTGTGCAGCCTTTCTGTATGGAACTTCTGCATGGCATCACTTTTTTTCCTGTTTGTAAATTGATATGCCAGCAACCCAAGCAGGAGTAAGCAGTAGCTTTTGTAAAGAATTTTTGTGCAGATATAGTAATAGGTTATTGAGCCTTTTGTCTTAGAAACCCTGGGAGTGTACGATCCTTGTGGTTTGTGTGTGGTTTTGAGCAAGATTACATGAAGTGTTTATGATATGATCTGAAAATTGCTTTTGCAGATGATTTTGGAGGTTGGATACAGGTGAGACTTCTGAGCAGTTTCAGAAATTCCCTGTGAGTTTTGGAGGCTTGGGAGTGAAGGCTTTTAACCACTGGTGTGCGAAGTGTGTTGAAACTTAAGAAATCTGTGACTGTGCTTGTAAAGTAGTAAAGCAGCAAACTGTGGTACATGCTGCAGTGGCATATTTCAAGAAAGTGGGAGTCAGGATACATTTGATGTTGTTCATAGGTGTCTGTTGGGTTGGACAAAAAAGTGAGGGAGAAGCACCCAGAAAAATATTCCTTTCTTCATTAAAAC
Organism: Aquila chrysaetos chrysaetos; assembly: GCF_900496995.4. Classification (NCBI taxonomy): domain Eukaryota; kingdom Metazoa; phylum Chordata; class Aves; order Accipitriformes; family Accipitridae; genus Aquila; species Aquila chrysaetos. The sequence goes on from NC_044030.1 coordinate 29,982,273, forward strand.
TTAATTTCATTTTTAAAACATTGGCAGTCTCTTGTGCCTGTAGGGTCTTTCACTTGCTGACTGTGTAATATTTTGGTTGGTCATCCATGATGCTAAGCCACAGAAGTGTGTATATAAGTCCTTGTTTAAACTAATAATCTGCAACAGTTTTGGATTAATTAATTAATTTTAATTAATTAATTAATTAATTTTTCTCTTCCTAATTTTAAATTAGTCTAAGGGTGGGATAATTTGGTCATCCTGAATGACCCTGAGTTTGGTGGTTGAGTCAGTTACATTCTGAAATGCACACTGGAGTTCTCAGGAGAAAATGCTTAGCCAGTCTGTAAATTCATAATATGCTGGTTAGCTCCTAGTCTGGAAAAATGGATATTCTTGTTTCTTGTTTTGGAGGGTGGGGGGAGTCGTGGAGGGGATGGGACATAAGTCTTATTGATCCTGCTTTTATGCAGTGAGATATAAGTGGTGCTAATAATGAAGCATTTGAACGCTGAGGAAAAATAACTTAAAGGATTTGTTGCATTTTGGCCACTTTTTTTTAAAAATGGCATAGTGAACATGAGGGATTAGGGAAGAGCTATGAAAGTGGTAAATATGGTAAAAATGATACAACAACAGTGACTAGGATGGTGTCACCTTATAAACCTGAAAAAAACCCTCCTATTACTGAACAACATATCCTTCTGGTGGAATAGTGGTCCTCCAGCTAGTTCACAGATTACACCATAAATGTGGGGACCTGTTGGTATGCTGGGGGGCAGGTGTGCTATTCAGAGGGACCTTGACAGCCTGCAGAATTGGGGACCTCATGGCATTCAACAAAGGCAAATGCAGAGTCTTGCACTGGGGCAGAATAACGGTGTGCAAAAGGCCAGGCTGGGGGCTGAAAGGGTGGGTAGCAGCTCTGCTGAACAGACAGGTACTGACTTGGTGGAGTGAGCTTGCTTGAGGACACAACGATGGTGTAGGGGCTGGAGCATGTGACCTATGAGGAGAGGTGGAGGGAACCAGGGTTGCACAGCCTGGTGAAGAGATGGTTCAGGGGAGATCTCAATGCTCTCTCCCCTTCTCTCATGGGTAGATGCAGAAAAGATGCAGCCAGGCTCTTCCATGCTGTGAGGGCAAGAGGCAGGGAGTAGGACTCGGGCTGGAACACATGAATTTCTGGTCAGATATTAAGAAGAATTTCTTTCACCGTAGAGGTGGTCAAGCACTGGAGCAGAGAACTGGGGACATTATGGAATTTGCAACTTTGAAGATATTACAAATTTAGCCAAACAAGGCGCTGGAGAGCCTGCGCTGGATAGCCTGCTCTAGATTGGCCTGGGTTGACCAGGGGAATTGGATTAAGTGACCTCCAGCAATCTCTTTCAAACTGAATAACTCTGTATGGTGCTGTAGTGGGCATGTTACCCTTGGCTTGGGGATGCCTGCTTCAGGCACTGTAAATAGAGAAGTAACAGTAATTTGGGACTGTTTCAGTTGCACATGGTCAGAAGTGGTGGTGAGAACTCAATTTGCTTAGGCATCCAAGTGTCACCTCTGTTTTGGGAGATATATTTTTTTTTTTCCAACCTTGATTTTTTCACCATGATCATCTTAACACAATTCCTCCACACACACCCAAAAATACCTTTTGCAATGGATATTTTGAGTATAAATACTTTTGAGTAAAGCATCAATAGCTGTTTGTATTTAAAGGAGTGCTGAAAGCAGAGGTATGTTTCTGCCTCTCAACCCTTCTTCCTAACTTACTTACTTGCTGGTTTATGTATAAGCAGTCTGTTTTCTTCTGACAGACAAAAGCTTTTATTTTTTTCAGTCTTAGAGGTGTTAGGGGATGTTGAGTCTTGTCTTTGATGTCATACTCGGTACACTTTCTTGGCAGGTGCCAGATAAATGAATTGAGAGATGTGATGTTCAGTGATGGGAGGGTTTTTTTTGAAGCTTGTAGGGTATGTGAGTAAAATATGTACAAATAAACAAAAAATATGAAAGATATTCACTGATATATTTTCATTTTTTTCTGTTAGTTTTTACCTATTCAGTATTTATGATGTGATGAATCTACTACAGCATAAATCTTCTATAGTATTTTTAGGGATAAATGATACAAACAAGAATTCAGTCAGTAGCATAAAATATAAGCACAGCAGAAAAGTAGGCAAAGAGCGAAAAACTGTGGTATAAGACCTCCTCAGGTGGCCTTCCCATGTAAATGTGAAGTTGGCATTCTATGTAAAGCTGTCACTCTTATTCTTTTAGTCCTGTTTCTGTGTAAATAGCTTCTGACTTGAGGGAGGCTCTTCCATTTCTTAAAAAGAATTGTATGAAATCAGTGGTTAAATAGTAGTTAAATTAGTCTGCCCCCTGAAGAAAACACTATGAAGGGGGTTGATGCTGTTCTGTTTGGCTTACTGACCCATGGACATAGGTAGAGTTGCTGGGCAGTTAGCCAGTGATTTGCTTCCGAACAGCTGCAGTGTATGGTCTCTCTTACAGGGACACAGGAAGGAATGGAGGGTATTAAGGAGGTATTAAGGGAGACTAGGGAAACCAAAGGAATTGCAGGGAATGGGAATTGTAAGGACTTAGAGGGGAACTGGGTTATTGCAGGGAGGGAACATAAAAATACAGAACAAAAATCCATGAAAACCAGTTTTCATTAATTCTGCTGCTTATGTAACTACTGATTTCTTTTGAGGATTGCTCTTAAAACATCTGTGTCATAAAAGAGATTTTTCAAAGTAAATGAGTTGCCCATACTGTTGTGGACTTGTTTAATTTGAATTAACTGAAGTGTCATCTGTATCTCATTAACCAGCTGCACAGAGGCTGTGTGGCAAAGATACCAGAAATTTCTGGAGTTTCCAAGTCTCTAGTTAGGTTGGGGCAAAAGTGGCCTTAAAACATTTTAAAGCAAAGACTTTTGCCATTTGTTTCATTTATTATTCTTTTAACATTTATGTTTCTGTGTTAGGTCAAGTGTTTGTTTCCTATCAGTTATTTTTTGGATGCTGTATTTTCTGTTTGGGACTGATGTCCCAAGGAGACAAATGTTTCTAGTAGCTTAGTTCTTCCTTACCTCTGTGTTTCTCCCTTCTCTGCTGTTTTACCCTTTTGTTTTTTTCTCTCAAGTGTAGCAGTGACAAAAAGAGGAGTAGCAAAGAAGTCTAATAGTCTGCATCAGAAGGCAAGACATAGGAAATCATTCTATGATTGTACAAGGCCATAGGAGAGCTTTGTTTTCAAGGCACCATGTCTAGTTTTGGAGGCCTTTTCTGTCTCAAGGGATTTTAAAATTAAGGCAGATGGTCCAGCAAAGAGATACCATAATGATTGCCTACTGAACTATTTTTAATTTTAATCTTCTAAAGATCATGAATTTATACAATTTGGAGAAGAAATGCTGGCTAAGTTTTATTGCATCTCTGTAGAGGGAGGGCCTAGAATAACCACTAAAGATTTTATCATCTCTATAGAGACCAATAGATGAAAATACTTAAATACTCATTAGTACAGTTGGGATGACTTCTGTTGAATGTCTGTGTACTGACACGGTTTGGTATTTATTATCCAGTATCTTTGGAGTTATGGCTTATGGTTTGTCTGTGCTAGAAAGTTATGCTGTGCTAACTTAATCAGTATAGCTAAAGTGGTAAAGATGGTCTTCTCAGACATGAAAGTGACTTTGAATTGCTCATTCTGGGAGAATTTATCCTGTTCTGAGAAACAGGGTAAGTCATTGATAAGAACATTTTGGCCTGATAACCCATTATTCATGGGTTATAGTCATAGTTCACCTGGAGAATCACTGCTTACCAATATACTTGCCTGTTCTCTTATGTAGACCACCAGCTCAGAGGTGCTTGAAATTCAAAGTTCCTAACAGTTATGTTTGGTATTGAAAAGAAATTTCCAGCCATGTTGTGGGCCCACATGGTACCTTTTTGGAATACTTCAGCCCCCTTGTCCTGGCAGTCCATGTGATTAAATTAAGAGGCAACTTCCTACAGAACATTTGTGATTTATGCCTTTATCTTGCTGTGCCTAGCTTTTGCTGTCTTGGTTTTGTTGCTCCTTGTGTTCAAAAATTTTGTGCTCCTGTCAGCTCATTTGACAAGTCATGCTGGAGCTTCCTGGATTTGATCTCATGGCTTTCCAGGCTTTTTCCTTGTTTTTCCTACCTCCCAACCCAATTAAGCTTGTCCTTTTCAAGGCTATTGCTGAAGCAACAAATTTCAAAGTGTAATCAAAATACTTTGGTGGGCTGAATTGCACCTCTTGCAGATTATTACGTTCAGCATTCTTGTGGCCAATGGAACTGTTTTTGTCATCATAGGAGCAGTGGCATCAAAATGAGAGCGCTGTCGCGTAGCCTTAGGAGAGAGGAAACCAGGACATGTGGATATCTCTTCTCCAGGGCTATCCGGAGGTCTCAATGGAAAATATTGTTAGCAAGCTGAGGTTGAAGAAACACCTCTGGGAGACATGTTTCCGGGCTGTGAAAGTGATTCTGAGCTCTGGTAAACAAAACGCTGTCTTGCTCCCACTGTTTGGATTCCCTGTGAGGATTTTGTATGAATGCTGTCAAAATTGGGCTTAGAACTTTGTTTTTATGTTGTTAACAAGGAAGGCTTTTGCATGTGAAGCAAACTGCTATTGTTATTAATTAATGACACAAAAAGAAGGGAAAGTGGATCTTGGTTTGTGTATATATATAAAAAAGAAATGTGGCTGGCTGATCTCTGGTTATGTCTGAACTCCTGGAGTTTTGCTCCGGCTATGGCATATTTTGTGTTGCAAAAGCTTTGGTAGTGAGTACTTAAATTTGAAGTTTACTCACCTAGGCAATGCAGATGTTACTTTGCAGAAAACATTGTGAAATAGAGCAGAAGCACATAGGTTTTCAGGAGCAGATTTGCTTTACTGTCACCAGAAGTGTAGGCATAATTCTTATCATCAACCACGAACACTCATGCTTCAACTTTGCAAATCAAGTATCATGAAAAGAGAATTGATCTGTGGTGTATTGGTCTGTGTTTGTTGATTTCATTTGTTTATGCCTACATTAAAGGAAGCATATGTGCTCTTGCACTGTGAGATATGTATTTGGAAACAGGGAGGCAAGAGATACTATTCCTGTAGACTTCCAAAAGTCCGGTGGCTGATCTTCATTACTATAGAGAGGCTACTAGAAGGCTTCCTTTTGCTTTTGGAGATGACCCAGAGGCTGTTGAAGTAGGAGCAGCCCTGAGAAAAGGGTAGTGTGCTGAAACAAAGATCGGTATCTCACAAGTCACAGGGTTGTTGTTCATTCAAATTCTCCTTTAAATATACATTTACATTTCTGTTGAATATTCTCTATTTTCCCACTGCTGTTACTACTGTTATTAGCATACTGATGCTCTCAAACAAGGGCTGAGAGTTCAAAACATGCACAACTGGTGAGAAATCCAGTGTCTTAGGTTCTAACACTCTTTTGCCTTGCATATTTTCAATTGTTCATTTGCTGCTGGAGACAAACACCCTGTGCATGTGGGAATGCTCACAGACAGGCACACAAACTTACATACCTCAATATCTAAAACAGTCACCTCTGTATCTCTTAAAAAGATGTCACGTTCCTTGACTTCTGATTGCCTCAGTGCATTATTTAAGGTGTAAAAAGAGGTACTGCTGAGGAGGTAACTGGCTCTGCAGCAATGTAGCTTTATGTGTGTTGAATGCATTGTAGACTGTATGGGCTTTTTTGTGAACTTTGTCTACGATATATAACTCTACTTGCTAATGACTTGTTATTGGGACTGGGTGACCTGGCTACTTAAATACTTCTCTTCCAGTTCTACCCACTATTTCATGAGATCTTGGCTTCAACTGAAATATGCCTTAAAAGTAAACTAGACTATATGTATGTTTTTAAATCTGTGTGTATACATTGTGTATAAATCTGAGAGTCCTGTGTTCTGGATTGGGTACAGGTGTGCCTTCATTAAAAGCAAAAGTGGTAATTGTTCAGTTGTATAAAGATACTCGTAATAGCAGTCCCCATCAGAAGGAGTTAGTCACTTAAAATGACCTTATAGACTGGGTATAACTGCAGTAACTCGCCCTCTTTCTCAAAGTCTTCATGTATCTGATAGAGTTTGAATTGAAATGGGTATTTTTGCTGCTAAGCTGCTAGATGAACAACTGAAAACTGCTGAGCTATGTGGATATGTGACTCGTACTGGCTGACGTGCATCTGTGTTGCTGCTTTTGCTTTCAGATGTTACCATGAGTATCAGTTGGAGCACAAGGAGCTATGGTAATAGGAGTGTTTGGGAGAGCTGGGTCTTGTTTGAGAAAGGTAAGAGTGTGATGGGACTGGGGGAACTCCTGATGGAACAGAGTGAGAGTCGGTAATAAGTAGCCAGGCAAGACCACTAGGAAATGAAATACCTTAAGTTCAAAGAAAAAAATACCAGAAGTTGAGAATTGGCAACTACAGAGAAGGAAACATCAAGAAATCCATTAGAAAGAAAAGTGTGCTGATTACTTCTGTAGCCTATTACTGAATTAGGAGACATGAAGAAAATTCCAGAGTGCAGTTCTTTTGTGCAGAACATAAAAAATTAGAAACTATGGAAACTAAAATGAAATCCTGTGGAGAAAGAAGGTTATTATGTTGTGGTGAGTTAACTTTGGCTGGATGACAGGTGCCCACCAAAGTCACTCTATCACTTCCCCTCCTCAACTGGACAGGGGAGGAGTAAGTACGGTCACAGGCAAAACAGACTCAGCTTGGGGAAATTAATTTAATTCATTGTTAATCAAAAGTTAAGAGTAGGATAATAAAACCAAAGCTTAGAACACCTTCCCCCCACCCCTCCCTCCCTCCCAGGCTCAACCCCACTCCCAGTTCTCTCCACCTCCTCCCCCCGGCAGTGCAGGGGAACAGGGGATGGGGGTTGGGGTCAGCTCGCCACACCTTGTCTCTGCCGCTCCTTCCTCCTCAGGGAGAGGACTCCTCACTCTTCCCCTGCTCCACCGTGGGGTCCCTCCCACGGGAGACAGTCCTTCACGAACTTCTTCAGCATGGGTCCTTCCCACGGGCTGCAGTTCTTCACGAACTGCTCCAGCATGGGACCTTTCCACACGTGCAGTCCTTCAGGAGCAGACTGCTCCAGCATGGGTTCCCTGTAGGGCCACAAGTCCTGCCAGAAGACCTGCACCAGTGTGGGCCCCTCTCCATGGCGCCACAGGTCCTGCCAGGAACCTGCTCCAGCACAGACTTCCCACGGGGTCACAGCCTCCTCCAGGCATCCACCTGCTCTGGTGTGGGGTCCTGCACAGACTGCAAGGTGGATATCTGGGATATCTGCTCCACCGTGGACCTCCCTGGACTGCAGGGGGACAGCCTGCCTCACCATGGTCTTCCCCACGGGCTGCAGGGGAATCTCTGCTCCGGCGCCTGGAGCATCTCCTCCCCCTCCTTCTTCACTGACCTTGGGGTCTGCAGAGTTGCTTCCCTTGCTCTTCTCTCTTAGCTGCTGTTGCACAGCAGTTTTTACCCCTTCTTAAATATGTTGTCACAGAGGCGCTACAACTGTCGCTGATGGACTCGGCCTTGGCCAGCAGCGGGTCCATCTTGGAGCCAGCTGGCATTGGCTCTGTTGGATATAAGGGAAGCTTCTGACAGCTTCTCACAGGAGCCACCCCTGTAGCCCTCAGCTACCAAAACCTTGCCACGTAAACCCAATACGAGGTGGCCTGGAATAAAGAAATCTGGAATTATTTACGCAGATAACCAATGCACACAAACATTGCTTATCTGTATGTGCTTATCTCTCCTTTGACTGCACAAGGAATCTAAGCTCGTAATTTCATCACAACTCCAAGGCAGATGCTTGAAAAAGGAAACACAACTACTTTACATAGGGTGTCCTGGGGCAAGGTGAGGTGTATGAAGAGCTGGGTGAAAAAGCTCATGTAGGGGAGGAAAGTGAGCTCAGCACCTTGTATTGTTTTGTGTGTAATTACTTATGACTTAAGCAGTTTGCTGCCTAGAAAAGTTCTACAGCTGAAAAGGATAATGTATTTGATCCCAAAGGCAGTTTTTTCTGGGTTCCTCATCCTATAGCTTGCATGTAAAATTGAAAATGAGCTGCACAGCAGCCATTATTTTGAATAAAGAAATGTGTATGTACAGAAGGATCTAGGTAAAGGCTATGAATCCTACTGATGTTCTCTATATTACTCACTAGTCAGAAATCTTAGGATACTGTATACACTTGTAAGTTTACCATGGGGGAAAACTGTGGAATTGTAAAGAAAATAAAATTATGAAATTCAAAATGAAATGCTAAACCAAAACCTTTTGACATAGAGAGAGATTGATATATCATCTCTTTTGCTTAGCTTTTGGGGGTTTCAGATTTTTAACTTTGCCCAGAAGGCTTCCAGAAAGTTGTGGGGTTTTTGTGGTGGTGGTGTTTTGTTTGTGTTTTGTTGGGGTTTTTTTTTCCACACAGCAGACAGAAAGCAACTGCAGGACTAAGAAAGATGCAGAAATAATCCAGCTGTATAAATGGAATGTAAACAGTAGTGTTCAGACTGATCTGTGATTTGCAGTAAAAGCTACTTATAAGTGACCTAGTGCTCTTGTCATTTGATAAAATTGCTGCGCTTTGTCTATTTTTTTGTAAATGCAGTACCTAGATTTTTGTGTGTATTTTTGCAAGAATCTTTTAAGTGGATTGCATCTGTCTAATACCTATCTTGTGGTCAAATGTCAATGGCTGTGATGTTCAGCGTAAACTTCAGAAGGCAGTCACATCCATCACAAGGACAGAGGGAGCTTTGTTACGTGTTTTCATGTAAGGACAGAGGTCAGCAAGGTTGTTGGCAGGAATGGAGAGTAATAAACTTTGCTCATCAGTGAAACCATGTCTCTGGAAGAGTGCATGGGTAAGGAAGTGCTCCTTTCTGAGTAGTGTTTAGTTTGCATACTAAGCAGAAATGATTAAGAACTCTTGTATTTGTAAGGATCAGTTGGTGTTGCTCTAGGTGACCCATCTTGTATTTTGTACTATGGCGAAAATTGGCCCATTTTGAGCCTTTTCAGAGTGCTGTGGCTTATCCAAGACATCGGTATTGTTTGAAGAAAATTTTATGAAATATATTTGAAGGGATCAATTTTTCACTGGAATGAGTGGGTGTGGGACTTTTTCATGAACTCTCAGGTAGGTGGTCCCTCCAGGAAGCTTTTACCATGCTGATGCACAGTCTCTTCAGAGTAAAGAACACCATCTCTCCATCCATTGCTAGGAGTGTTTCAGCAGTGGGCAGTCTCTTTGTACTGAGTGTCAGGCTGTGGGACCTTTGTGGCAAAACAGGGGAGGAAGGTGAAATCAGGACATGCTGCAAGAGCTGTTTTGGTTTGTGGTTTTGAGTGTTTGACTGGCATTGGTCGCATAAAGGCAGATAAGGACAGCTTTGGTCTTTTCAGAGTTCATAAAGCATTTGGTTTGTGTGTGTATGTTTTCTCTACTTCATGTCATGAAGCTCTGAATCAGGCATCCACCCCTTTATTAGCTATCTAGAAATAGTATAAGGAATGTCCTAAAAACTAACCATGTTTCTAAGGTCATAACTTCATGCACGCTTAAGCTGCAGCTGGAATAGCAGAAAAAGATGCCCATTATCACCTGGCGTCTGACCACCTTGCTCCTAAGTTGGATGAATGAACCACTGCAATTTAACTAGCATTAGTGTTAATGGAGGTAAATACCTTGTCCAGGTTCACTGGGTGTTCTTACAGATGCATACCTACAGTATGTGGGAGGGCTGGTAGTGTTTCCCTCAGTGGCAGTGCTGCCCTAACATGGGATCAAGAAATGAAAGCAAAGAGGTTGCAACCACTTCTTTTCAATCTGTGTAGTAACTTCTAGGTAGTGTTTGTTTCCGCCTCTCTTCATCCATTGTACCTGTTGGGTAGATTGCTAGGAGCACTGAGTAAGAGGGAGGGCTGCTGGCTGCTACAATGTTGAATATAGAGCTCTTTTATTTTTTCAATAATCTGAAACATTATTTGCTGTAACTAGTAATCTGTTTTGATAGTCTTTGGGGAGCTATTGGGATATAGATAGATTGGGATATTGGGATATAGATTAAATTTTGGACAGACCCACACAGTAAGCAAGTGCTTTGTAAAAGTAAATAAATAATGATGGCATTGATTTATTTATACTTTTGGCTGTTAAAAAAATTCCCCACGTGGAGATAATGATAGAGATAGCATCAATGATGGAGGAACATATACTTGGGAACTTGGGAGAGGGAGAAAAAGAGAATAACTTGTTATTTCAGGAAGAAAAGCTTTTATTTTCTGTTGCACGCAGATCTACAGTAATGCAAAGTGAATTTGTATTTGAATGCAAACGCACAGATGCAGTGGCCTCAATGTGCAGATATTTTTTTGAACTTTACCTTTATTTATGTGATTCAGTTTGTTCATGAATCAAAGGAATAGCTTGGTTTCCACTCTGTACCTGCAGTTTTGAGTAATCCTCACTATTCAGGAGACTGAAGCTAGAGGCCTCTCATTTTGAGCCTATTGATCCTTCCCTCCGAACCCTCAATATTGCAAAGCATAAGCTTGCTGGCTGGTAGACGCCAACCTCAGCTGCTGAATGTAATTTTTACCAGGCTCTGCTGTATGGTTTGCTCGTGTAGCCCTAGTGCTTTCCTCCTGTGCTTACAGTACTAGTACATGTTTGGTGCTTTTTGCTTCATGTTTGATATGCACAAATATGATGTAAACTGTGTTCAAGGCATATGATGAATATTAGATAGCTTTTCTTTCTTATCAAGTAAAAAGCAGAAAACCTGAATTGCCCTTATCACCCAAAAACATTTTGTCATTTCACAGAAGTGTATTAACCCTGTCCTGCAGAACTAAACATCTGACTACACTTTTTTTTTTTCCAGCTGGACTTTCATTAAAAACATTTTAGCATCACCATTATTTTTAACTTGGAGTTCATTCTCATAAGCTTCGTAGTATGGTTGCCAGTATTGGAGAGAAACAATTTCCTGTAAAAAATGGGGGAGTTTCCCATCACAAGATGCTGCTTCTGTTACGAACATATTGTAGAAAACGTTGGGAGTTAGGTAAGTGAGGATCTGTGTCTAGAAATCCGGAGCATAGCTTAGACATTTGACTCTAGGAGAACTAATATTAAATGGCTTATTGAAGCAGGCTGCTGATAGTACTTGAGTTATAAAATCTGGATTGTGCTTTTCTCTCTCAAAGTAGCTCTTGAAAGGAGATCTAGACATAGGACTATTAGGAGCATTAAGCAGGGTATTCCAGTCTTTCCAATGGCTTCTGAGAGACTGTATTGAGAGCGGCTCTGTTTTGGGTTCTTATTAAAGGATACTTTGAACTTGTCGTAACATCCCATTATTGGCAGAAGTGGGAACCTTTTATTATTAGTCCCTGGGTTGAACTTGTGTTTGTGAGGTGTTCTCTTCAGTTCCTTTTTTCCTAATGTTCAGCCTTGGCCACATATACCCTTGTTTATTTCCTTGGTACTCAGATCCTAACTCCTAATAATGTTCCCCTACATTCCAACTCATCTTACCATCCATCACCTCTGGGTGTCTTGAGGAGGAGGAGAAACAAAGACATCACTTCCAGAGGATGTACATAATATTTTGTTTGCTGCATTCTTCTCTCTCGGCTTCTCCAGCCTTAACCTTATCTGCTGTTCTTTCCTGTAGTTTCAGTTTCCAGGTACCCGAGCACAGAATAGTCTGTCATGTGCTAAGTGTTCAGCAATCTAAAGAAAGTTCAGAATTTCCTCAGTCCTTGTATCCTGCTAGAAATCAACATCTGACCCTTGGTCGTGTTGAGGAAAGTCATAGGCTTGGTACCTGGCTTCTAAACCAGGAAGTAACATGCCGTGCTTTATTGCTTAATGGGGCAGAATCTTTTTACTTACATTGCTGTTGTGCTCAGAAAGGCTGTATTTTGCAAAGTGCTGCATGGGTAGTGCAAAAAGAAAAACTGGTAATCAAGCAGACTACTTTCAAAGTCGGGGGAAGGTGTCTCATAGATTCTATCTGGCTTTGTGCCAGGAGGTTTCCTTTGCCCTGTTCAGGCACTTAGCAGTCTGTGATAGGCCTGCTAGGGTTGTGGAAAACTGCTTGTGCCCAGTAAGCCACACAATGTCGGTTAACGGGTGTCCTACACTGAGAGGGACTGCTGTCGGTCCTGCTGGTGATGTCCTGTTCTGTCTTGCAGCTTTACTGACTGTATGCAAAGGTACTGAAGTGCTTTCCAAAACCTGGAACCTATGTACAACTGGACTTAAAGTCTGGAGGGATGTTTGTGGAAGGTGAACAGTGGTTTTGGAACAAATTGTTCTTATTTTGTCGGGTACAGGTTAGTCCTAGGTCAGTCTAGATCATACCTGGTTGCTACTCGTGGCCCTCAGTAGATGCTTAAGAACGGAGTTTGAGTGAAGCACAAGCTAAGTAATTCATCCTATCATATGACCCAAGCTTCAGAAAGTCCTGGTGAGGGACTTTCTGAGCTGGAAGTTGTATCAGGCACATTGTGTTCAGTGGACTGGACTTTTTTTGAGGCACATTGAGTAACTTTTCTTTGTCTGCTGCCTTTGTGGCACTCATGATATTCACTCAGTCATCTAATTTCTAAGCTGAAGAGTCCAAGTCTAAGTTTTCTCCAACCCACCCACCTCCCCTGACCCCGCTCTACTTTATCACTGTTCTGTGACTCTAATTACAGGCTGTTAAGAATGCAGTTTTCAAGGTACTGGCAAACTCTGAGTGTACAGCGTTTTCAGTCTTGTTCTGTAGTCCTTTTCTGCTAATTCTGAATGTTCCTCTGTTACTCCTATCAGAAGCTTTGCAAAGAGACAATTTCCTTTTAAGGGTCAGGAAGCAAAAGGAAGCTTTTGGTCCAGAAGTGTAGCTGGGATTATTTTTCTCCTTGTGTGGCTTCTTTTGTAGTTACTGGCAGTGAATTTCGTCTGTCACTTTATTTGCCCTTCACCTGCTCTTGTTAAATCCTGTCATAATTCTGTTTTATCTTCCCTTTGACCCCAGGTCGTGTCTGTTACTGATCTTAATAGACTAGAAAATGAAGATTGCTTTGAAACTTTTCAGACCTTGTCTACTATTGCAAAACTGTGCTAGATGAGGATAAGCACTCCTTAGTTGAAAGTTCTGCCTATGCTTCATCCAGCATGTTGGTATGCCTGTGTGGAGCTGGCTGGGTCATGTCTTCCATGTTTGCTTTACTGGCAGTGTGCTACTCTGCTTGCTCCTGAACAGAGCAGGTCCTGAGGATGCTCTGGATATGTGGAGGCAGTGCCCTGGCAAAGGAGACGGAGGTCTGCAGCAGAGGCAGCTCCCTCTGACTTCACTCATGATTCTGTCTTCTTGCTCCCCTTTTTATCTCCTTAAAGGTAGTTTTTGGCTCTCCCCCTGCTTTTACTTAGTAAATTACTTAAACCATTTTTTCTCTTTAAAATGGTAAGTAACTGGATTTCTGGTCAACAGCCTTGATTTTAATTGCTATGAATGATTAGGAAGCTTTTATAGTAAACCCTCACTGCTTCTTCAAGGTGACTTATGAATCGGGAATGTGTCCACTCCACATTCCACTGCTGGGATTGCTGTCAAGCCAGAGTGTACAAAGCTGTAATTTCACTAGAGTTGGATGGAGATTGGAAGATCTTAAAATGCCTGCACAAACCTAGTGGTTTGCTGCAAGGCCTGCTTCCAGCTGTTTGCTGTATTCCAATTTTAGCTTGTTTTTGCACCTGCTTGGGAAGTTTGGGTTCTGGCTACTAGCTAAACCAACTTGTTGCTTCCTTGAAATTAGCAACACCAAAAAGTATGTCTGAAGTCTGCTTTGTTTGTCTTTTAAACAGAGAACAAAAGAATCCTTTCCATGCAGTAATTATCTGAGAGCTGTGTAAACTTCTAGAATAAGGTTTAAACAATGCTATTGAGGAAAAGTCTCCTGAATGTAACTGAATGTGGTAGTGTCACACTGTGGGCAGTCTCCCTGTTCTAAGAACTCTGTTTTTCAAAGGCAAAGTAAACCATGTTCTGGCAATGTTCTTGTGAATATATTGACTTATCATTGAGGCAGTGTCACAAAAGGATGGGCTAAGCCTTTGTGGGCTTTTGCAGTAGTGGAAATGCTAGAGATGGAATTCATATCTTGCATATGCAGTTGAGCTGGTGGGAAGAGAAAAGGCAAAAGGATTCACCCTGGGAAGTTGGTGTACTTAATCAATGTGGCAACCACGTCCTTCATATTTCCCAGATAAGCTTTACCTGGAGTTCTGAGATTTCTGATACATGACACCTGCTTGCTGTCCAGCTTAAGAAATGAGTGAATATTTGAGTCTTCTGATAGATGAGGAAGCTGAAGTGTCCTGTCTGGATAGCATTAATACTTGCTATTAAAAAGAAGTCTTCAGTGAGATGTAGATTATCATTAACATGCTTGTTGGCCTCAGTTACTGCCTGAAAGTTTAACTTCATGTTATCAATCTTGCATTATTTTGCAATATGCCTCAGGTAGTCAGTAATGCCCAGGCTGAAAGGAGGATGAGTGTGTCGTGGTTTAACCCCAGCCAGCAACTAAGCACCACGCAGCCACTCACTCACTCCCCCCCACCCAGTGGGATGGGGGAGAAAATCAGGAAAAGAAGTAAAACTCGTGGGTTGAGATAAGAATGGTTTAATAGAACAGAAAAAAAGAAACTAATAATGATAACACTAATAAAATGACAACAGCAATATTAAAAGGATTGGAATGTACAAATGATGTGCAGCGCAATTGCTCACCACCCGCCAATCGACACCCAGTTAGTCCCCGAGCAGCGATTCCCAGCCCCCACTCCCCCCAGTTTATATACTAGATGTGACATCACATGGTATGGAATACCCCGTTGGCCAGTTTGGGTCAGGTGCCCTGGCTCTGTCCTGTGCCAACTTCTTGCACCCCTCCAGCTTTCTCGCTGGCTGGGCATGAGAAGCTGAAAAATCCTTGACTTTAGTCTAAACACTACTT
Organism: Aquila chrysaetos chrysaetos; assembly: GCF_900496995.4. Classification (NCBI taxonomy): domain Eukaryota; kingdom Metazoa; phylum Chordata; class Aves; order Accipitriformes; family Accipitridae; genus Aquila; species Aquila chrysaetos. Next base: position 29,997,373 of record NC_044030.1, read on the forward strand.
AGCAATAACTGAAGACATCAGTGTTATCAACATTGTTCTCATACTGAACTCAAAACATAGCACTGTACCAGGTACTAGGAAGACAATTAACTCTATCCCAGCTGAAACCAGGACAGAGTGAAAGAAATTTTTTTCAAAAAAAAAAAAAGGTGGTGCAGTGAGAGATGTAGATGTTTTGGTACTTGTGTTGGATGGGATAGCAGATCTAGTCATAGTAGCAAAGAATTCTGGCACATCTGAGATAAAGGGAGAAAGAAAATTGAACAGTTAAAGCAATATGTATGGTACTGAACCATTGCATGCTTAAAGGGTGATCTTCCAAGAATGCTCAAGAAACTTCTGTGCTGTGGTTTAGTTTTTGCTATAGCCATACAAACAGAACAGCTTTTTATTTTCTCAGTTCTGGGTAAGAAAAGACTGTTTAATGAACACAGTTCAGCTCTTCGGTGTTATAGCAGTTACCTGACCCTTTTTTCTACTGCTGTTTTTCTCCTGTGAGCAACATCTGCAGCTTCTTGTCCTTTTACAGTCTTAACTTTTAAAACATCTTGTGTAACGTAGGAGACTGCAGGTTAAATATTGTGATGTGTGATCATCACAGAAATTGTTACAATTTGTTATAATCTTTGTTATATTATTTAACAATTTAATTGTTATAATCTTTATCTCACGCCAGGTACATTTTGTGCTTTTTCCAGTTCCTCCTATATCAAAGCTCCTTCTGGGTGATTTTTTAGAACTTTTGCAAGTTGCCCTCCTTATCTTACGTTACGCATCTTGACCTTTTTCTATTTCTACTGATTTGTCTTTTCTGTAGTTTTCAGAGACATTCTTCCCTGTCTAATCACTGACTTTCATACTGTTATGTAAACTTAGTACTCTGTGACATGTTCCCATCATAAATTTCTACAGCAGCCTAATTTGATTTATGTCTGTGGGTTTCACATAACTAAACTCTGTCCTGACTTCTGAGTTTTCAGTTTTTCTCTTTGAAACTTGTCTATTCCTCCTGTCCAAGGACATACAGGATGCCACATATGGTACAAGTCAAGTCAGCATTGTTAGTATTTGTACAGACTACAAAGCATTCTATGCAATTAGATTATTTGTGCTGTCTGTTGTGTCAATGCTATTCAAAACTATGTTAAAAACCAGAAAAGTTTTAACTGTTGTCTTACTTTCAGTTTTAACAGTACTTTCATAATAGTAGCTCTTTAAAGTGTGTATTCTTGTTTCAGTATTGTAGTATAACACTGTTACAAGGTGCTCAGTATTGAAAACTTGCCTGCAAGGTTATCTTGTGAGGAGTGCAAGCAGAAATGTGACATCATAGGGAAACCTGGGGGAGTAAGTGCAGAGGTAGTCTGGTTATATTGGCAGCACTTCATCCTGTCTTCCCAGAGACTTTGGGGAAGTGCTGGACGATTAACCTGTCCTTGCACAGGAGAGGGATGAGGCAGAAGAATTGTGCTTGGTTGCTTGTCTGTCAGAAGGTAGGCTGTGGCTGGGTAACTATCACTGTCATGATTTCAGAGCCTGCCTGGCAGTGGTGATGAGGATGACAGTTTAGGGGTGGTAAGTGACGTGGTACCATGATTACATCTGGCACTCTATTGCAAGAGTGGAAGTAGTCCTCAGTATATGAAGTGCATTGACGCTTTTCTTCTGGCTTAGTTGACTGGTGTACAGTTTTATACATTTTGCTGCTTTTAAAGTGTCCAACTTTAATGACAACTCTTGGACTACTTCCCTGAAAACATAACTCCGGGAAGGAAATGCTGTAGCAGTTGGACTTTGTGATGGTTTCAGTGGATTGTGCCCCTTGCTTTCTCTGAACTAGGTATGCTTGTCTTGGATCGTAAGCTCAAGAGCCTAAGTATGAAACACATTGTGAACTTTCATGAAACAGCAGGATGTTTTGCATTCTCTTTCCCTTCTATGAGAACTCAAGCTGTGATTTTAGTGAGACTGCAAAGTTCTTCAGGGAATGACGTTTCAAACAAATTGTTCTAAGTGTTGTATATTGTAATGTGGTACTTGAGTCTGGAGAACAGGTACAGAAGTTGCCATATAATGAGATGCAGCTTTGCAGAAGGTGCTGTTATGATAAAAGCATTTGTTCTTTGTGGTGACTACCACTGCTGAAGAAACTAAAGAATTTAGGAACAGCTTTTTGGTGGAGAATTCAGAAAGAGAGTGTAGGAACAGAAACAAGGAAGTTCAAAGACAAGTTGAAAGAAGACTGGTAACAAAGGGAGGAGTAAAAGGATCCATTTGAAATTTTGCATTTCAAAACATGTTTCTTTCTTCTCAGTTAAGCAGTTAGTCAATTTCAGGGGGGGTAGTTAAACTCCTGTTATACATTGGTAGAAAATGAATTGGAAGTACCTAGTGTAGTTTTATTTTAGATTTCATAATTACCACTTAAAGAAGTAGCCAAATGCTTTGTTAATTATACTGTTCCTTAAACTATTGTCAGTTTTTTTCTAAATTGTTCATACTAGTAGGTCTTATATGCCTGTTTTTCTGTTCTGTGAATGTTGCTTAAGAATTTATCTATCTTTTAATTATTTAATTTATCTTTTAATTTTAATTTATTCACCATTGAAGGAAAACTACATGAACTGTAACTGTGTGGATTGTCAGTGTTTCTTGAACAGAATGTTTTGGGGAACTGTTCTTGTGACTTTTGCCTTGAAGTCATAAAACAGTTATCAGCTAAAGCAGAGACTATTACACGTGATGATGCCTAACCTTTGAAGTGCTTTAAGATACCAAGATGCAGAATATCTGGGTTCTTGACATACAAATCTCCTGACTACAATGTTAGATACTGGATCCTCTGCATATAGTCTGTTGTTGCTGCACTAAGACAACTTTTTTTTTATTCACAAAAGTTATTCTTAATTTCTTTTAAGATTTATGTCAAATCTGACTATAATATTGCAGATTTTTTCCTGTGTCTTCCCCATTTTATTGCATGTACAGTTTTAGTCCAGAGAGTTTTTTTGTTTAATTTATCAGAGCAATTTTTTAACTATTATTTTTGTAGGGTGGCAGGAACATTCTGATAGCAATGTAAAAATGTTTTGGAGCTAAAAGCTTAATTTCTGGTCTTTCATGCAAAGCAGTGGACTGCTTGTATTTCATTTTTCTATGGTACATAGTCTTTTTTCCCCAATCTCTATGCTGATATTTTGACAGATCTCATGAGAGAGTTACTTACAGAGTTTGAAAGTGGTGGGTCGCCTCCTGATTATTTTGAAGGCTTTCAGACTCCACAGGCACTTTGTGTGGACACCTTAAGAAAAACATCCTGTACCGCCTTTCCTTCCTTGTTATGTATGTTCTTACAACTGTTTCACTAAGAATCTGTAGCATCTCACCTGTTGAAACTGGTAGTGGGTGGCAGGGTTAGTACGAGAATTTTTACCTTCCAAGTGAAAGTTTGATGAGGTTATGAGTATGCTCACATGTGCCCCTACCAGAATCTGCTGCTGACTTGCCTGCTGGCCACAGGCACACAGTCTGTATAGCTTTTAAGTTTGACTGCATGAGAACTAGTGAAGCAGCATTAATTTTTTAATTTCCTGGGTTGACAGAGCTCTTTTATTCATACCACCTGGTCCTGCAGAGGGTTATGGTCAGAAAGATGCACAGGTTTTGGCAGAAGGACAAGACCTTTGTGTAGCCATTAGGTAAGATTCTCTTTCCAAAGTTGGGGTTTGGAACACAATTAGCTACCTAGCAGGTACTTAAGAAGGTTTTACTCTCTTTTAGTCTTCTGTTCTGTTAGCTGGTTATTGCAGATCCTGGCTGCTTCTGGATGTTCAATTGCTAACTGCAGCTGAGATCAATGAAAACAGTACTGTCAAAGTTGAGAAGCAAGCAGCTTGCACTGAGTGCAACATCAACTTGTGCTTTGAAACATGAGGCAAAAATAAAGTGGTGAATGATCCTTCTCTATGCCGAGTGTTCTGTGTAACTGAGTTAGGAATGCAGGAGAAAATACGACTTTTCACACTGTCATAATATACAGAGACGTTGAAAATAATGTCATGCAAGCTCTAGTAATTCAACCATTTCCTAAAGTTCACTTCTCATTTGCAATGTGATTCTGCTTTAGAGCCATTTAAAAGATTCAGCTGGAATTTCAAAACATTTACAGTATTTTCAAAAACTTCTGCTTACTCTCAGCTGAGATACTCCCCCCTCCCCATAAAAGGTAAAATCCGTGAGCTAATACTTTAGACAAATGTTTAAAGGGTGTTGCTGTTTGCAGTTGGACTTAAAATTGTTCGTATTTGATCTTTCTTATTGTGCCCACATGAACACCATGCCCTCCCCCCCTTTTGTTTTTGTCAAATGAGGAGGTTTTGTTCTGAAAGATTTGTTCTGAAAGATTCTCACTAAACAGTGAGAGTCTTAGTATCAGGTTGAATGGGATGGGTTTTTTTCTTTTCCTTTCTATCACTTTTCTGACCCACCCTGCTGGCAGACCTCTTGAGCTGGGGCTGCATGTGTGTGAAAATGACCTCTGAATGAAGTTAAGCACTAGAAGCTTTCAGTTATTTTTCAAAAAGTCATGCATCTAACATTGCATCCCCTTGGGAACAGACAAACCAGAAAACCTGTAAGAACCTTGCTAGAAAGTATAGAGGTTGATGTGTTAGTCTCCTGTACAGACACTTAGGCTTGGACATACATGCACTTGCTTCCTTCCCCCTATGCCTCCCATGGAGGAGTAAATGGGACACAGGTTTGTCATTTGGCCTCAATTTGCATAGCAGCTGATCAGCTTTTAAATTAGCAGGTGTGAAAAACATTTAGAAAACACAGAATTTCCCATGTACCTTAAGAGTGCCTATTAAATGTGCAGACTGTAGAGGAATGTAGGCTGTCCAGTTGCAAATAGTTCCTCACACTTACAAAGCAGAACTACTGTGGAAGTAGTGTATCTCTCAGCCTGCTTTGTTCGATGGAATCCAGACAGAGCACCTAGCTTTGCACAGAAACATCTTTAGAATGGTCTTTAAAAAAAAAAAAAGACGAAATAAAATCCAAATACCTCAGACCTCTGCTTAAAGCTGATTTAATTGCTAAGCATCTGAAAACTTCTGCTGTAACAAACAAGCAGGAACAGATAAAACGTCATGCAGCTGATCTCATTTCTCAGTCTTCATGCTTTTTGTGGAAGGTCTTTATAAGGTTTCCAAATTCTAATGAACAATGGTTGTTCAAGCTTGTAGACCCTCCTATTTCTGTCACATACATGCCAAGATTAATAGATTCTGCATGCTTAAAATTGTGGATTCAGAACTTTTACTATAACCCAGTGAGGTCAGCAAGTTTCTCCCAAATTATGCTTTTTTTAGAAGGAAGAAAGAATTAAGGCATAGTTATTACTAGTTGTTGCATTGAACTTTTCTAAGGTTAAATTGAGCAGAATTAGAAGCATGTTTTGTAAATTCAGGGCTTTTGATTGTCTGAATGTGTGTAGTTGGGGAACAGTTCTTTGTATATTTCTTTTCCCCTTCATACTGAAGATAATATTTTGATGTGACTATATGCTGGGAATGTTGCAAATGCGCATTGAAAGAAAGAACTAGATTTTCTTCCTTGTTCTCCAAATAGACAGACAGCACTGTGGTTTTGGAATAGATTCATTTTCTGCTGCCTCAATATATTCTCACCCTAAAGCAAGCGGACAGTTTATTATGTTCTTGCATCCTCATTTGTGGGTTACATGCTATCCTAAGTGACCAAACCAGCTGAAATTTGGAGGAGAATGTAATTGTATTGCCATCAGTTGAGACAACTCTGGTTGTGGGATTGAGGATGAGAGGTAGTGAGCACAAACTGAAACGCAGGAGGTTCGCTCTGAACATCAGGAGGCTGTGAGAGTGAGTGACGGAGCTTTGGCACAGGTTGCCCAGGGAGATTTTGGAGTCTCTCACCTTGGAGGCATTCACAAGCCATCTGGACGTCATCCTGGGCAACCTGCTCTAGGTGGTCCTGCTTGAGCAGGGGGCTTGGACAAGATGACCTCCAGAGTTCCCTTCCCTTTCTACCCTCAACTATTCTGTGCTTCTGTGATTCTTTAGTCTTTTTTACAGCAAAGACTTGTTTCCATAGTAATCAGCAATCATAATGGATCATTTCTTCCACATTAAAAGGGCTGTCAACGTTTTGCTCTGAAGCATTAAGTGGGAAGTTGCTCCCTCCGTAAATGTTCTCTTTCATCCAGAAGTGCTTTCTCTTCTAATACCTGGAGGTGATTTTTAAGTCATTTCAAAGAAAAACACTTGACCAGAAATTGATTTAAACTAACTTCAGAAGGTGATCATCAAATATTGTTAAGTTTCAGTTGAAAGCTGTAGATGAAGATCTGTTTAGGTAGAGCATCCCAACTTCTGCTTTGTAGGTGGAAGCCCTCTTGCAGAAGAACATCTTCTGCTGCCTCTAACCATATGCTTGATTGTAATGGCAGATGTGGAAGGCATCTGCCCATAATCAGCTCTTTGAAGAAGAGGGAAAACTGAAGCAAATACACATTTCTGTTAAACCATTTGTACCTTGGTAATATATTTGGTTACAAATTGAAACTTTTTGGTTTGGATTTTTTTTCCCAGAATGTCAACTGCTGTTCTAATTTGGAATTTACATAAAAATTGACAGCTTTTCACAGACCAGAAGTACTGTTTCCTGACTGTCTCTTGTAACGTATCAGATGAATTTTATAAAGGAAGGTGAGAGGTGTGCTTTCATTTGAATGGCTGGATTTGTCACCCTGTTAATAACTTTTTCTGTTGCTGAAGAGCATAATCCGTCTAAAGCTTTGTCAGTAGGCAAGTGTAGCCTAACTTTTAACCCTCTGGAAAAACTCCCACTCCATGCAGAGAAAGGGAGTGATGTGAGAGTGAGAACTACTCCTTTGGGGACAACAGAAACCTTCCAGGCTTTTAGCTAGTTCAACAGCTGGCTTTATTGCAGAAGTATCTTGGTTGGTTACAACAGTCTTTTTGAAAGCAAGGTGATATGCTTGCTTTCCCATTCTGGGTTGTTAAGAACTAGGTGGCATCTGGGTCTGAAATTTTGCAAGGTTGAGATTATGATATTTTAAAGCTCTTCAGTTTTATGGGTGGAAAATAGTAGCTTTTAGGTAGGAAGAAAAAAAGGAACAAGTTATTTTAAAAATGAGGTATTTCTGATGAATCTATAAAGTGAAAATGCATATTCTGCCTCTGGAGTGGCAGAGATGAGGTGGTTTAACCAAGGTGTGCATCCAGGTGTGTCAGCAGTATAAATTGCTGATCATTGAAGAAAATCTGTTCATTTGTTCTTTAATTCAGTGCTGAGATAGCACTTAATGTTGCAAGAACTTTCTCCCTTCAGTATGAAGGAAATGTGGCTAGAAATAGCAGAGAAATGTACAAGACAAAAAGATCTGTTGGGCCAGTTTTTAGTTACTATCACTTTTTTGCATAGCTTTTCGTGAAATACCATACATAAGATTTTTAGGTTTTAGCAGCAAAAGTGATTGGGCGGGTGGTGGTGTGTGTGTGTGTGTAGCAGTTTGTTATCTGGTGATGGCATGGGCAGCCTGTTCACCAGAGCTTTCATAAGGAACTGAACTCTGGACATTCTTGCAGAGATAGCCTGGGACACCAGCAGGAGTACCTACAAAAAAGGAGAGTTCTTCAGAAAAATTAACCACATCAGACTTTGCGACAGCTACAAGGTCTTCAGTCATAGAGATCATAACAAATTCACCTTGGTTACTGAAGGTTCTGTTACTGAATAAGGTGAACACTTTTCATGTGCCGTGGAAATCCGCTGGTCACTTCAGGCCTGGCTGTTTTGTGCATTGCTGCCAACAAAAGTATTTGTTGGAGGCCCTGTGTTTGGTAACTGGCCATTGCAGCTGCTCTGACTCTGAAAGTTGTTCAGAAGACATAAAGAAAACACGGGGGGGGATTTGGGGTGTGTGTGGTTGTTGGACTTCAGCTTCCTTGTGATATACCTGTAACTTCTTGATATTGTTTGGTTTATGTACTCAAATGTTGGGAAAGTTGGCGAGGGTGGAGTTTATGTTAGAAGTAGTCTAAAGCATTTTATTCTTTTTAGAAACCAAATGTTCATGTTTTGCAACAGCTTTGACGTTTTATATCAAACTGCTCACATCCTACAGTAGAATCTGTGGTGTGATTTTGAAGTCAAGCAAACTGAAATGGTTCAAAATTCTGTTGCACCAATATTTTCTTTGAGCTCTCACTCTAACAACATGCTACCAGAATTTTGCACCAACAGTTCAGCAACGTTAATTGCCATTTGGCTAAATTGGAGCTGCAGCTGACCACAAGTGCAGTGCGGGAGGCTTGACGAAGCTCTCTCAAAGGCTGGTCCCTGAGGATTTCCTGCCACCAGCATGTCACATACATGGTTATTTGATTTGCGTGTAGCAGTTAATGTTTCTAATGGCCAGTGCCCTCCTTTGCATGGTAGATCCACTAACAGGTTTATCAAGCCATGGAATTTCCAGCAGCCTACTGCAGGCCTGTACATTGCAGCTGCTGTGCAGTGACTCACTAATGCTGTAGTATAGCAGCTTTAAAAAGACAGTGCTGCAGATGGAGTCCTGTGTGTGTCCTATTATAATTTAAAGGATTTAAGTGAGATCAAATTTTTGTACAGTGTTTATTGCTCCTTACCAATCCAGCCTCCACTTCTTTGAATGGCGGCGTCTGTGTCTTGGAAAATGTTACTCTAATGTCTGAAGTGCTCAGGAAGTGTTAGTGAATGTGAAGAACACCACTCTGGGTTGCATTACCTAAGAGGTATTTCTGATACTGTTCTGTGTCAGGGAGAAGCCTTTTCTAATGCTCTAAATCTTTGCTGGAGTGAAAGGGACTGTGTCCAAAAAACCTAGGGGGCCGCCAGTGTAGCTTTAGAATGCAAGCACAGAAATTCTTAGTGTTTCCCAAAGGTAAAATGGACTTCTGCTGTTGGAATGTTTTTGTGGACTTTCTATGTTCCATGGGATATTTTTAATTAAGGGGGAAAATAGCTAAGGATAGGAGTTTAAAGTGTATTACCCGCCATTAAAAAAAAATTCCCCCTCCCCTTATGAAAACAACTTGTCCTCCTCCAGAATCAATGGGAAAGTTTTCCTTTGACCTAACCTTCTGTCCCCAGTCATCCTCACCCTAGAGGATAGTCAGATAGTGTTCCTAACAGATATCTCATCAGAGTTTCCCTTTTACTTTATGTATGTTTGTATTACCACACTTTGGAATTTTATGTATGTGTTCTTTTTCCCCGTTCCTTTACTTTTGCTCTTATTTCTGAGGCATGTGGAGACAGGGATGACAATATAGGCATACTTAGGTGGTAGTTACTGTGTCCATTTGCTCCCTAATCAGGGCTCTGGATGCGTTCAGGAGGGGGAGATTGGCGTTTTATGGAGGATTTGATTACTGCAGGGTTTGTGAATAGGTGGGAGCCTCAGAGCAGTCCTGTGGGTGGCCCAGGAGACGCAGCCTGGGAGTGTTGTGGTCCAGAGTCCTGGAGAACCTGGCTGGCAGTCCACCAAGGAGGGGGGATTGCTGTGGTAGGAGACCAAGGGAACTCACTGGAGCATTGTGAAAACTGAACAATTTTGTCTAATTGGCAGATTCCAATTTAAGTAATGCTGAATGAGAATTTTTCGTAAACTGGTCTACTTCTGACCCTCAAATCATGCTTTGTGTTTCCTTGTCTTTAATGCTCTTCAGCTTTTTATCTGCCCAAATGGCTGACCTCGGTAATGGGCTTCCATGTGTCCCTCTAATAATGTATGGGGGCTTTCATTCTATGCCAGCTGCAGTATTTTGCAACTCTTAAAGCCTTTGCTTTTTTGGTTGAAGTCCTCTTTTTGTTCTCTGCGCCCCCTCCCCACCCCCCCACCCCTGTGTTTCCTATCTAGCAGAAAAGAGAAAAAATACTTTTAGTTGTCGCTCAAATCATAGCTGAATGAACTCTCCTGAGGCCGGTAACCATCCCGTGGGTTTATGTGTTAAGAGTACTGGGGTGGCACGGGGTTATATATTGTTCTCATTACTTAGAAGTCTTGCTTTTTATTAATGGGTTGCTCTACGGGGGAAAAAACACATTTAAAAGAAAAATGCATGGAGATTTGAAGAAGCTGAGCTATATCAGAAGCCTTTTTCAAAATTGTCTAAAAGTTAAATATGTTTAACAGTAGTAGTTGTGTGGTTCAATGTACTATTGAGTTTTCTTTGGAGACCATGCAAACTAAAAACTAGGAGGGGTCAAGTGTGTGTTTACTGTAGCAATCTTTGCTTGTACAGGGAGTTCTTACTCATTACAGAGCAGTTTAGTGAGCAACCTCCCAAAGGGCCTTCTGGGCAGCTTGTAGACCTTGTGGTAAGCTCTGATGCTTTTTTATTAGGAGATTTTAAGTAGTCCCGGAGTGCCAGTAAAGCAACTTCTGTTACTTTAGGTATATACTCTAGATGCGTACAGTGCAGGAGACTGACCCCTGTTGACTGACCTCTGTTGTCCAGAGGCAGTTAAAGCTGTGAGTGAATTCCTTGACTCACAATGTCTGCTGGCCAAAAGCAGGCGTTCGCTTCTCTAAATGCAGATTGAAAACTAAAGCACAGCAAGGTCATGTTAAAGCTCTGCGTGATACACCAAGAAAAGATACAAACCTTGCAATACCAACAAATACAGATTCTGTGAAGTTGTGGGAGGACTTAGAAGTTATAATGCAGTGTTGGGGAGTCTCCTTAGCAAATTTTTTTTTTTAAATTATTTATACATGGCAAGTTTACTTCTGTTATCATGCAAGTCTCATAAAACATTTATAGCATCCCCCTCACCTTGGCTGGAGAATGAGTATCTTCTCTCCTTGTGAGCTGGATCTTTAATGAGCTGTGAAAAGAAACAGAACAGCACAGTATTCCTCATTTTTGAAAGAAGTAGACTACATTGGTCTGAGTGGAATAAATCCTCTTGGAAGTCATTTCTGGGTACATGAAGGAGGAAAGGGATAAATGAAGCTTCACCAACCTGAGATTGTCTTCTGTGATGAAATCACTTTATCTGTAGATGATGGGAGAGTAGAGGCTGTCACCTGCCTTGATTCTTGGCAAGGCTATTGCTGTGGTCTCCCATGGCATCCTTGCATCCAGGTTGGGATGGTAAGGTCTGGATGGGTGAAAAAGTACTAGATGAGTGAAAAACTGACTAGATGTTTGAGCTCAGAAAGTAGTGATTAGTGGGTAATACTCACTACTGGCCTCCAGATAATAATATCACAGGGGTCTATCCTGGGATCTGTTTAACATCTTTACATCTCCTTGTCCAGGCTATTGGTAATGTATCTCATCAAGTCAGTGAGTGACTCCAATCACGGTTTTGAAATATCTATATTCATAGTCATAAACCATAGTTAGCAATTTTGACGTGATTATAGCCCTTGCCTGTAAAGTAGAATTAATAAGATGCCAATTTTGGTATGTTGTAGCAGTAGAACTACTTACGTGTCTAGTAGTCCAAAAGTTGCCACTTGGGTCAATGTTACGGAAAAAAAAGAAAAAAAAAACAACCAACCCCCACCCCCCACAACAAAACAAACAAAAAATCTAAAACCAACCAAACAAAAACCCCTCACATACCTATGTGACTTCTTCATTAAAAGAGCCTGAGAAAGGATAGCTTTTTTCCCCAAAATCCTTACGCATTGCACTACTGTTAAGTCTGATTTTTGACTCTTTCCTATTTGTTTTTAAGTGTGTGTATCCTTTGTTGTGATATATAGGCAGAACGCAGATGTTACTTCTGTGACCTTTACAAGCTGTATTTCTTTGTACTGTATATGAACTGTTAATGTGTAACATTTAAAATTAACAAGTTTAGAAAACACCCAGGAGAGTTTGGAGTATTTTTCCTCATTTGTTTACTTTAAGTATGTGATGATGATTGATGTATGGGGTCTTACTTTTCACTACTTCCATCTACTTTGACAGATCTTTTCTGATGACTTCTGTGTGTGTTTCTTTCATATATCAATAGAGTAAGGAGAATGATGTTTTCCTCCTTAAATGTACAGTCACAAACCATGCTGAGCAGCTGGTGTAGGTGCCCACGTAAAACCTCGTAGTGTTTTCACTCATTCTTTTCTAATGAGGTAGAAAATTGGGTGTCATTTCTTAAAATGATGTGAATGTTTTGTCTTCAGGTATGATCAGTGAGTCTTAATAGCTGAAATGTATTTAACTGTTGAAAAGACAAGGAGTCAACCTTTCTTGCTGTTCCTTATCTACAGAGGTAATGAAATCAGTAGCTTTGTGCTTGACTCAAATGAAGGGGAGCATGACCCTAGTGTATAGATCTGTTTTACTGGCATTTTCTGGGTTTGAAACAGGAATTAAAAGAAACTACAGTGTGCTTGCTGCACGGGTTGTGTGTCAAGTATGGGTGTGTTACTGTAGGACCATTTTACTGATGTTATCAATGGGATAGTTTAAGGTGCCTGCCAACATAGAGGCTGCTGCTTGTACACACAGCACCGAGCATCATGAGGGTTGTGAACTCTTATCCCCTTCAGTGGCGATTGCAAGAGGGTATTTTCCCCCCGAGATTAAATAAAGATGCAGTATAAAATTCTAAATGGAGGCTATGGATATGCTTATTTAAGGCTGTTGGGATGAGAAAAGAGAGGGACCAGTTTGATTTAGGTTAGGTCCAAGGTAACAAGAGAGAAGGAAACGGGACTGTTTTGTTCTGGTTGCAGAAGGCAGAAGGAATTGGGGTGTGATGTAGTAGAGATGCTGCATTCACTTACTTTGTGTTATCTGTTTCATATATTAATATGGGAAGGAATTTCCAGATCTGCATCCCCTAGAGAACATTTTAGGAACAAGACCTGGTAATGAACTTCTTGTTACATAAAACCAGATGTTCCTTCAGGCTCCTGTCACATACTAGATGCTTTTTTAGACTAGTCGTGGGAGACAGAAACCTGCTTCAAGGTGCAGGCGTAGCTTTCTCAGTGGGTTTTTACATCTCGACATGAGCTCTTTGACTGCCCTTACTTTGTGTGTAGACTGCATTCCGTTCTGTTTTCTCCTTCTTTTGTAGCTACATTCTCATGCTTCCTCATTCACTTGGAAGCTGGGCTGCATTGTGTGGGTGTGGGTGTGGGTGTGGGTGGGTGTGGGGGTGGGGGGGTGGGTGTGTGGGGGGGGGTGGTAGTCATGGCTTAAGGCTGGGGAAGACCTTTCTCTTTCTACCAGTATATAATGCTTTACTCATGCCATTTTAAGGTTTGAATGTTAGCTGGTTTTCTGCATAAGCCCGGATGGTAAGAATGGTTTGTAGTACCTGGCCTACTGCAGCTGGAGTACCCAGAGGTTTAGTTTTGAGTTTTGACATCCATTTCAATATACCCGTGCCTGGATCTACTGTGCTTCTAGGTTTTTATTTTGGTGCTATGTATGATAACATGAGGGAAAACTCTCCCATCTCAGGCCTCCTTTCTTCCATTTGTAATGATGAAAGAATTATTTGCACTTGGTCAAAGAGGATGAGGTATAAAAACTAAGTTAATCAGCCTGTTATGAGCGAAAAGCAGGTGCGGATCCCTCAGGGCTTAGACACAACACTCGGCAAGTGAAATCTTTGGCTTTAATGAAAGCCTAGCGTTATGACGGTGGGAGCCCCGGGATGCCAATTCAATCATATGGGGACCCAAGCAGCAGTGCCCTGCTCAGGAGTGAAGCTCAAGGGGAAGCACCGCAGGGGTGGATAATAAAACTTGTGCCGATTTAACATATCGTACATGTGCAGTGTGTCCTGGTTTGGTCATTAGCGACCTCACTGATGTAGTGCAGGTGCTGCTGTTGTCCGAATTCCAAGATCCGCAGCTGCCTGCCATCGTTGGCACCTGTACAAAAGTAGGTGCAGATGTCGGAGCAAATGATCCTGGGTTACTGTGACAATGAGATAAAATGTGCTTGGGATCTACATGCTCAAATGGGATGGGAAGAAGCCAACTGTCCCAGGTTACAGTAACAACAAGATAAGATGTGTTTGGGGCCCCAATCAGACAGGGGAGGCAAACTATCCTGGGTTACCATAACAAAGTATTCTCATGCCCTACATAGGGTAACATGGTTTTCTTGCTAGATCTATTGAATACGTCAGGAGATCTCTTTACATGTCACAGTTACTAAAAAAAGCATCTTTGTGAGCTTCATTGTCCCATGCAGACTGTGTGAGAGAGACAGAATACCAAATTTTATTTTTTTACTACATATCCTCCACACTTTTTCTGGTCTTTTTTTTTTTTTCCACATTTACTTTCAACCTTTGGAGAGTGGGAGGAAAAAACCACAAAAGATAAGCAGCCATGTGCTCACCCATATTTTTAAGAAGAAATGGCTGTTGTCATTTGTTCTCCATTTTTCCTTTCTCAAAGTCAAGCCTCAAAGAGGAGGCAGTCCAAAACATTCTGGCTCATATGGAGATGATTCTCAAACTTGACTGCAGTTTTACTATTTGGCAGGGCTTGGTGGGTGGGTTCCTTTTCCCCACACTGCCACCCCTCCAGTTGGTATTGAAATGATTAAAGTGCAAACCTTGGATTTGCTTTTCTGGTCTCCAACTCTGCCAGATCACATACTGCCTTTTCTCAGACTAGCTTTCATGCTGTCCTTGCACAGAGCAGCAAGTCTTTCCTCTCCATAAAAATGAGGAAGGATAGTACAGTAAATAATGCATTCACTCGGCCAAGTTAGTTCAGATTCGCTGGTGTGCTTTGGTAGTGACACTGTACTACATAACAGGAACTTAGTTTTGTTACATTGAACATGTAACCTGAGAATCTGACCGGAGAAAGCCCCTACACATGTACTCCTGAAGTTGTTGCATTCTTCTAGGGCATAATGTGTGAAACTCTCTAGCGTTATGCTGTGCCCCCTCTTATTGCTGTCATGTTCAGATGCCTTCCTTTCTGTGAGTGGGATAGTCTCACCTGCTGATTATTTGGGCCATTAATAAGGTGGTTGCTGTGGCATCCTCTGCACACTGTTTTGCAGGTGAACTATAATGTGCATGCTTTCTCAGCCTTAGTCATTTGGGTGGTGGATGGTGGGATCCAGTCTTTAGTGTCCAATCTGATACCCTGTAGTCTGCATGCCTGTTCCTGGCCTATTGCTTATGCCACTCCTTGTCCAGCTGGTTTGTGCATCTACTGAGTTACCTGGCACCATGTCTAACGCCCTTAGAGTGCGTGGCAAAAGTGGCTACTCTAGTATGCTGAGATGGCAAAGTGCTTCTTGGACAAATGCTGCAGTGACGACAAAGCTTGTCTATGCAAAAAAAAGTCAGATAGTGGTAAAACAGTGTCGTGGTTTCAGCCCAGCCGGTAACAAAGGACCACGCAGCCGCTCGCTCACTCCTCCCGCCCCCTCCGGTGGGATAGGGGGGAGACAGAGGAGAGAAAAGAAGAAAAAACTGGAACCTCGAGGGTTGGGATAAGGGCAGTTTACTGGGACAACGCAAAAAAAGTTACAACAACAACGACGGTACTAATGAAAGAGTATACAGAAAAGAGTGATGCACAGTGCAACTGCTCACCACCTGGGACCCGACGCTCCGTCACTTCCCCCACCGAAAGTCGAGAGCAGGAGAGCCCTCCCCCCGGCCCACTCCCCATGTATATACTGAGCATGATGTCACATGGTATGGAATAGCTCCTTGGCTAGTTCAGGTCAGCTGCCCCGGCTATGCCCCCCCACCTCCCACGTTCCTGTAAAAATTAACTCTATCCCAGCTGAACCCAGGACATTATCCACCCCTTATTCTATACCATTTACATCATGCCCAGATCTTACATTTTCCAATCAACCACTACCACTTTCCTTGTCTTATATATAGATATATATGTATATGGACCCCCCCACACACACACACACATACAAATAGTATTCCCTTAGTCAATGGGTTATCCCTCCAGTGTGTCCATCAATTTTATTTAGTTCGTGACTTTGGGGCTCCATCTGTTGTAACACTTCTTTAGGATAAGAGAGATGGTGTGAGGTGTTGGGTTGTTGTATGCTGTCTCTGGAACTTCTGGATGGTACATTTGATGCAACCCACACCCTTGGTCTGCAGGTCGAAGATGTTGATCTTGAGGAAATTGCTGGGCGCCAGTTCAAGTTCTATCACTGTTGTTCTTGGCTCAGTTTCAAAGTCCATTCTTCAGTCATTTGGGTAATTCTTACAGTAATACCCTTGATATGGCATATAGACACTATAGATACAATGACATACATTGGCAGGTTATTTAGCAGTTAAATATCATACAGCCTAGTTCACTGGCTATTCTCTCCCAAAATCAAATCTCCCTGAGGTACACATCGAACTTCCCCATCCTTCTGCATCACCCACCAGGTGTACCCAGGTCCCTGAGCAAAAACCACCCCTTGGATGGGTTTGTCTCTGCGTGAGGGAGGACTAACCCAGACTGTCTTTCCTAACATACTCCTCATGTGCACTACAGGAACTTTATCCCCTTCTACAGTATGTGGAAGTCTTGGTTGGGCGGGGCCCGCCCAATTGGTGGATCCTCTAGTATTAACTAACCAGGTGGCTTTTGTTAAATGTGTATCCCAATGTTTGAAAGTTCCACCCCCCATTGCTCTCAATGTAGTTTTCAGCAGTCCATTGTATCGTTCGATTTTTCCGGAGGCTGGTGCGTGATAAGGGATGTGATATACCCACTCAATGCCATGTTCTTTGGCCCAGGTGTCTATGAGGTTGTTTCAGAAGTAAGTCCCGTTGTCTGACTCGATTCTTTCTGGGGTACCGTGTTGCCATAAGACTTTCTCTTCAAGGCCCAGGATAGTGTTCTGGGCAGTGGCGTGGGACACAGGATATGTTTCCAGCCATCCAGTGGTTGCTTCCACCATTGTAAGCACATGGCACTTGCCTTGGCGGGTTCGTGGGAGTGTGATATAGTCAATCTGCCAGGCCTCCCCCTGTTTATATTTCAGCCATCGCCCTCCATACGACAGGGGTTTCAGTCGCTTGGCTTGCTTAATTGCAGCACATGTTTCACATTCATGGATAACCTGTGCGATAGTGTCCATGGTTAAGTCCACCCTTCGATCGCGAGCCCACCTATATGTTGCATCTCTTCCCTGATGGCCCAAGGTGTCATGGGCCCACTGAGCCATAAATAGCTCACCCCTACGTTGCCAGTCCAGGTCCACGTGAGACACTTCAATCTTGGCGGCCTGATCTGCCTGCTGGTTGTTTTGATGTTCTTCAGTGGCCCGACTCTTGGGTACATGAGCATCTACGTGGCGTACTTTTACCACTAGCTTCTCTATCCGAACAGCAATATCTTGCCACAGTGCGGCAGCCCAGATGAGTTTACCTCTGCGCTGCCAATTGCTCTTCTTCCATTGCTGTAGCCACCCCCATAGGGCATTTGCCACCATCCATGAGTCGGTATAGAGATAGAGCACTGGCCATTTCTCTCTTTCAGCAATGTCTAACGCTAGCTGGATGGCTTTCACCTCTGCAAACTGACTCGATTCACCTTCTCCTTCAGCAGTTTCTGCGACTAGTCGTGTAGGACTCCATACAGCAGCCTTCCACCTCTGATGTTTTCCCACAATGCAACAGGACCCATCAGTGAACAGAGCATATTGCCTCTCATTTTCTGGCAGTTTATTATACAGCGGGGCCTCTTCAGCCCGTGTCACCTCCTCCTCTGGCGACATTCCAAAATTTTTGCCTTCTGGCCAGCCCATGATCACTTCCACAATTCCTGGGCGACTGGGGTTTCCTATGCGAGCCCGTTGTGTGATCAGTGTGACCCACTTACTCCACGTGGCATCAGTTGCATGATGTGTAGAGGAGACCTTCCCTTTGAACATCCAGCCCAGCACTGGCAGTAGGGGTGCTAAGAAGAGCTGTGTTTCAGTACCAACCACTTCTGAGGCGGCTCGAACTCCTTCATATGCTGCCAATATCTCTTTTTCAGTTGGAGTATAGCGAGCCTCGGATCCTCTGTATCCCCAACTCCAAAACCCCAGGGGTCAACCTCGGGTCTCTGCAGGTGCTTTCTGCCAGAGGCTCCAGGTAGGGCCATTCTCCCCAGCTGCAGTGTAGAGCACATTTATAACATCTTGTCCTGCCCGGACTGGCCCAAGAGCTACTGCATGAACAATCTCCCGCTTAATTTGTTCAAAAGCTTGTCATTGCTCAGGCCCCCATTTAAAATCATTCTTCTTCCGGGTAACTTGGTAGAGAGGACTTACAATTTGACTGTAATTTGGAATATGCATTCTCCAAAAGCCCACAACACCTAAGAAAGCTTGTGTTTCCTTTTTATTAGTTGGTGGGGACATAGCTGCTATTTTGTTGATCACATCCATAGGGATCTGACGACGCCCGTCTTGCCATTTTACTCCTAAGAACTGGATCTCCTGTGCAGGTCCCTTGACCTTACTTTCTTTTATGGCAAAACCAGCCTTCAAAAGGATTTGGATTATTTTCTTCCCTTTCTCAAAAACTTCTTCTGCTGTGTTGCCCCATACGATGATGTCATCAATGTATTGCAGGTGCTCTGGAGCTTCACCTTTTTCCAGTGCAGCCTGGATCAGTCCATGGCAAATAGTGGGGCTGTGTTTCCACCCCTGGGGCAGTCGATTCCAGGTGTACTGGACACCCCTCCAAGTAAAGGCAAACTGTGGCCTGCACTCCGCTGCCAAAGGAATGGAAAAAAATGCATTAGCAATGTCAATTGTGGCATACCACTTGGCTGCCTTTGATTCCAGTTCATATTGAAGCTCTAACATATCTGGCACAGCAGCGCTCAGCGGTGGCGTGACTTCATTCAGCCCACGATAATCTACTGTTAGTCTCCATTCCCCATTAGATTTCCGCACGGGCCATATGGGACTATTAAAGGGTGAGTGAGTCTTGCTGATCACTCCTTGACTCTCCAATTGGCAAATCAGCTTATGGATGGGGATCAGGGAATCTCGGTTGGTGCGATATTGCCGCCGGTGCACCGTCGTGGTAGCAATTGGCACCTGTTGTTCTTCAACCTTCAGCAACCCCACAACCGAAGGGTCTTGAGAGAGACCAGGCAGGGTATACAGCTGTTCAATCTCCTCCGTCTCCAATGCAGCTATACCAAAAGCCCAACGGTACCCTTTTGGGTCCTTGAAATACCCCCTCCTGAGATAATCTATACCAAGGATGCATGGGGCCTCTGGGCCAGTCACAATGGGGTGTTTATGCCAGTCATTCCCGGTTAGACTCATTTCAGCTTCTAATACGGTTAGCTCTTGGGATCCCCCTGTCACACCAGAGATACAGATGGGTTCTGCCCCTTTATAACTTGATGGCATTAGGGTACATTGTGCACCAGTGTCTACTAGAGCCTTATATTCCTGTGGGTCTGATGTGCCAGGCCATCGAATCCACACTGTCCAGTAGACTCGGTTGTCCCTCTCCTCCACCTGGCTGGAGGCAGGGCCCCTCTAATCCTGTTAGAATATTCGTTACTCACTTTTCGCACACGTGAATCAGAAGTCCCTTCAAGAGGATCAGAAATGTGATCAGCCCATCTACTGCATCTGGGGGACTCCTCACAGGAAACTGGAGCAGCAGTTTTCCAAGAAGAATCCTCTTTTCTGGTTGCTTTTTCTCTCAACTCCCGTACCCGTGCATCCAGGACTGAGGTAGGTTCTCCATCCCACTTCCTCATGTCCTCTCCATGGTCACGCAGGTAAAACCACAGGTTAGCCCGTCGTGTGTACTTTCTCTCTCCTCTCTCTTGGGCAGAGGAATGCTTACTCCCAATAGCTGCAATGCGGGCCTGTACAGGTGGAGAGGAGGACATATCCACTTTGAATTGCTGGAACTCTCGGGACAATTCCTCTACAGCCGAGACACAGGCCCGTAGGGAGGAAGAGAGACTTCCTTTGTATTGCTGGAGTTGGACAGCCAATTCATCCACCGTTTGTCCATGGCCTTCTTTCCAGGACATTACTGTCAATGAGTTGGCATAGGTTGGTGGTGCACTTCGTAGAAACTTCCGCCACATGGGTTGTGTGCATTGGACTTCATCTGGGTCTATGGGTGACTGCGCATTTTCTGGATCATTATAAATCACCTCCAGCACGGCTTATTCCCTCAGGTACTGGATACCTCTCTCCATGGTGGTCCACTTGCCTTGGTGACATGTAACTTCATCCTTGAAGGGGTATCTTTCCTTTACACCTAACAGAAGTCGCCTCCAGAGGCTGAGGACTTGTGTTTTTCTCCCAATCGCCTTGTCGATGCCCCCTTCCCTAGACAGAGATCCCAACTGCTTGGCTTCCTTACCCTCTAATTCCACACTACTAGCCCCATTATCCCAGCATCGGAGCAGCCAGGTAACAATGTGCTCACCTGGGTGGCGGCTAAAATCTTTTCGCATGTCACGCAACTCACTCAGGGATAGAGATCGGGTGATTATTTCAGGTTCTGCCTCTTCCTCCTGTTCTCGTGATGACCCTGGTTCATCTTCATCTCTCACTGAGCGAACTGATTTCTTTGTGTGTTTCTTTTTCTTTACAGGGGCGACTGATACTGGCACAGGTTGGTTCTCTGGTTTAGCTGCAGTATCTGTCACTGCGATTGGGGTAGCCACAGTGCCTGTTGCCAGGGTAGGGGTAGCCACGGTGCCTGTTGCCGGGGTAGGGGTAGCCACGGTGCCTGCTGCCCTGTTTTCCATCTTTTCCCCCTTTTCTCCCTGAGGGTGCTGCCTAATATCAGCAGTGTTTGGTAGATACTGGCCAGGGCCCAGCACAGTGCAGCGAGTTGTACGTCTTTGGAATAGCCACAGCATTTTTCTTTCAAATATTCTACCACTTCATGAGGGTTCTGTAGTTGTTCGGGAGTGAACTTCCAAGCCACTGGGGGTGAGACGTTCTCTAGATACCTGCCCATATCCTCCCACATGCCGTGCCACCCATGAATATCCAGCTTTGGGGCAGATCTCTGGGTGGTACTCTTAAAGAGCCTTTCTGTAGCCCTAAACAAGACCTGAAACATATTCAGGAGGCATAGCACTAACAGCACACTGGCTTGCGCATCCCAAGGATATTCAAAATTCTCAAAAGCTGTTGTAATTAGTCGGAAGGAGAAAAGGGAGGTGAAGGGATGGGGGGAAGTATCCCCCCTGACTTCCCCATGGATTGGGTGTAATTACCAATAAAATCCGATAGAAGGTGCCCAAAGTATGGAAATGATATCACTGCCTCATACAGATACCAGCTTAACCTCATGACCAGTGATGTAATCATTTCACAAGTCGACATTGCCCAGTACAGCAAAATGATAATCCAAATCACTCTCCCAGAGGTGAGAAACGTAACTACAGGCAATACATAGAGCATATAAGGACTTACAAAACGCCACCATGTAAACAAATTAATCAACATTGTGACTAACATCTATTTATCTAATATAAGGAATGCGTATGACAAATTTGTTTCAACACACTCTAGCCAGATCTGTCGTTATCTCAACCCTTCGTGCCCCACGTTGGGCGCCAAAAAGGACTGTCGTGGTTTCAGCCCAGCCGGTAACAAAGGACCACGCAGCCGCTCGCTCACTCCTCCCGCCCCCTCCGGTGGGACAGGGGGGAGACAGAGGAGAGAAAAGAAGAAAAAACTGGAACCTCGAGGGTTGGGATAAGGGCAGTTTACTGGGACAACGCAAAAAAAGTTACAACAACAACGACGGTACTAATGAAAGAGTATACAGAAAAGAGTGATGCACAGTGCAACTGCTCAACCACCCGGGACCCGACGCTCCGCCACTTCCCCCACCAAAAGTCGAGAGCAGGAGCACCCCCCCCCCGGCCCACTCCCCATGTATATACTGAGCATGATGTCACATGGTATGGAATAGCTCCTTGGCTAGTTCAGGTCAGCTGCCCCGGCTATGCCCCCCCACCTCCCAGGTTCCTATAAAAATTAACTCTATCCCAGCTGAACCCAGGACAAACAGTTTTGCTAGTATTGCTGCATACATTCTATCTGTTGGGTTTGGCCCAATTACCTCAGGTAAGGATCATCTCTACTTCAAACCGATCTACATAGCCATGCTGGTGAAAAGGTATCACGTCAACCTGACCTCCAGTGTTTCAGCTTTCACCTAGGCAGGATGTTTTTGCCAGCAGATGTTGGTTGTAGCATCAGTTCTTTAGGCCTCTCAATCCCCTTGTGGCTTGAAAGGCATATGCTAGGTTCATGCAGTATCATCATATTCCCATGAGAGAAAAACCTGGGATGTATCCAAGCTGCCTTATGTTTTGTGGCTCCTAACCTGGCTTCTCTTAGTGTCCATTGTGAAACATACACTGGCATGGTTTGTGGCTCTGTCTGTGGCCAACACACTGAGAATATAAATCTGTTGAAGCCTGCCTCTGAGATGCTTGTCATAACCTTGGCTCTAACAGTCCACAGACCAGTCTCCAGTGTATGCCAAGATGGCAGCCATCATTGGCTGCAGCTGTGAACTCTTGTGAAGCCTTGAATACAGCAGTATTCCGGGGCTAAGTTAAGCTTTCATAAACAACTCAAATAAGTGCACATAGCACCCCTCGAATCAGTCTTCTGAAACTGCAGTAAAAGAATCCTTCATAGTTCCAGAAAACTTTGCTGTGCTTCTAGAAATGTGCTTTGATACAACAGACCTAGGTGTGGGCGGAGGGAAGAGACTTTAGATGGGATGTTGCACCACAGATTCTCAGTGATCTGAGCCTGGGTTTTCAGTCAGTGAATTTAAGCCAGTATGATAAGTAGTTCTTCAGAGCTACCTACAGCTGCCAGAGGGAGTTTCAACAGTAATTTTCAGGAACATCTGCAAATACGCCACTGTTTAAAAAGGACAGCGCTTTCTTTCTGTTTAGAAGATGTGTTGCAGTTTGGATGTTTGTAGTTGGCGGATTTCAGTGGCTTGGGGCAATAGTGAGAGGGCAGACGAGCTGCATAGAATTTTTTTTTGCAAATTACAGTGGGCTCTCAGATAGTACATTATTGTTTCATATTCCATTTTTTACAATTAAAAGAGCATTTTCTTTTCTAAATACTTGAGATTTGTCTGAGCTTCCAATGGAGATTTTTCTGTTCTTCTTGCTTTAAAGCTTGTGATAAAACTTGTATCTCTAAATAGTCTTTCCTGGATATTTGTCTCACTTATTTCATTGCTGTTTTATAGGTTTGCTTAAAAAAAGTGTTCAAAGTGTATGTAAGCTTTAGGATCTGGATTTGTACTTGCATAGTTGGCTCCTAAGTGGAGATTTCCAATTACAGATGTGTGCTTTTGACTCCTGTTCATCCTCCTCTCTCATCCCTCAATGTACTTAATTTCTTTCAACTACAGGTACAGATATGCAAGAGGTCCCATATTAACTTTGTGCCTGGTGACTAGCAATAGAGAGAGGCCTGCAGGAGCAAATGTTGACTGTTCACTGTCACCTTTCAGTTTGTATGTTCAGAAGCATGCTGAAAGAGAACTCACTTGTTCCATGATTTCACTGAGCATCTGAGTGAGGCTGACAATCCTGCAGTTCCCCAAATTGTCCTTTTGGCCTTTTTTTTTTTTTTTTTCCTTTTAAAAAGACTGGTGCAACATTTGCTTTTTCCTAGTCTTCAGGGACCTCCCTGATCTCCATGATAACTTCAAATGTGAGAGAGAGCAGCCTTGCTATGGCAATGCCCATCTCTCTCCTCAGTACCCTTGGATATAGCAGGTCTGATCCCATGGACTGCTATGAATCAAGTTCTGTTAAGCAGTTTCTGACTAAGTCATCATCAACTGATGGCCATCCTTTCCCTCCTTGAACCCTGTCTATAAGAACAGACACTGGAAGACCTTGCTAGTGAAAAACAAAGGCAAAGAAGACATTGAGTACCACTGCCTTATCTGTATCTGTTGTCACTAAATCACTCCATTCAGTAAGTGTCCCACATTTTCATTGTTCAGTCTTTTACCATTAATGTAGCAGTAGAAGCTCTTCTTGTTATCCTTATGATGCTTGCAGGTCTGACCTGCAGCTGAGCTTAGCCTTTCCTGCTACCATTCCTGGATGCCCAGGCAATGTTTCTAAATTCCTCCTCGGTAGCCTAGCCTTGCTTTCACCTCCTTGTCAAGATCCAGACTGGACAGACCAGGGAGTCATGTTTAATTCGAAATTCCCTCGGGCTAAATTAAGGTGAAACGACACCAAACAATCAGTTAAACATTTTATTCGTGACAAAAGCAAACTGAACTGGGGAGGTGTGGTAGTAGGTGGCAGGGTTTCTCACAACAGAAATTGGCATAAGACTACTTCTGTAAACTGTGTAACTATATATATCAATTCAGGGAATAAGGAGATCCCTCCCATTGAGTCACAAGGTTCAGAGCAGACCCCCTTGCTTTCCAGACTCCTCCTCAGAGAATGGTCTAGGGGCGGCTGGATCCACTCTTAGTCTCAGACTTGGTCAACGGTTTATATGTTGAAACAGATGAGGTGTAGGGTTTGTGGAAAAGGAAAAGGAATGAGAGAAGAAGACAGAGAGAGAAAAACGAAGAGAGAAAGATTTCACCCGTCCTGGGTCGAGCGTTGGTTCAGTCAGCTGAGGTGTCCAGTCAGCCAAGGCGTCCAGTCCCGGTGGGCTTCGGTTTGTGTCCTTTTATCATCCTTGCTCCTCCTTCGGGCAGGCACCCGAACTCGTCAGGTTAATGAGCAATTTGTGAGCCTTTGGGCTTGGGGGTCATTTGTGGAGTAACTTCTCCTTCCCTGCAGACATGGCCATTGTTTGATCTTTGTATCAGAACAGCTTATCAGAACAGGGAGCTGCGGACCCTCCAGCACGCCCTCCCCCTCCTGTTGCTGATGTCTGAGCTGATGGGCTTTTCACCTTGGCTCCTTGCTGTGCAGGGTTTGTCTTTAAGCAGAACTTGCCCCACCACAATGTTTGAGACATTAACTCTTTCAGTCTCTCACACTCCTGTATGCTGCCTTTTTGCAGTGGAGTTCCACCATGAGTTCCTTCCTTGGCTGGGCTGGTCTCCTGATACATCTGCTTGAATTCCTGAGTATTGGGCTGGACTGTTCCTGTGCTTGGACAATGTCCTTAAAGACCTGCCAGCTTTCTTGTGATCCTTCACCTTTCATTGCAGCTTCCAATGAGATCACGCCTACCACTCCCCAAGTCTGCTTTCCTAAAGTCCATGGTCTGTATTGTACTACTCTTCCTCTCTGCCCTCAGGATCTTGAACT
Source organism: Aquila chrysaetos chrysaetos (assembly GCF_900496995.4). Taxonomy (NCBI): domain Eukaryota; kingdom Metazoa; phylum Chordata; class Aves; order Accipitriformes; family Accipitridae; genus Aquila; species Aquila chrysaetos. The sequence goes on from NC_044030.1 coordinate 30,022,721, forward strand.
CCCCTATGTCATGATCACTACTACTGAGACTGCCAGTGATTTTTATGTCCTTAATCAGTACTTCCCTGCTAGTGAATAGCAGATGTGCTTAGCTGTGCACCATCCCAGGTTAGCCTATCCAGTACCTGTATTGGGGAGATACTATTTTCTAGAAATCTCCTTGACAGTGTGTCTTCCCACCTGCTCTTTTGCCTTTCCAGCAGATCTCAAGGAGATTAAAGTCATTCATAAGGACCAGGTCTGTGATCAAGAGCAATCCTCAAGTTGTTTAGGGTGCTACAGGGAGGTCTGTAAGAAAGCCATTTCTGCCACGATGACACGCTTACCGGCCTCTTTTCTGATGTGGACCCACAAGCTCTCACCCAGCTCTTGTCCCCTGAAAGAGCTCCATATATCCAAATTGCTCTTTTGCATGAAGCCACCCCTTCATCTTCCTTGTCTGCATTTCCTGAAGAGCATCTGTCTGTCCATCACAACTTGGTCAGTCCTGACATGTCTCAGTTATTCCAATCACGTTGTGTTGTGACTGGATGCAGAGCTCTTGTTCTTTCTATCTGCGCCCAGGCTGCATGTGTTTGTGCATGTACGCTTCAGACAGGTATCCCTTCAGCCTGTAATGTTTCTCCTGAAGTGCCTCTTGTTCTTGTCACTCTGAGTCCTTTACTTGCTGCTGCTGTCCCTCAATTCTTCACTTAACTGTAGGACAAAATCTCCCTTTTCAATTGGAGATAATGTGAGCTAAAAGTAATTTAACTGAAAAAATTGATGTATTGTCTTCACTGATGTTGCCGTGCAAAGAAGTAAGTGGAAAGGATAATAATTCTGCATCTGTTCATGCTGGCTACCTTCTGCACTTTCCATCCACTGATACCTCCCTTGCCAAAATCTTGCTGTGTTGGTTTGGTTTTTTGGGGTTTTTTGTTGGGTTTGGTAGTTTGGGTTTTGGTTTTTTTTTTTAAGGCTGTTCAAAAAAAGGAGGAGAGGAAAAATGTTTCGTTACTAAACTCAGATGTTAAAATAGAATTAATAGTTTAATGAAACCTGTTAAAAGCTGTTCCCATTACTAGTACTGTAGTTAAAAATTGCTGCTGCCATTATAACCTTAGCCATGGCAGAGTTTATTACTTTGTGGTGAAAATATACTGCAGGCAATAGAACTTGGCATTCCTGGCCAGAGCCCAAGGAAACACTAGTGTTTGGTTTCTTTATTTCTTTTGTAATTTAAAAACAGGATTTCATTTTGATTTGAAAGAGCCCAGGTAGTAGAGGTTTTGTGGATTTGGCTGGCTTTTGTGGTTCCTACAGCTATGTTTTGTTTGTATAATAATTGCTGGGTTTTTAATTCATAATGTGATCTAATTTGTTTCCATTATATGTACACAGTGTTAAAATGTCACTTGAACATTTACTGTTAACTAACACTAAAACTTGTGTCAAGAGAGTATCTTGGGGATGGCTGTGGTTTAACCCCAGCCAGCAACTAAGCACCACACAGCTGTTCGCTCACTCCTTCCCCCTCCCTACCATGGGATGGGGAGGAGAATCAGAAAGAAACAAATAAAACTTGTGGGTTGAGATAAGAACAGTCTAATAATTGAAATAAAATAATAATAGTAATGAAAAGGAAGATAGCAAAAAGAGGGAGAAATAAAACCCAAGAAAAACAAGTGTTGCAGAATGCAGTTGCTCACCACCCACTGACTGATGCCCAAGCAGCCATCCCCCCTCCCAGCCAACTCCCCCAGTTTATATACTGAGCATGACGTTCTATGGTATGGAATATCCCTTTGGCTAGTTCGGGTCAGCTGTCCTGACCATGCTCTCTCCCAGCTTCTTGTACACCTCCTTGCTGGCAGAGCATGGGAAACTGAAAAATCCTCAACTTAGGGTAAGCACTACTTAGCAACAACTAAAACATCCGTGTGTTATCAACATTATTCTCATACTAAATTCAAAACACAGCACTATACCAGCTACTAGGAAGAAAATTATCCCAGCTGAAACCAGGACAGGGATTTATTTTATACCCATTTGAGTACATTTTAATGCTTCCCTATAAACACACAAACACAGAAACAGACTGCACATGCATACAGTTTGTCATAGCTGGATAAAACGGAGCTGTGACTTCGGCAACTTCAGTTTGCCTGTTCGTGCTCTCAGCTGATTTCAGTGAGACTAATAGCATAGCTTAGCCTTCCTCGGCATCTCCTGCCATGTGAGCATGTGCACATTTCTGATTATTTTTCATTCTGTTCAGCTCTTGCTGCAGACATTGTGCAGGGATCCCAGTGATTCAGGCAGGTGATTAAAAGGAAGTTTCTATTTGTGAATTACTTTGCAAGAGGGTGTTTTTGAGAAAAGCCTATTCTGCAGATATTTACTGTATGATTGTAGGTAGCTCTGTATCTAGTTCTGGTTTTGCTTGCTAGCTTCTACAGTTTTGGAAAAGTGCAGGTGAACTTTATGTACTCTTAAGAGGGGTTTAGAGTCAAGGTTGTGGAGAAATAGCTTGAGTAGGACTACCAAAGAGACTTTGTTTTGTAGGGAGTTGTAGCGGTGTTGTATGACAGGGTTTAGCTAGTATGAGTTTACTGGTATGATTAGGAAACCAAGTCCCCAGCACTATAAGGCAGTTTATATTGGCAAAAGCATATTCTGCCAGTAAAAACTGCCTCAGTCTCATATATAAAAATTATCTTTAACCTAGGTTTGCTTTTGAAACAAGTATCGTATGTGATTTTTTTTTTAAATCTGTTCATGTTTATACATGTTGCCTGATGGTACAGTAGTAAAGCTGTAATTTGTGTCACACTGCGCACTGTGTTCAGGCAGCTCCCTAAGTTTTACAAACTGTCAAACAGGTGGGTATAGTGAAGCACACACATTTAAAGAAGGAAGAAAAAGTTAGCTCACTGTATAGTGCATTTAGAATTTTATTTCACTTGTTTGGTAGCTGAAGGCACTTCGCCTTCTGCCTAACATCTGGTAAACCCATCCAGTATAAACCATAATACCCCTAGTTTTACTAGGCATTTTAGTTTCCTTGTCATGCCAAGTGGAACCGCAGTGGGAAGTGTTCACAGGGAAGCTCTGTGCTACACATTTTGTGAATGAAGGATTTGCAGCTGCTTGATTTTCTGTCCCTTTATTTTTTCTAAGAATAATGAAGTGACAAGACTTTTAATTACATCAAGGGACAGTTCTGCATTGGGAAACCAATTTCTCTAGGTTATAGACGTAAAGTGGATATAGTCTTTAGGACAGAGATAAAAATATTCCTTATACTGAATGTGATAAATGAATTTAGTCTCAAACAGGATTCCAATCAAAGTTTACAATTTATTAAATGAATAAAGGCAAGCAAACAGCACTGGGTGCATCGGGACTCTCTGCTCTACCAAGCTGCACACTGTGAAAAACAACCCAGCTTCTTTTATAGTCTAACATTAGTTACATCGTGTCCTTCCAAGAGACTCTCCACCTCCTGGTTGTGCAGTGCAGTAGTTCTCCTAGAAACTTCTCGAACTCTCCTCATTGGCTGAGGGGTCTTCAGTTCTCCTAGAAACTTCTCAAACTCTCCTCATTGGCTGAGGTGTCTTCTATACAATGTATCTCCTACCAAGCTCCTCGCTGCTCGGGCATGACAGCAGACATCCTGTGCAACAGGCGACACCCTGCACAGCACCAGCTGTGGCCATCAAAACCTCAGCAAGTTCACAACAGACACCTCCCCCCCCCAACAAATGCATATAACAAATTGTTTACACACTGCCACTTCAATACACCCTCTATTCATACATACTAAAGATCACCCCGTTCGTAACCTCACTTAATACTATGATAAATGCCTCAGTTCTCCCCTAGGATCTTTTGTTTAACACTGTGCAGTTAACAACAAAACCGGATTTGGGCTGGCAAAAAAGAACTATATACATATCATCTGTTTTCTCCTGGCCTGTGGTTATACAAGGACCGACAAAATGGTTAAAGATTACATATACAGTGAGGGTCACATTTTATTATGCGGCCCTAGCATTGTTTATATTGACACGAATCAGATGAACACATTTCACACTGAACATACTTTTGATGCTTAAAAAATAAACAATAGTTTAAGTAACCCTTCTCATGATACCTCTTTGTATGGTAGGTTGTTAGAGAGGGGGAAAAAAAAAGAAATGCTCTTTTGCCTGTACTGGAGTGTTGGACTGGGGCAGCTGCAGTTGAAGTTGCTCCAGTTGAGACAATCCCATTTACAGTTGAGCTTGGTAACGTTAAGCCAGCTTTTCAGGTGATGTCCCTTTTGGTCAGTTGGCGACTGCTAAGCACAGAGTTAAATGATGTCTGGGAAGAGCATGGATGCTTGATGAGGGGTATTTGTGCTGTAGCATGAGAAGTCACCAAGCAGGTCTGTGGGAGGCTGATGAAGGAAGGTAGCAGCAAGGTCCAGGACTTTCTATACAAATTCTTGATCACAGATCACTCTTGTCAGCGTATGCATCCCAGACTGCCTGTGCTGACGGCTCTAGGAGGAGGTATGAGGCAGCAAAGAAAGGCTCAGCAAGTATCTGGTGCCTGGACTTGTATATATGCCCATGAGTGTATCTGAGAGGAGGCTGATAACTGGAAAACTTTTCAAATATCTACAGATTAAACATTTGGCCCATTTAAAGATTTAAATATTTTAACAGGACCATCTTTAATAATCAACCTGTAGCCACTTTAAAGTAGTTACGTTGAGGTCTCTTCAGAGGTCTTTTGTTCAAAGGTCTTTTGTTACCTGGTTGGGCTTCCAGCACCCACCCCACCCCAGTAATAAATCAGCAATTTGCTTTACATTTCAGAGAAACGATCCAGTTAGGTTTTGCAGCCCCGTACCTTATAAATAAATGCTGTCGTAAGACAAAATACGAAGTTCCTTACTTTGTTGTTGTTTTCACTTCGTGTATGTTTATGCCAGCGTGCCTTGCATCTTGCTGCTTTTGAATTCCGAACGGTTGTGAGTGAGGTTTTGGTGAACTCGGTCAAACTCGGTCCGACTGAGGTGGGGGGCACGGCCAGGGTGCAGAGGGACAGGCGCATCCCCCGCGGAAGGGTAAGAACGGCCGCCTTGCCGCGGTGCTGCGAACAAACGCCCCGCCGACGTCCCCCCGTGGCCGAGGGCGCCCCCTGGTGGCTGCCGGGCGGGGCGGTCCAGAGCGGAGGTAGCCCTCGGGCTGGGTCCTGCGCCGTGCGCGTGGCCGAGGGTGGAACACCGCGGCCGTGCGTGGCTGTGAGGACGCGTCAGGGTGCAAAGGGAATGGAGAAGTGAGCTTACTCTGTAATGAGTGGCTTTTTCCCGTGGTGTACTTGAGGAGCGTTACTCAGTTGGTTGAAATTAAGATTTCTGATACCATTGCTAAATTACCAGTGTATCTTACAGAACAGAGAACAGCATATAAAAATGCATAAACTAGTAGAGAAACACGTTAGCACTGACAAGCAGTGGAAGCGTAAAAAATAGGGGAATGAAATTAGAAGATTTCTTGTGTACATCTGACAACAAATACCAATGTGTGCACACTTTCTGTCCACCTTTAAATGGGAGGGAAAAAAGCCTCAAACAAAACCCTTAGACCACCACACAAAAATATCTTCACATAACTACCAGGTTAGATTGGTTTTAATTAATTCAGATTGCCCAGTAGGATACCTTTTTGAATTATGTTTTTCAGTTTAACTTTGGAGCATTCATCTATAGAAAACTTGAGTCTTACTAGTTAATGATATTTCTGATTGAACGTATCTTTTGTACATTTGCTAAATTTTGTGAGGAAAGGAGGTAACTTACAGGCACACTTAAGCAATTTATGTAAGCAACTAAGTGTTGGCTTCTCGTGTTCTGTGTTTTAGTCTTTTGGAAAATTGCATGTGTGTTTTGGGTTTTTTTCCTTGATAAGATTATTTTTTACTTCTTAATTGATGCTGGGCTCCTGTTGAACAGGAACATAATGAAACTAAATTTGGACAACAAGCTTGTTAAAACAGTCTTAAAAGGCAGACATATGTTTATATATGTCAGTGTGCTGGGAATAAAACAGCTTAGGAAAATGAAAACAAAATCTTGGGGGGAGTTGCAAATTTGTTTTTTCTCAATATGTAGTATTTATAGAACTAGTGACTTAGTATTTACTTGCACTTTGCCTTCTTTTTCCAGTCTATAAAAATTAGGCTGTTTCTCCTACAATTTATAATAGATTTCCTAACTTTGAATAAGTAAGCTATTAAACTGAGAGAAATCACTCTCTTTTCAACTGAAAGAGGCAAAAAAGGCTTCAGCTTTTCAAAGAACACCCTAAACAATTCTGACTTCATTTGGTTAGTCAAGAACTTCCAGAGGCTTGACTGATCGTAAAACTTCAAGACTAACATATAACATTTGAAATACTCGATTACTGTTTCTTTTTTTTTTTTTCATTCTAGACAACTTAGGCTTTGATTTTAAGTACATTTTAAAATAGCTTTGATTGTGTTTAAATTCAGTGTCTTAATTTAAAATTTATGTCTTTTTACCTGCTAGTTTGTGATGCTCAAAGACTCTTTCTTGGATCAGGCAGTGCAATCAAGGTTGTGCATACAATCTTTATTTTGGTCCATCTTGATTTTTCTTGGGTAATGTATTACTATGGAATTTCATTGTTCTGCATTTTTCTTTATGATGAAAGGGTTCGGAATGGAAATGGTCTCTTGAGAACTCCTGAGTAATCTCATCTTTTGAAATACTGGGAAGTGAATGTCCAGTCCAAAAAGTGGGGCTGTTTGGCTATTTGAGTCTCAGGAGACCTCCAGATGGAAGAATCTTTCTGTATGCTGTGAATTAATGAGAATCTGCCTGTATGCTGCATATTTTACAGAAGCAAAAGGGACCTTACCTTGAGCCTTGGTATTATCCACCCTACTGATTTCGATCTTGATTAGGCCATTTGATTCCAAATTTTTAACATAGATGGATGGGTGCAACCCAGTTTGTGTTGCTTGAATAGATACTTGGCAGAAAGGTAGATTAACTTTCTGATAGATATTAACAGCAGTGATTTCAGAATCACCTAAAGCAGCTAATTCTGAGTAACTAAGAGGTAAATGAAAACTTGGACTTCTTTGTAACAGTGTTCCTTTATCACAGGTCAGATATTGAGTTCTGCATGTCTTTAGCTGCTTAAATTGATAGTGTGTTTAAGAATGGACAAAAGAACGTTAGTCAGAGCTACTTTTTTTGATGTGCTCTTTCCAAAAAAAAGATTCTTTTCTGCTGAGAACCTTAAGAACCTTTGTTAAGAACCTTAGGTGAGTTTTTGAAGATGCAAGGATTATCAGAAGGGAAGATTTGAATGAAGTTCATAAACTTGGTAAGACTTGGTAGCCTATGGAAGCAGGAAAGATAGGCCAAAGAATTTCTATATTTTTAAAAGAGAAAAGGCAACAGCATGCAAAAATAGTGACTGATGTAACCATACTGGAAAGTTGCCTTACTGCTATTCAGTAGAGCAGTGTGGGGTTTTTGCTGACACTGAAGAAGAAGCCTACTTAGCCCTGGAAGCTTTTTACCTCCATCCTAGGGCATATGGTTGGTTTTATAGCATGTATTCAGAGTGGGTTTTCTGTCTGTTAGTATTGCTGGAGAATTTAAAGCCAATTATCTGCCCTCAAAATAAAGGAAGAAATGTTATGATGAGATGAACAGACTGGAGCAGCAGGTCATGGTGTTTGGTGGCATTTGCATTAACTGTTGACTGGCTGCGTTTTCAAAAAGATACAGTGAGGTATGATAGGGAAACAATTTAATGTGATTTGTTCGATTTTTTTAATTTTGAAATTGAATTAGAAGTTGAAGGTCCTAGAAATGAGGGAGTGGTGTTACTTGAAAAGGGAGTTCTTTGTGTAGATGAAGTATGTGTCTAATTCCCTGGTAGCTGTGCTGGTAAGAGTACAATAGTTCCCTGAAAAACTGAAGAGAGCGTTCAGTTTTTCATAGCTTTTTTCCCAAATTGTGACATGTTAGATGGAATTTTTCCAGTGCAACATTTGGGAAGACTTCAGAAGAAATACTCTGCTATCTCTGAGGTCCAGGACAGACAGAAATGCATTTGGGCTGGTTAGGAAAGTCTCTTGGAATAATTCTTCATGAGAAATTTTCTAGTTACGTAACATGCTCTTGGGATTTGAAACTTGGCAGAGGCCTGGACTCTTGTGCCAGTGTTCTGACTTACCATTCCCATGGAAATCCATTTCAATTAGAGTAAAGAAGAGCCTTTAAAAATCAAAGTAATCAAAAAAGAAATCAGAATTCAGACATGCTGGAAATTGAAAACAACAAACGTGGTGTTTTCTGCATATCTGTTTGCTGGCTGATTTACTTGCAGTTTTAACTACAGGTTACAACTGTAATAACTGTGTCCAATATTTGCACCGGAGCTAAAATTAGGAACTTTGTATACCTGATTATGTCCTTTCTCCTCAGAACAGACAGTGTGGAAGAAGGTTTTGAAAATGAGCATAGCGTGGACAAGAGCAAGTGGCATGTAGATGGTGACAGGGGCTGGGAACTGTGGAGATGCCTAGGCAAAGGTAATTAAGGGAGCAGTTGGGAAAGGAATACCAAGATGGGACGAAGTATGTGGTAGTTCATCTTAGTTTTAAAAGACAGAGAAGAAAAAAAGAGTCAGAAAAAATTGCAGCATGTCCCCATGGGAGGCACAACAAATTAGCATAGAATTCCTGTGCTGTAAAGCTTGGTGTAATTTGCTTACTGGATGGTACTCCAAAAAAGCAGAACCTGGTTTTCCAGAGAAACATTCAGATGTGTAGATGTCAAATTTGCCTCTTATTTTCTCAGCATCTTTGCCTCATTGATTACAATGATACTGCTGCTTGTGATAAAGCAAGTTGAGGTTCCTTGGAAAGTTTCTTTCTTTGTGAAAACCCTATCAGATTGAGACATGATGTATCTAGGAAGGGAGGAAAACTGTGATATTGTGGAACTGAAATCTCTATTATTACTATGTATTCTCTATTATTAGTTTATAATCTCTATATTACTAAATATTTCCTTTAATTTTTAAAAAAGTCGGTGTGGTGTCTCTGGCTGCTAATGGCCTTACTCTGCACATATAAGAAGAAAGGGACATAAATAAAACGCTGAACGTTAACATGGTTCCTTCTTGGAAAAAAGACTGGGACAAATGCTTACTAATTGGAGTGAGACCAAGAAGGACAGGAAGAGAGAAAGTTATTTCTTGGACCGTCAAATATATATTAACTTCTTCATTTTGTTTGGGCAAGTCACTCCTACTGGTTATTAATGTAAGTTGCAATAGTAAGCACTTAATCAGCTTCAGGGAGATGGGGGTTGTGGAAAGCTCTGTCACATCCCAATTTCTCAGGACAATGACTCAGGTTCGCCAATTCCCAGGTCAGGATTAAGGTGAAACAGCACCAGGGATGCTTTAACTCACAAAACACAACTTTTATTCGCTCGCAAGAAGAATTGGCATGAAACTACGTCAGTAAACTGTGTAACATGGGCTAACCATATGTCTGTCACCAAACATATACTACAAGCCTTGCTTATTTGGGGATCACTTCAGGGAAGAAAATAAGGAGAGCCTTTTCATTGAGTCACGAGGTTCAGAGTGGACCCCCTTGCTTTCTAGACTTCTCCTCAGAGAGGAGTGTAGGGGCGGCTGGATCCTCTCCTAGTCCCAGACTTGGTCAGCAGAGGGGAGGGAGAGAGAGAAGACAAAGATTTCACCAGTCCTGGGTCCAGCATTGGTCCAGCCAGTTGAGGGGGTCCAGTTCCAGAAGGGCGTGCCTCCCTGGGGCCCTTTTATAATCTCCTTGCCCCTCCTTCGGGCGGGCACTCAAACTCATTAGACTTATTAGGTGTCATGCACAGTCTATGCATCTAGAATCTTCTTGACTTTGGTGCATGCGCAGTTTGTGCTTTCAGGACCTTCGGGAAACAGGTCGGTGGGCTTGGGGGTCGTTTGGGGAGTAACTTCTCCCTCCCTGCAGACATGACCATTGTTTGACCTTTCTTCTTGGCGCATGCATCATGAAGATGATTTCTGTATCAGCTCTTCACAGGGCTGCTCAAGATGGGGAAGTTTGGCTTTAGAAAAGTGCGGTCTCACTTCCATGGGGCCCTCTCTCCCAGCTGCATCTTCCTGTCATTTGTGCAGCCTCAGTGTTTCCATAGAAACTGTCGTCTTTACCAAAATTCTGTAAGGAATGTTTGAGACATTAACTGTGCTTCCGTCAGGCCGTCACAAGCTCATACGCAGTAACAAAGTACTGCTTTGGCTTCTCTGGCTTCTCTCCGAGACCAATTTTAATTGTATTAGGTTTTCCCATTTTAGTAGATAAGCTGTCTTTAGAGAGAGATTGGGCTTTCCCGTGAAATAATTTCCTAGAGATGGCTTGATCATACACCTTTAACCATGCTTTTGGAATTGATCCTGTTTCAAACAGGTATTTGCAAGGTCAGTTCCTAAGTAGGCAGTGCCTCATGGTTGCCTTTTGCTTTATGGCTAGATTGAACATGCAGTGAAAATAAAAAAAAAAAGAGGTATATTTAAAATTTTGGTTCCAGGATTTTGCTGACATTGTTTCATGATAAAAGTAGGAAACTGGAAAAAGTTGGTAATAAATGCATGCTCTGGATTGCTGTTTCCTATCTGTGTTAAAGGCTGCATGAGTCAGACAGCACTGCGACATTTTTACCACTGAAGCTTTCTCTTCTCCAGGCTAGACTGTGTGGAAGCTTTAAGGCTTTTTTTCTTTTTTTTTTTTTTTCTTAATAAAAAATTCTTTGTGTAAATTAATGCTGGGTTTGGTGGGTGATGCCAGAAAGAAACAGGAGGGAGGCAACAAGCTAAGGTTTAGAGTTTAATGTTTAAAGTTGTGCTTCTCTGTTTGTTTTTTGTTGTAATGATGACAACAAGTTTATGTTGTAATGGTGACAATAAATTTAAGCCAAAGAAAGCACTTTATTCATTGCATCCAAAAAGAAGTTGCCAGACAGTTTGTATAAGCAGTCTTTGATTTTTCAGAGTCTTAAATGAGATTCTCAAGAGAAGACGAATTTCAAGAAAATCAGTTTAATAGTCTAGTTACAAATAGAGAGAAACAAATGGCTTGAAATTTCAGGTAGCTTTTGAAAAATAACTTTCAGGAGACTCAGAAACTCAAGACAGCTGAATCTTCAAAACGATTAATATAAAGTCCTGCAAGGATGGGAATAGAGCAGTGTGAAGGGTATCCATGTGCCCTTATTTGCTCATACCTGGCTTTTAATGCAGTTGTGTTGGTTGCTTCAGCTTCCACACAGCTGATAATAAAAACTGAATTCCATGACAAGATTAATTTTTTTTTTTTAATGCTTCGTGGCTTGCCATTTTTATTTTTGTGTTCTAGGATTGATTTACTTTCAGTAAAAGTCAGCCTTGAGTTATTGAAATACTTGTTTTCTTTCCTTTTATACCTATTTGCATATGCTTTTAAGTAACTATGTTTGGATATCTTTTGGGCTTATGGTACTGCTGTTAGCTTCCTTTTGTAAATTGACAAGAACAGGAAGAAAGTTTCCTTCTTTCTGGTGGATACTGAACTTCCTGGAGGAGAGGCTTTATCTGAAAAGGCAGTGCTGTGTTTTGACTCCTGGATAGTATTTTCTGTGGTGGCTCTCACCCCACTATATAGCTGTATAAATGAATGTTATGCTTCACTCTGGATCGGCATCAAATGTGCATACACAGGGTGAGAGCATTCTCTACTGGTCTTGTGCAGGAGGACACCTGATGAAATAGCCACCAGGGAGCAGCAGGGGGATTGTGTAACTAACTGCCAAGCAAAGCTGCCACAGGGGCCAGACACCATAAACTGGAGATGCTGTTCAGAGTGTGTTGGCAATAGTGTCAGTCTTTTGCAGATTTTTAATCCAGAAAATGAGGTTCTTTTTAGTTTGTTAATGAATTATGAATTCCTTTTGATACCTATCAGAGATAATTGCAGTGTAGGAGCTGTGAATCTTAATGTGTAGCAGAGAAGAGAATGGAAAATAAAACACTGCTTGTCTTTAATCTCTGTGTCTCAAAGCATCAACCTTTGTCTCTCAAGTATCACTTTCTGTATAGGTAAGTCTTCTAAGAGTCCTGTAATACAGCAGCTAAGAGGAAGTATGTTTTTGTGCTGTAGCAGCAGAGGTAGAAGCTGCAATTTAGGTTGATACCAATTCTTCAGAAAATAATCTCAGAATGATTTTGTTACGAGAGAAGATCTAAGGACAATACTGCTCAGACAGGAGGAACTGATTCTTGTGTTGTACATTTGGTTCAAGCACCTGACTGCCAAGTCCAGTGAGAGTAACCTCTTCTGAATCTGTAGACCTTGTCCCCAGCAGCATGGAAATGATCTGCACAACATATGTATAGATAGATCGCCCCTTAAGAAACATGAGCTGATTGTGGGAATAAGGAGGTTTTTGGAAAATTGTTCCCATCCCCACACAAAGGTTGGCATATGTGTTAGGTGGTATTTCTGTATGTCCAGGGAGTAGTTGAGGTGGTTCAGATTCGTGTATCTTTTTATCAGTAATCCCACAGGCACTTTTATTTCTTTGCTTTCTTTTGCAAATACCCTTTTAAAAAGGATAAAAAGGAGCACCCTGGGAATTACCGACCAGTCAGCCTCACGTCCCTGCCTGGTAAGATGATGGAACAGATCCTCCTGGAAGCTATGACTAATCCTATGGAAGACAGTGAGGTGATTAGAGACAGCCAACATGGCTTCACCAAGGGCAAGTCATGCCTTACTCATCTAGTGGCCTTCTACAATGGAGTGACTGCATCAGTGGACAAGGGAAGAGGTACAGATGTCATCTACCTGGACTTCTGTAAAGCCTTTGGCATGGTCCCACACAACATTCTTGCCTCTAAATTGGAGAGATTTGATGGGTGGCCTCTGGCTCAACACCCATGTGGAAACCAGTAACAAAGTGGTGTCCCTCAGGGGTCCATACTGGGACCAATACTATTTAATACCTTCATCAATGACATAGTAGGATTGAGTGGAACCTCAGCAAGTTTGTGGATGACACCAAGTTGAGTGGTGCAGTTGATAGGCTTGAGGGAAGGGATGCCAACGAGACAGACCTTGACAGGCTTGAGTGGGCCAATGTGGATGCCATGAAGTTCAACAGGAACAAGCAGAAGGTCCTGCACCTGGGTTGGAGCAATCCCCAATATCACATTGGGGGTTGAATGGATTGAAAGGAGCCCTGCAGAGAGGGACTTGGGGGATAGTGGTGGATGAAAAATTGGATGAGCCAGCAGTGTGTGCTTCCATCCCAGAAAGCCAATCCTATCCTGGGCTGCATAAAAAGAAGTGTGGCCAGCAGGTCAAGGGAGGTGATTCTTCCCCTATACTCTGCTCTCATGAGACCTGACCTATAGTAGTGCATCCAGCTCTGGGGTCCCGGTACAAGAGAGGCGTGGACCTGTTAGTGCGTCCAGAGGAAGGCCACAAAAATGATCAGAGGGCTGAAAGACCTCTCCGGTGAAGAAAGGCTGAGTGTGTTGGTGTTGTTAAGCCTAGAGAAGAGAAGGCTCTGGAGTGATCTTATTGCAGCCTTTCAATACTTAAAAGGGGGCTTGTAGGAAAGATGGGGAGAGACTTTTTACTGAGGCCTGTAGTGATAGGACAAGGGGCAATGGCTTTAAACTGAAAGAGGGTAGATTTAGGAATATAAGGAGGATATAAGGAAGAAAGTTTTTACAATGAGGGTGGAGAAACACTGGAACAGGTTGCCCTGTTTTGGGTATTGTAGAGAGGTGTGGGTGTCCTGTCATTAGAAGTGTTCAAGGTCAGGTTGGATGGTGCTTTGAGCAACCTGATCTAATGAAAGCTGTTGCAGCCCATGGCAGGGAGGGTGGACTAGATGATCTTTAAAGGTCCTTTCAAATCCAAACCATTTTATGATTCTTTGAAATTAGCTTGTGCCCTATTGAATGTAAACGACAGTGAATGTCCCTGGGGACTACTTGAGCAGTCATCTGATGCAGGGCTTGCGGTTGCAAAATTCTTAAATGGTCTCCTAATCTCGATTTACTTGCATGTTTGACACTTGCATGAGATAGCAAGAAACAATGTGATTTTTATTAACTCAGTTCATCAGAGACAGGAGGATACAAAGATAACAGAGAAGGAGTGGTCTAACTCTATCCTGTAATCAAACTTATCTTTGAACAGCTTCCATTTATAAACAGTGTATACTAAATACTTATGATAGAAGTTTTACACTGGAGTGGCAAAGCAAATGGGAATGATGTTATAAACAGTGTCACATTGTATCCAAATTGAAGAACTGGCTTTTAGATTTATATTTTGGAGTAGGCCTTGATTGAAAACTAAAATGCCGTTTGTGGGGGGTAGTAGAAACCTGCTAATAGATGCATAGTTGTGGCAGCATTTGTTTTTTTTTAGAATAGCCTTATAATAACAGATTAGAACTTCCTCTGTGGTATCACTTTAGGAAAATCACTTCTTAGTCTCAGATCATAGAAGTTGTCCTCAGAATAGAAAGTGACTTCCTACTTTTGACCCTATAATTAAATAGCCTATTTGACATAAATAGTGCTTTTACCTTACTGCTTTACATAGTTGGTTTTTGTCTGTCATACTATTACGAACCAGGTATAACAACCTGCTAAGAGATTTTGTTGACACTTTGCTGTGTAGTCTCATGAGCTACACTCCATCTCCTGACATTTTGAGTACTAAGAGTCCTGGTAAAATAGTGATAATATGTTTATGCATGTGATAGTACTTCTGCATTAACCTAATTTCCTGAAGGTATTATTGCTGCTGTAAAATTTTTCCCTGGATGACTTCTTGCTGAAGTGCTACTTGAATAAGCAGTAAAAAACTGATCCCCAGATCAAAGCGTACAGCTGTCAATAAGCTTAGGGGAAACGTTCCTTGCTTTTGTATGTGCACTGTAAAGATATGAAAATACAAATTTTAAAATACTAGTTTTGCACTTGCATGAAATCCAAAATAGAATCTGAGTAATGTTTGAGATGAAAAAAGCTAACAGTAAGGACTTACTTCTGATGTGTTTCAATATTTTTTTAAATAACAAAGTTGAATGTTGAAGAATGTTCCAAAACTCTGTCTCTCATGTACGATAATTTCATTTTTGTAGGGAGTTTTACAGTGCATAGAGACAGAATTTATAAAAGTAGACATGAATTCTCTAACACCTTTGATTTCAAGAATTCTTTAAATGTTGGCAGAGATTTTCATTTTATTTGAAGCCTGACTGTATGTCAGTTATTTGCCCTAGGCACGCTGGTTAGTATAGTTTATGCATATAAATCTTGTGTGGAAATTATTTTATTAATTTGGCAATAAAACCTTATATGCTCATTGAAAGCCTTTGCTTATCCAGTAATACTGCATTGTTCGTTGAGGAAAAATTTTCTGATGTTGTACTTAATATCTGACTTTAGCTGCAAATCTAGGGTACATGGGCAAGCATGTTGCTGATGGGTTGGATCCCTGAGACACTTTAGTGTGGAAGTGACTCAGATTTCCACACAGATATGTGCTTACATTAAAAATATGCAAATCCTTTCAAAATTTGGACCATGCAGCGTGAAGCTGGATGGCTACCAAAGCAGTGGCCTCTCCCTGTGTGAGACTGCTACAAAGGGGGTGAAACAGTGTGGTCGAGCCTGTGGGTTACCAGTCCATCTGAAGTGTAGCTGTTCCCACTCTTCACTAGAAAAGATGGAGCTGCTAAAGTTAATGCAGAAGGAGGAGGGCAACAGCTAGGCCACAGTGGTTTCCTCTGTGAGGTGATGGGGCCATTATTATAAGCTTGTTTGCAAGCACAGGAAAAGAGTGTGTAGATGGGGTTATATTCCAACCACTACTGTGGGGGCCATTTTGTGGACAGTTCCTGGAGTAAGCAGTCCAGTTTGTATTTGTAAATTTAAATTATTACATTTAAATCAGATGTTCTTTGTTTGAAGTATTGAAGTATTTATGCAGACTTGTAGAGAGAGACACAGAGAAATGATAAAAAGGTCCTTCTTCAGTACTGATTTATAGATGAGCTCTGTTTATGAAGCTTAGAGGCCTGCCTCAGTATTCAGGCCTTTTGCTGTATTAAAGTAACTTTGTTCCTTTTTTTAAGTTCTGCCATTGTTAAAAATATATCAGACATCAAGTTTTTAAAATACAAAGTCTTTCCTTTAGGTTTCTTTCCTGTTCTCCTAAAACATCTGAGAGGTGTCATTCAGTCAGGAGTGTGACTGGAAGGTCTGTGTAACTTACATGAAATAAACATGGACCCAGATTTCATTGTGAGTTTACACTTGTATCATTTTCATCCCATTTCCTGCTGATTATTAAGCATGCAGTGTGTTTTCTTGATAGCTGAAGGAAAAGCTGCGGGAGCTTTTCTTGCAGACTCTGACCATGTTTTCTGATGCTTAGAAAAGAAAAGTTTTCACTGGGTATGTGGAATTGAGGACAGCACCCCTCAGCTGGGCATTATGGTAAGAAGGGGCTGGCAGGTTTACCCGTGAGGCTGATGAGAGCGGGTAGAAGGGGAGACCACAAGTCAGAAAACACCAGCAGAGCTATGC
This sequence comes from Aquila chrysaetos chrysaetos, assembly GCF_900496995.4. Lineage (NCBI taxonomy): Eukaryota > Metazoa > Chordata > Aves > Accipitriformes > Accipitridae > Aquila > Aquila chrysaetos. The sequence continues at coordinate 30,039,412 of NC_044030.1, forward strand.
TGTCTGCAGTTGAACAAGAGCATGGATTTCTTGGCAGGTAGAGGAAGCACGAGGAAGGGGAGAAGAGAAGTTTAGAAGGCATTTTACTTTTTTTCTTGTCTAGTGACTTTAGGCTGCTTCCTGGCTAGGATGTCATCCACAGCCTCTTAGATATGTGTACTATAGGCTCAGGAGTTGCTTAAAAGTTAACAATGGTGTGCCATACCACAGAAATGAAAAATATTAGCTCTTCCCAGTATGTAATAAATTCTTGCCACAACAGAAGTTAAAATGAATGCAAACCTCTGGGAAACCTGGGGAATTTCAAATTTTTTGAATTTATAAAAAGAAGAGTGGACAAAAAGAGGGAAGAATGACAATTCTAATATGCATTATATGCAGCTTGCACAGCTGCAACCCCCAGGCAAGATGCAACATGTTTCTTCTTCATGGTCAGAGTTGCATGCATAGGAAGAAAAAAAAATTGGTAAGTGCTATAATACAGTTAATTTGTAGCCATCTCATACTTGACCAGCCCAAGTAGCTGTATCATTTCTTGAACTCACCTCTAACCTTTTCATTGTAATAGCAAAATACTCTGTTTACCTGTTAAGTAACTTCTTGACTGCAGTTTGAAAGACTCTTTGAATTAGAAGGAACTTCTAAAATCTAAATAGTGTGTCGCAAACAGAGGAGTATTGTTGACTAGCAGATGATGGACATCTGCAGGAGTGGTTTGTGTTACTTTCTTTTGGAAGTTTAGGCTCCTGGAACACCTCTTGATTCTTTTCCTTGCATCTTTTCAAGTAGACTGGCCATCCATGGTTGTATCTCACCAGAATATATATACTCTACTCAACTCACAGGCTTTTTAAAGGGACTGGTTGATTAACAGTCTAAACTCACTCCAGTTCAGACTTTGTTTCCACGCATTTGCTAATTTGCAAACTCTAGCCTGCAAATCTAATACTTACCCCAGAACTCTTCTGATTATGTGTCCTGATTTAACCCCAGCCAGCAACTAAGCACCACGCAGCCACTCACTCACTCCCCCCCCCGCCCAGTGGGATGGGGGAAAAAATCAGGAAAAGAAGTAAAACTCATGGGTTGAGATAAGAACGGTTTAATAGAATATAAAAAGAAGAAACTAATAATGATAATGATAACACTAATGAAATGACAACAGTAATAATAAAAGGATTGGAATGTACAAATGATGTGCAGTGCAATTGCTCACCACCCGCTGATCAACACCCAGTTAGTCCCTGAGCGGCAATCCCCCCGCCCCCACTCCCCCCAGTTCCTATACTGGATGTGACATCACATGGTATGGAATACCCCATTGGCCAGTTTGGGTCAGCTTCTAGCAGCTTCTCACAGGATCCACCCCTGCGGCCACTCCCCCACTACCAAAACCCTACCACACAACCCCAAAACAGAGTGAAAAATAATTTAACTGCATTTAAAGTGGTAAAAGACAAATTCAAGTTTGTCCTTGAGTCTTTGAAACTTTGTGTGTCTCTGTACTACATATAGATAACGTGTGTACACACGCACACACATATATATACACACAAGCACATATGTGTGTATCACTTGAAGGGCATTACTCTGTACCCTGTCCTGATACTATTAATGCTGAAGGGGTGGCTGATCTGATGTTTCATGGATGCCTGTGGTCTTTTAGATGTGTCTCAGCGTAAATTGAGGCTACAGTTTTGTCACCTAGGTATTAGAAGCTGTGAGTCTGAGTAAACAAGCTGACTGTTACAGAGTGCCCTGTTACTTGCACAGCAGGGAGACTGCTTTGGATCCCAGGAGAGAGAGTTCAGGCTGGGATGTTGCTTGAGCTGATGACGGGCCTTAGACCTCATAGTTGCACCTCCTGAACACTGCAGCAAGGAAATGCACTTGGGAACTTGCTGTGGGCAGTGGCCCACGTGCCACATTCTATTGCTTACATAGGAGTCTTACTGGCATTTTTCCCCACTCTCAGTCAGCTTTGTAGCAGAGGTAATGCTTCAGTCAGAATTAAAGCCTTGCTTGTAATAGCCCTAGGATCTGCTAGCCCTAAGGTGCAATTAGTCTTGAGCTGGTCTGAAATTCAGTGTAAATTTGGGGATATGAAGGTAGTTTAACTGAGTTTTTATCTACTCCCTGCAGTCAGGGCAATGTAAATTGGTTTATAGTTCCTTGCAGTCCTCCAGCATTGTTTCCCTGTTAAACCACAGTGGAAAACTGTTTGGTGATGCAGATTCTGACTGTTGATCTTCCTTGCAGGTGGGTGAAAGATGATTAACCTTTCTTCAGGTCTGTCTCGGTGTAATCTCTTTCTCAGAAAGAAAATGCTTTAAGAACATGATAATTATTAAAAACTGCTCAGTTTTGGGGGGGGGGGGGGTTAAATAAAATTCAAAAAGTCAGGCAAACTATAGGATTTCCTGTCTGTATAACTCAATATTATAGATTGCACTGTTGCGGCGCAGAGCCTTTAGCTGGTAATCCTCTGTGTCGGTGTCCCCAGATCTGTTACCTCTGCTGGCCCCATTCAAGGGACTGCATTATCAGTGCTGTCTTTCAAAGAAACCCTTTTCCAAGGCTGCTTTTGGTGAGCTTGTTGGTGAGATTAGCCACCTAGTTGGTGCAAAGCAGCCAGGATGTCTGTAAAATCTTTACTTTTGACAGTTAAGGGATTGTGTCTTATATCTTGCTATTGTACTGTAGGGTATTAGTAAGTAGTTGACCAGAAAAGAAACAAATATGGTATGAAGATCATGAAAGACGCTGGTTTTAATTATTTTTTTTTTTTTTTTAGAAAGCATTGCTGTACCCTGTGCTAACTGCATTTGGTTGTCTGTGGCGCTGTTTATAGAACAGTTGAGTATGATTGAAACATGTACATAAAACCCAAGCTACTTTTTTTCGTGATAATGTAGATATGTTAGAATTGAAGCTATGGCAACATGAAATCTAATGGGCTGCCCAGGTGTCCTATGTTGTACTTACTAACTTAAAGCTGTACTATTGCAGCTGTGTTGCTGCTGCTGGTATCCATTATAGCTAGAACAAAGCCAATTTACCATTGTGATTGCGTATGTGATCACTATTCTTATAAAGCCTATAATGTAGCCTGTAACACAAGGTCCACATTTATGAGTTTAATTTAGTAGAGAACACGTTTTAGGTGGTGTTGAGGTTAGACGTAGGCTCTGCACCACCTCTGGAAATTTCTTTCATTATCCAAATGCATAGATGCCCAAACCAAGTTTATATGTATTTGTTGTAATTTGGCAGAACGGAACTATTTTAATTATTTGCTGCCTGTCTTTTTTATCTTAGACTAATCCAAGAGGTCATATTTTACTTCAGTTCTGCCTCTGGGCTAACACTGTGTTAAGGATAAGGCTTGACATCTTTCTGCCCATTACCCCATAACATTTTTAGCTTCCCTTTCAGCTTGAATTGATTCCAAATTTCAAGAAAGCATATGGGTGTTCCTAGTGAAAACACTTGTGTTTTGTACCAGTCTAAATCAAATGGGAAGGGAACTTTGCATGTTTTGAACAGTTTAAAACTGATCTTCTTTTCCCTTTTCACCCTGAAATTTCAACTATATAGTGATTTCTTCTTTGTTCTCCCTTCCTACAAAAATACACAGTATGAGCACGCTCTGCTGCTGTTCAAGCCAGTACAGCCAGAGTCAATGACCCCTATGGCAGAGTAACTTCTTTTTTCTGAAGTGGTAAGTCAAAAAGAAGCTAATTTTATGAAGTTCTGTGTTTGGGGCCAAATAATTTTTTTTTTTTTTTTTTTTTTTTTTTAGGTACAAGAATAATTGTCCAAAAATCAGCTTGCGCGTTTGTGGTTTTTTTTAAATTGACAGTTTTGTGTGAACACGCCAGCTAGCCAGCTAACTCACTAAGAACTCAGGAATTCAGTCTTTACATCGGCATTGACAAAAGTTTCACCAAGGAACCTAACTGGCATTCCTTGTGTAATTTTATGACAAAAGTGTTGATTGTGCCTTGGACTGTATACTGATCAATTTGCAGAGTGGAAGTAGTGTTTTGTCCAAAATTATCAGTTGGAGGTTAAGTGATTTTTTTAAATATTTTTTTTCTCTCCTCAATGAAAAGAACTAAATCAATTTTCATGTTTGCCTAAGAACTATGAAAAGAACTAAATCAGTTTCATGTTTTTATGTGTCTTGTTGATTGTGTTACAATCAGAAAAGGCCCTCAAGCTGTCTGTTGTTGCTTTTTCTTCTCCAGTATTCAGTTTACTGCTTCTTTCTCTTCTCCGTACGTTATTTCTTAAACTTTGTTGGTGGCTTTAAGGTAACTCTGGCTTGTCAGAAGTGCAGAGTAGTGCAGAAGTGCAGGTGAATTCTCAGAAGCCAGAGTTCTGCTGCACCATGATCTCCAGCAACATTTTAAACAAACAAAAAAAAGTCTGAACAACAACAGCCTATGGCTGGCTGGCTGCTTAAACAATTATCTTCTTTGATCAGTTCTGTCCAGGTCCAAAACAACACATGGACTGCAAAGCTTTATGACAGACTTTTTCCAGGGAATTTGTTGTAAATGTTACAGAATAGGAGTACTAACATTTCAAAATTATAACAGAAGGACCACAAGAAACTTGTGGAGAAAAGTTCTAGGTAGATCTTCTGTAAGGAAAATCATGAAATGGTGTAGCTTTACAAATCAGAGTCTTCTTTTCTCCTCGCTTCTTAAGAATTGTTTGCTCAGTATTTGCACGAAGAAGTCATCTTAGGGAAGCATAAATTCAACAATAGCAGTTACCCCACTCCTGTACTTTCTGAGCAAGTAACAGCACATTAAATAAAACTTTACAGTGTGAGTAAGAGTTCTGTAAATCTGTTTGAGAATCTGTATGGATAGAGTCAAACATTAGTTTTGTCTTCCTCCTTGGCCAGAAGTCTCAGGACTGGGGTAAGCCTCTGTAGAGGTGTGCTGTCCCTTTTTTCCTAGGCATAAAGAAACCTGTGGAAGGACCTTATGCAGGCTGAAATTCCACTGTAAACAAGAAGGGGTATCGTTAAAACTTTTCTGCTTTGACCTTGGATTTTTCCACTCTCTTATTCTTAACATAGCACTGGAAAGAGACTGCTGTTCTGTGGCTACCCAGGGTGCTGAAATTTTCTGTAGTAAAGGATATGGGACAGGACTCCACTGCCTAAACATGAAGTGTGTAGCTTTTCCTTATTTGTATATGTGTGTATGTACTTCACTGCATATGTTTGGTTTAGACTGATGAACTAGTTCTAATTTTATTCTGTTAAATGTTTAGAAAAAATATATATGTGAAGACATTGTTGGTAGACTGTGCAAAATGTGTCTCTGATGCTTGTTTCATTACCAGAATTGCATGCATGACTTGTCAGACATAGCTGTTCGGCAACTAAATCTCTCTTCTGTGTGGGGAAAAAAGAATGTTTGCTAAATTTGTCTTTATTTTTAGCTTTCACGGGAATTGGGTTATCATTTTAATGTTTTTTTTTCTTTCTCTCCCCCCCCCCCCCCCCCCCCCCCCGCCCTTGTAGGTAGCATTGGTACATCCTTTCAATGCCACTCAATCCATCAAGATCATATTTGTAATGATGACGGTGACAAGGTGAGGCTTACATAAATGTTTCCTTCACAAGATGCATATGCATTGGGGTTTTTTATGTATTGCTTTTACTATACAATCAGGTATAGTAGTCAGTTTTCAGAGTTACTGTTTGAACTGTCTCTAGCATATTAAGAAATATATTTTACTCAAGACAATCCTTTAGTCAGTTAAGGAGAAATTTGTCTTTAGTACTGTGCTTTTATTTTTGCTTGTATTCCTTTGGTATTCTAAACACTTGTGATTTGCCATATTGACACCCTCAGTTAACAAAGAAAGCAATAGTTTTGCTACTTTTTAGGTAAGGTAGGATGTCTTCTTGCTTCTGACTTCAGAGGTTAGAGCCTAGCTAAGTGTTCAAAGGCTTTTTGCAGTAGCTGTATTTTCCTGTTTTGGAGCAGGGGACTTAAGATTTTATAGATAGGAAGCTTCTGTTCAGTGCTGCAGCCTTAAAATACCAACCTGTCTAGTAGTGTGCAAGCATTTTCCTAACCTTTTTTTGACACATTCTCAGATTGGCTTGCTTTGAGGCAGTAGAGTGCTGGATGTTAAATGTTCAATGATATTTGGATCAGTACTGTAAGTGTGGCATACAGAAGGGAAAAGTTTTGACATTGAACTGCTTGTGAGACTTGCTTTCATGTTCCTGTTATTGTTTATGGTTTTACCTTAAGCCTCACTGTCTGTAAATAATGCAAATTGATTAACATTAGTTCAACATGTAACATGTATTACATTGTTTGCAAGTATGCCACTTTATAGTAAACTAACTTTTTGGCTTGACGTGCCTGGAAAACGGTATGTATTTGTCAAATTTTAAATGATCTTTCTTGGAAAGTGGAATGCGACCTGCATGGCAATGCTTTGGTAAGTGCACAAATCCATGTTTTGAAATTGTGGAGCAAGTTAATTTTATAGTTGTTCCAGCTTATCCTAGAGCTAGATTTGTTTTCAGTGCAAGTTGCTTTTACTGCTCTGCTGCCTTGTTTTCTTTTTTTCCCCCTCACTCTGTTTTCCCTCCTTTTTTAAAAAATTTAATTTTATTTTTAGGTACCATCGTAGATTTGGGGGCTGGTTTAACCTACAGGTATTAGTCAAACATGCTATCCAGAACATGGCAAAATTATTTTAAGTTTCCAGTTGATTAACTGGTTAACTATTTTCAATAGTATTCACTGCTTTCGTTTGGGTCCTTGTGCCCTCTGTTCCTGGAAGATTCTTGGGTAAAGAGCAGGTGGGGGAAATGTCATTTCAGAGCCGTCCAAGTGCACCAACTAAACACTGGCGTTCCCTTTTAACATTCTTCCTTTTCTGTCATTACATGGAAGATCACCTCTGTGTTTGATTGTCTTCCCTTAGTTTTATTTCATGTCAGGGTAATTAAAACTGTTTTAAGTTTTGTTGCAAATTCTGTTTGTTAGGTGCTTCACAGGTTTGAGGGGAGGGAGTAGGAAGGGGTGTGGCAGCTTACATGGTATAAATTTCAGAAGAGTACATAGCCTTTTGAGTTGTTTGGCACACTACCTGCCTCCACATTGATAGAGGAACTGGGCCACAACTTTACTTTTTTGTGTATTTCAGGATGGTGGGATTCTGCACCAAATGAGAATTCCCAACTGAAGAGCTGACTAAAGTGGAGCTAGTATAAAAAGCAGAAAGAATGCGTTTAGGTATATTTCAAAGATATGTCTTTCCTCAAAAGTCAGTTTTATTTGGTAGGACCTTTTATTTTTCTGTGAGAATACATGAAGCTGTTTGCCTTGCATTTTATAGGAAATTCTAGTTGATCCCTTGATTAAAATGATCACTTGTTTGGCAAAACGGTGAACAATCTTCAGAACAGACATCGGTGTTCTTCTCAGATATGCCACTGAACTCTGTGCTCTTGTTTTGAAAGAAAAGATAGAGCACTAATGCTCAGTTAGTATCCCTGGGGGGGGTATAGGCCGACTGGATGTCTGTTGTTCTGGTTTTTAATTTTTTGAAGGGCTTGTGTATATGGATATACTTTTTTTTTTTAATCATAAGTAGTGCTTCCTAAAGCAGTTGGTTACAGTACTAGGGTACAGTTGCAATTCTTTACCACTCTTTGCTTGTATTTCACATATGCCTGTGTTTTTCTGTCAGTTTTTGAACTGGTTTGTAGTTTCCAGTGTGAATTACTTTGAAAAAGAGAGTTCTGATTTATTCTGCCATTACTAAGAGACAGCATCTGTTCATTTTGGTAGGAGTATCATTTAAAGGTAAAATGCCCGATTTCACTGATTCATTTATCTAAAAATTTTTATTAATTGTTAGACATTTTTGTATTCATACTAGAAACTTTATGAAGAGCATGCCTTCAGAATAGTTTGGCATCTCTTTGATTATTCAATACGCATGTTTCAGTGAAATAATTTACCACTCTGTGCCTGGCTGTGTGTAACCAGTTTTTGCATTACAGGAGAAATGTAGAGGATATTATTTGACTTGCAATCTGCATAGATTTTACAGTAGGTTGTCCACAAGCCCAGCCTTCATTTCCTGGACAACAGCATGACAAAAGTTCTATACCACACATGCTAAGGGAATGTTGCAACCTTAATGAAAACAATTCCCCGGCTTCCAACCCAATTACTTGATTTTGTTGACTTGGCACATGAGAACTTGAATTCATGTTCAGTGACATCAGCAGAAAACCAAAGTCTAAGATTTTTCATGTGTGGCCTCACTGCATTAAGGATGTGTCATTGTTGAGAGCATTATTGGTCGTACCAAGAACCCGTTTTATTTTGTAGCACCAAAACCAGTACTTTGCCTCTTCTTTTATAAAAAGATCTAGTATAGCATAGATAACAGAGTAAATTTCCCATTTTACCTGGTGTTGCAAAGTTGTTATAACTGAGGTACATCTTAAAATAATTGCTGCTTTGGAGGTGGGAGCTTTTAAGCCTCAGTGCATGAGTCACGGGACCCTTTTTACACGTTTGTAATTTCTTGGATTTTTCTTTGAAGTGTAACATGCTGTATGTGTTTAATACCTATGATCTTTAAATGAATTAAATACTTAAAGCTGGAATTGTCATTCTTAAAATATTAAATAACAGAACAGAATAAATTTCTTTACAAAGCACAGCATTTAAGGAATGGTATTTGTAACAAGGAACTATTATTCCTTGGAATATTACTTTGCTTTAATGTCCAAGCAGTGGTTTCCTACTAGTGTAAAACAGAGAGATAGATGCAAGTATATTATCCTGCAGAGCCTTTCAATCATATTCAGTTTATTTAGCTTTAAAAATACTTTTTGTCCTTTGGGTGGTTGTTTCACTAGTGGTGTACTTTCATTAAAGGACACTTGCTCAATTTGAAAAGAAACTCCAAAGATGCAACTCTTAACTACTCCTGGGACATCTCTTTTCAGAGATGTCATCAAGTTACTTATTCCTTAGTTCTCATGCAGTTAAAAACCAAATTGACCACCCAGTAGTAATTAAAAAATAAAAGCACTGCGGGAGCAATCCAATGGCATTTTTTCACTACTATTAAGGGGTTGGAAATTACTATTATTTCTAAATTATTATTTCTGCTTTACTCCTTTTTAACTTACTTTCAGTTATTTTACTTTCATAGTATTATTCCTATTAGACTTCTTTCTTACAGTATGTAAGGAATTTCTTTTTGCTTGGTACTTATGACCCAAATACATAACTACATGATTTGATTCACTATTTCTAACCTTTGAATTTCTTAGTTATAGTTAGTACATCTTCCATTTCTTTCGTAGTTTCTTGTTCCTGAACTTACTCACGTTTGTCTGTCTCGATGGGCACCCAGTCCTCAGTCTGTAATCCAGAGGGCTGTCAACTCTTCAAAAAGATGTTTTTCACAAGAGGGGAAGTATTTTACAAGTTCTAATCCTAAAAAAAAAAAAATCCAGTTCTTTGTTTTCCTCTTTGGGTGGTGCAGTTAGGTAGGATAAGCCTAACAGACTCATCCACAGCTGAACTCAAAATTAATCAGGAATTCAGATATTTTAAGGACCATCACACATATTTCTATGTGCTCTATAAAATATGATTATATGCGCCTCTTGTGGGGGACAATATGTAGAAACATGGAACTATTAGAAGGAGTTTCTTTTCCCCCCTCCACTTCCAAAACTGGAAAAAATTCTTGTCCAGTTAGGACAGCACTAATTTATTCCTCTTGGTGTGTGTCGTCTGCCCCTCCCCCTAGTTAATTCTGCCTATTCGTACTGAGTAGATTCATACCTTTTTCACTTCACATCTGGCAGCTGCAAGAATATAATTTACTAATTTTAAACCACTTTCATGCCTGGTGAATTGTCTCCTTTAGAGCATTAATTCTTTGTATCTACAGCAGATGGTTTATTTTGCTTTCCTGGATCACATTTGGGGAAACATTATCAGACTGAAGTAGAGAGAATGGAGGTAGTTTTGATAGGTGAAAATAGTTAGGGTGATGACATCTTATTTAGGGGGAATAGCTTAAGTAAATCAGTTCTCCGATACCTCATTTGTTCCCTTTGCTGAGCAGTTCTGCATCAAGAGAGAGTCTCCCTGTAGCACTGGTAGCAAAAGGCTGATCATGTTTCTCTAATGACTCATCAGAGGTCAGGTGACGTTGCTCCTGTGGGTTTTGTTGACTTTTTTCTAGTCGGTCTCACCCCCTCCTGCGTATCACGAAGGCAGATGAAAATCCAGAGCCCCTAAGTATGAGCTGAGCAGACGGCAGGCGGCCGTTGTTGAGAAGCTCGATGGCTTTTATGATGCTTCGTTTTTGAGAAGAGAGCCCCTAGTCCCCCCTGTTCCGGCGAGTACCCCGCCGGTGGCGACAGCACGTACGCCCCAGGCGCGGACCTCTCGCAGGCCGGCTTCCCGCCCGCCTCTCGGGGCTCCTTCCTGCCGGGCGCTTCAGTCTCGCGCTGCCGCGCACGCGCCCGCAGGCTTACCCGCCAGCTGCCGGCGACTGCTCGCTCCGTTTCGTTTAGAGCGGTGACGGGCGGAGCAGCGTCGCGGCGGGGAGGCGCCGTCGGAGCGGGAATCCGCCTGGCCCCGCCCCCGGAAGGGACGCGGCGCAGGCGCAGCCCCCGCTGCTGGGGGGAGCGCACCGACCTGCGCCCTGCTTCCGGCCTCGCCGCTGCGCGGGCAGCGGGCGCGAGAAGGGGCGCGGAGCGAGAAACCGAAACTAAAAGGGGGCGGGGCCGCCCCGCCCCCGGCCGCTGACCAGGGGAAGGGGAGAGCGGCTTTCACGCCAGCGCGCAGGCGCTGAAGGGTTCCGGGTTGTCCCGCCGCCGCCGCCGCCGGCGCGTGTGTCGGCTGCCTCGCCTCGCCTCGCCTCGCCTTGTCTCGCCTTGTCTTCCGGCCGTGGCGATGACGTATGCGGGCCGACCCCCCCCGCCCCCCCCGCCGCTCCCAGGTGCAAACAAAGAACGCCCCGCGTCGCTGCCTGTGGGGCGGGGCTAGCTCCTTCCGTCTCGCGGGGCTGGGGCGACTGAAGAGTGACGTCACCGGCCGACGGCGGGGTGCGCGCGAGGCCGCGGCGCCCCGGAGGAGCGGGATATGGCGGGCGGCGGCGGTCGCGGGCCGCGGGAGCGAGTGACGGCGGCGCGGACGCAGAACGGCCGAGGGGCACGCGGGGGACTCGCCCTGTGATGGGCGGGGGACGCCGGGCCGACGCTCCCGGAAGCGATCGCGCGGGCAGGCGGCCGAGGCGCGGCCCGGGCGGCAACAGCGGACCCCCCCGGCCCACACGACAGAAGGCGGCACGGCAGCCCTGACGGTGACTGCGGGGCGCGCGGAAGACGCGGGGGCGCGGCCCCGCCGTGCCCCGCGGCCCCAGGTACCGGTGTGGGGACGGCAGGTAGGGGTGGAGGAGAGCGGTGGGCCCGCTCGGGGCGGGGCCTCACCGGCACCGCCTGGTGCCCCCGACTCGGCAGCGTTGAGCCCGGCAGCCGAGGTGGGGAAGGGAGCGATCTTCCGGCAGTAGGGCAGAGGGCGCCCCGGGACGGCTTCGTGCAGGACCCGGCTCTGTTGGGCTGCTGCTGTTCGTAAAGGTAGAGGGTGAAGGAGACCGCGCGGCCTGGGCGTGAGGTCGCCCCAGGGAAGCCTGAGCGGCCCCGTGTGCCCGCAGCAGCCTGCAAGGAAGGTGGACGAGACCTCGGCGAGGTTAATTCGGGGAACATAAGCGTCTGAACCTGTTAAAATTGCTTTATCTGCTGTGGTGAAAGGTAGAACTGGAACCTAAAAATCAGCTGATTTTCCAGAACTGAATTGCTTTGTGGTGTTCCTGAGACGACAAGCAGGTTCCATGTGCTGCATGCAAGGAGGTAGCAAATATTTCTGAAGCACCAAACAGCCGATTGTACTTCCATTCTCGAACTAACATGAAGTTTCTAGATGTCTTTAATCCTCTCAAGTTAGTTGAGAAAGAACAACTGTTCAAGGAAGCATCGATGTTAGCAAGCATACATTTTAGGGCATTCTGTTAATATTTTACAGTATATATAAATTAATTCCTAGTCCTGTATAGAATGAAGGGGTTTTTTTTATACTTGAGACCAGAAGGATGCTTCTTGTTTCCTCAAGAAGTGTATTTTAAAACTGATTATGCGTTGAGATGTTTTCTGGAGACATCCTTTTTAAGTTATTTAATTTATTTATGAGTTACACAGAAGTTCATTGAACTGTAAGTCATGAGAATGTTTATGAATGTATAGCATTTGGATTTGGAAACAGATTTTTGAGAGTAGTATTTGGAGCAAATGCATAATGTTCTAATAAGTTCTTCAAATGTATAGTGAGGCAACTGGAATGGTAAAATGAATGACACTACTAATAGTCTGCCTTATTCAGGTATTGCTTACTACTTGATTAGGTGTTGCTGACGTGCTTGTTCTTAAATGCCATTCACCGAGGCAACTACTTTGCTTTCAGTTGCCAGATTTATGGTATTTATCCATATCCTGGGGATTTTGCTATTTATTGGCCCAACAGCCTCCTTAACTGCTTCATAGCACTACAAGAATGAAAAATACAAACCCTTTTTCCCTTCAAGGGGGTACTGCAGCTGTGGTATTAGAGGTTTTCTTGTTCTGAGAAAGAGGGGAAAAAACTCCCTACGGATACTTACGTGTGCAGTAAGAAAAAGGAAGGGTGCAGTCGTTAGAGAATTAAGTACGAGACAGGAGAGCAAATAGATGCCATGGCAGATATAATGGTTAGTGAAAGTTGATAATGTTTTTGATCACCAGATCTCTAGGAAAAAAACCTATGCGTACATAGAATACCAGTGTGAAGCAGGTTTCCGGGGATTTGTTACCAGCAGATAGTACTTGTTAAGAGTGGTAATTGCAAGAAGAGAAGTGGTATATAAATAAAAGGGTCTTATAAATAAGACGTCTCAATATTCTTCTATGTGAAACTTCCTTTGTCATCTCCCTGACTTATAGAGCAGGTTAAACTTTATTTGCTGGTTCACTTCAATTTTTTTAATAAAAGTATAATAAATACTAAATTGAAGTTGCAAGTTGATCCATCCATGCTTTCTACCTGCAGTGGTGTGGGAGTTACAGCACATAATTGTCTTCTCTTTTTGTGAAAGATATGGTTTGGCTTGGAAGCTGACATCAGTGGCATCAGTGCTATTGTGATTTGTGAAGTTTCTGTATCAGCTTATGTAAATACATTTTCTCAATATGGTTTATTGACATAATGGAAGATAATTTATATGATTTAAAGTGATGTTGTTGATGAAGTCAAGTTACTTTTTCAACTCTTAATAAAGCCTTTAAGAATTAAAAGGCCTCTATGCAAGCTTTTATTAGAGTATAAAAAATGGTGCAGTTACGAAGACAAGTTACTTCTTCGGGCCTATTATTGAATTGAAACTTAAATTGCAGTCTTGTTGCGTTTCAGAGCTGTCATACATGTTTGCCCATGGAAACTACGTGGGCTAAATTCCTGGTGAATCTAATGAGATTTTGTACAGAGCAAGTCTTAGACTTCTAAAGGTTTTCTGACGTAGTCTTTGTATGTAGCTCCACCACCACCTCTACCCAGAGGGATTTGAAACGTAGGAATAAGGGTACAGGTAGGATGTGAAATTTCTTCTTTTCCTATTTTTAGTCAGAGAGTTGTTTTGACTGTGGAGGACTGATTCTTGAAACTTCTGGGAAGATAGGTTTGACTTAACCAGTTCATACATAAATACAGCTTATGGTTTTCTTGTCTATGTAAGCATCTATATCAAGTTAAATAATCTAACATGGCATATTTAAATTCTCTTGTGGGCAAAGCTTGTCTAGGTCTCTGATTTATCAGGATGATTTTCATGGTTTTTACTCTTCAGCTTCACTTGGGAGTGCTTAGTTTCCTGTTTTACTAAGCTCTTTGAAAGATCACTGAAACTCCCTTTGCTTTTTGGTGCCCTCTACTGATTCTGTTTGTCAGAACAGCGAAAGCTAGGGCTTTTTTGTCTTCAATGGCAGTAAAATGTTAGCAGCAGCAGCTCTTTAAAAACGGTGGGAAGGGAAAAGAAAGAAAGGAAGTCCTTTTGCACCTCAAGTATTTTGTTGATTGCTGTCCAACAAGTTTGTCTGGATTGCAGTGAAACTGTTCCTCATCTGATAGAAAAATAGTTAAGCAGTATAAATCTGCATCACCTCGTGTCTTCTATAGGCATTCCAGCTGTAAAAAGACTGGTGCCTTTCCTCTTCTTCTCTCAGAAGAATAGAGACTTTTTCTTTTTAGTGTCCACAGTTCCTGGTTCTCAGTGAGCACATTTCAGATTTGCTGTCCCAGAAATTTTTACTCCTCCTGGTTCACTTGCAGTAACATTGCTTTTTGTATTTCCCACTACGACCTCAGGTACTATAAAAAAAGTGTGGCACTTCATGTGAGCGCCACTACATATGCTGCATTTTTCTTGCTTTCTGTTTAAGTAGCCTTTTCATCTTGTCATTCTTGCAATTTTGTTCCTATCCCTCAAATCTGTGAACACCTCTCTCCTAGGCCAGCTTGGCAATTGCATGAACTCAACCCTATCCTCTGTCCAGAGCCTCTTATCTTAGTCTTGTGATCTGTGTTTGCCAGCTCTGTTCGTTTCTGACAGAACTGGCCAAATTTTTCTTTCACATTGCAGTAAGAGTAAATCATTGTGCGAGCAGGGATAAGAGCATTCATGGCACAGTTTATGGTGCTGCTGAGCATATGCTCTGTCAGGCAGTCTTCGTGAGAACTTTGAGATAGCCTTCTCTGTAGACAAAAATTAAGAACTTCTCTTCCTTATTCAGGTTCTTTAGATGATCTGTGTTGGGATTGTTCTTTTAAAAAGCTGTGATGTGCTGAATATTTTTGATGAGCTGCATTTTCAAAATGTGATTCTTAGGAATCAGTCTCTTGCAAAGACATTTAAAACTATTTTCTTGGCAAGTACTGAGGGAGGGCATTTTTGTTTTGGTGTCCTCTGTGTGTAAGTCTGTTGGGAAAACATTGGAACTGAATGTAAAATGAGAGGAGTGAAACGGTTGGAGACATAAATGAGTAGGAGCAGGTATTCATTTTAAGTAACATTGTGGAAGGAACTTGTAAATATGAGTAGCAAAGTTCCAAGTGGATGAATATGGATTTGAGAAAAAGATTCAGATGTGAACACAAAGAGCCTGGCAAGACCAATACGCATTTAGTCATTTTGTATGTGAATCTCTACTGAATATAGGTTAGAGATCATAAGTGAAACTTTCTTTCTCTGTATTTTCAGATTTCTTACTGTATCGGAGAACAGTCAGAGCACTCTTCTCAAATTCAAATACGGAGACCTACCGTAGTGTTTGTATTCTCTGGATGTTTAGTTTCAACTCTGTAGTTGAAATGTGACTTAACAGTTCATAGCTGTGATGGTGACTTCATTCAGCGTAGGGCAGAGCTTGAGACTGTATAAAAGAAGTACATATCTCACTGAATTTCTTGCATGCTTTAAATTCTCATGTCTTTTTTTCTCCTTAGTAAAAATGTGGGATGAAGTTTGAGAAGTCAGCCAGCAAACCATGCTTATTTGAGTGCATTTGGGGGAATAAGGCTTTTTTTCCTTCACACATTATCTGATATGTATCGTGGTTTGTTGGTTGTTTTTTTTAACAAAACTTATTCTGACTTTGCATGAGAATAATCCTATTTTCTAAAGTAAATGAAAAGATCTACACAAGTGTGAGCTGTTTCTTGAAGCTGAGGACCTACAGTGTTTTCTCATATTCCTTTTAGGTTAACTTACCAGGAAATATCAATTCTTTCTTGGTTTTGGTGTCTCCTATAATTTGTCTAAGAGGACTGACTTCTCTACCCCTTACATCCAATTACAAGGATTATATACATGTCCAGATGACAGCCTCCCAATATGTGTGTTTGGTAGGGGCAGAGGAACCAGCTGCTGTTGCAGCAGTTAATATGTTCACAGGGCCTGTGGGGAGTCTGACACATGCAAAAAATGAAGTTCTACAAGCTACTGAGGGCAAAAGGTGTGTTCAATTCCCAACTAACAGAGAACTGTTTTCTTTTCCAAAGCTTTTTAAAGCAACTCTATTAACTTATATAAGCTGTTAGTAAAAATGAAATGGCCTGTGTAGGTTTAAAACAAGTACTCTGTAATATGTAGTGTATAGTCTAAATATGATGAGCTTTAAAAAGAATCATAGAATCATATAGGTTGGAAAAGACCCTTAAGATCACCAAGTCCAACCATTAACCTAACACTGCTAAGTCCACCACTAAACCATGTCCCTAAGTGCCGAGTTTACACATCTTTTAAATATCTCCAGGGATGGTGACTCAACCACTTCCCTGGGCAGCCTGTTCCAGTGCTTGACAACCCTTTCAGTAAAGAAATTTTTCCTAATATCCAATCTAAACCTCCCATGGTGCAATTTGACACTGTTTCCTCTCATCATCTCACTCATTACTTGAGAAAGGAGACCAACACCCACCTCGCTACAACCTCCTTTCAGGTAGTTGTAGAGAGTGATGAGGTCTCCCCTCAGCCTCCTTTCCTCCAGACTAAACAACCCCAGTTCCATCAGCTGCTCCTCCTAGGACCTGTTCTCTAGACCCATCACCAGCTTTGTTGCTCTGCTTTGGACACGCTCTAGCACCTCAGTGTCTTTCTTGTAGTGAGGGGCTGGTTTGGGTTTGTGTGGCAGGGTTTTGGTAGTGGGGGAGGGGCTGCAGGGGTGGCTCCTGTGAGAAGCTGCCAGAAGCTTCCTCGGCTCCAAGTCGGATCCACTTCTGGCCAAGACCAAGCCAATCAGCAATGGTGGTAGCACCTTTGGGGTAACATTTTTAAGAAGTGGAACCTGCAGCAGGGGGAGGAGATTGGAATGTGAGAGGAACACCTCTGCAGACAGCAAGGTCAGTGAAGAAGGAGAGGGAGGAGGTGCGTAGGAGGAGGGGATGCCCCTGCAGCCCGTGGTGAGACAGCAGGCTGTCCCCCCCAGCCCATGGAGGTGAGCAGGGGAGCAGATGCCCACCTGCAGCCCGTGAAGGACCCCATGCCAGAGCAAGGGGATGCCCCTGAAGATGGCTGTGATTCCATGGAAAAGCCCACGCTGGAGCAGCCTGTGCCTGAAGGACTGCAGCCCATGGAAAGGACCCTGGAACGCTGGAGCAGTTCATGAAGAATTGCAGCCTGTGGGAAGGACTCATGCTGGAGTAGTTCATGGAGGACTGTCTCCCGTGGGAGGGACCCCACGGTGGAGCAGGGGAAGAGTGAGGAGTCCTCCCCCTGAGGAGGAAGGAGCAGCAGAGACAATGTGTGATGAACTGACCCCAACCCCCATTCCCCGTTCCCCTGTGCTGCTGTGGGGAGGAGGTAGAGAAAATTGGGAGTGGAGTTGAGCTGGGAAGGAGGGAGGGGTGGGGGGAAGTTGTTTTAAGATTTGGGTTTACTTCTTGTTATCCTTGTTTTGATTTGAATGGTAACAAATTAAATTGATTTTGGTTTTCACCCAAGTTGAGTCTGGTTTTTGCCCGTGAACGTAAGTGGTGAGTGATCTCTCCCTGTCCTTGTCTCGACCCACGAGCTTTTCTTTATATTTTCTCCTCCTCATCCCACCAGAGCCGGGGGGGGGGAGGAGTGGGCGAGCGGCTTCATGGTGCTTTGTTGCTGGCTGGGCTTAAACCACAATAGGGGCCCAAAACTGAACACAGTATTTGAGGTGTGGCCTCACCAGTGTCAGGCTTAGTCCCTCCCGCTGGCCGCACTATTTCTGACACAAGCCAGGATGCTATTGGTCTTCTTGGCCACCTGGGCACACTGCTGGCTCATATTCAGCCGGCTGCTGACGAACACCCCAAGGTCCTTTTCCACCAGGCAGCTTTTCAGCCACTCTTCCCCAAGCCTGTGGCATTGCCTGGGTTTGTTACAACCCAGGTGCAGGACCTGGCACTTGGCCTTGTTCATCTCTCAAAACTGGCCTCAGCCCATCAATCCAGACTGTCCAGATCCCTCTGTAGAGCCTTCCTACCCTACATATCAACACTCCCACCCAGCTTGGTGTCATCTGCAAACTTACTGAGGGTGCACTTGGTCCTCTTGTCTAGATCATTGATAAAGATGTTAAACAGAACTGGCCCCAATACTGAGTCCTGGGGAACTCCACTTGTGACCAGCCACCAACTGGATTTAACTCCATTCACCACAACTCTTTGGGCCTAGCCATCCAGCCAGTTGTTTACCCAGCAAAGAGTGCACAGCAAGCTGTGAGCAGCCAGTTCCTCCAGGAGAATGCTGTGGGAAGTGGTGTCAAAGGCTTTACTAAAGTTCAGGTAAACAACCACTTAAATGGAATCCTAGATTTGTACTGTCGTTAAGGGTGGTTCTGCAGTGTATAAGCACTGTAAATAGTAAAACTGTAAAAGTGTTCTGCACTGTAAATAAATCAGTTTTAACAAGAAATTGGTTAACAAGATGCCAACCATAACGTTATGCTCAGTGGGCATACCATTGTGTTCAGCCATTTGTAGGTGATACAGAGAGTTTACTTGTCCCAAACTGTATGACTGACAAAGTAAAGCCTTTGTATTTGTTTCAGCTGTGAAAATTTTCTTTTATGTGGAAAATGGCCTGGAAGAAGGAAAGAACAAATTAAGTGTCAGAAATGGGAGAAGCAGAGAACTGAAAATACAGTGTGAGAGGAGCCTTGACACTTTGGTGTTGGAGACTTCTGTGACAGTTACATACTTGTTGTGGTTTAATCCCAGCTGGCAACTAAACACCATGCAGCTGCAGTTGTACTGTGCCATGTGGGATGTGTTTTCTCCCTTGTTCTGTGGGATCTCCCCAGAGAAGAAGGAAATTGAAAAAGGTAGAACTTAGAATGTCTTATTCTTAGAATTAAGTATCTCAGCCCTCTTTGAATTTTCAGGCCTGTGTTTAAGTACAATTCTGTAAGTTTTATGGCAACTTTTTTTTTGCACTAATACCAGTGTGTATATGTTGCAGTATGTTGAAGAACACGACAGTTTGGCCATACCAATTAGGTAGGTAGGTTGTTTTGTGGATTCATTGTGTAGTTTCTAAAATGGATTAAGAGTACTTGTTGAGGCTTCAAACTTCAGCAATATGGAGAGACTGGAAGAATGTAGAGAGTAAACTGTGGTACATTCCTGAAGACATTAGGTCCTGGCTTCCCTCAGTTTCTCAGAACACATAATACTGCATTATACACAGAAATTTTTAACAGTATGGTGTGCTGAGCAGAGACATACATCTTTTGCTAACGCAGCTCAGTGTTGTGATGAGGGGCAAAGCCAGTGAAGGAAGCCAAATGTGAATATGTTCTACCACAATATGTGTTGGGGTATTATGCCAGTAGTTCTTTTCCTAGGAACAAATTTCTAGTGCTGACTTGCCTTTGTGACCAATTACAGTAGCGTAAGTAACATACCAGTGTAAATGTAATCTCTTTGCGGGCTGAAGTTTTGGGAGGATTGATTTAAATCATCTATGTTAATTGGTGGTTAAAATATAGTCTTCTGTCAAAAATTGGCTCATGCCTCTGTAAATACTAGTTCGAGTGCTTAGGTAGCAGTATGCCTTAGTTCAGTGTTTGGATATTCTTTAACTCTTTGTCAACAAATACGGTCAGCGTAACATTAATTTACCCAGATAAGAAGTTTCAGTCTTCAGTGCTCAAATGCTGCCTTGTCCATTTACTTACATCGTGTTTTATGTATGTGTGTGCATATATATATAGTTTATTGTGGGGAAAAAGTTCTTTAAGTAGAAAGAGTGTGATTTGTTTTATAATGGTCTAATTACCCTGTCTCTGTTGATGTACCTGTATGTTAGTTCACATGCCTAAATGGAAAAGTCAATAGTGAATACATACTGTACATTCAAACTATACATAGAGAAGACCTTGGTATGAAGACAGCTTTGAGCCAGACTTCTCTTCAGACTTCTTGTCCCATCAGCTGAAAGAGTAGAATTATTTTTAAAATTGAAAACTTGATCTTTTTGAAATGTGGCTATATCTGAACACCTTGTCTTGATTTCACCACTTTCCTCTTGCCCTGGCATCATTTTAAGTATATCAATTTCAGTATGTTTTATGACATTTAAAGTAATTTCTTTATAGTAATCAACGTATTTTAATGATACACACACAAAGTTAAATGTGTTTCAGCCTTATATATAGGGAAATCAGCTTCTTTCTGTAGCTACAAATTTGTGATTTTAATTAAAAACTTATCTTCTGTTTTATTTACATACCTAAATAGGAGTTCGGGACTCTGTGTATGCTAAGAAGCTGCTGTTAGCACCATCTCCTGAAATGGCACTTTCTGTGTTGTGTTAGGTGGTGTTGATGTCAAAACATGGACGCTTTAATTCAGATCTTGGTAGGCAATTTGGAGATGAACTGGTAGGAAATTATAAACTGAAAATATAAAAAAAAATCTTGCTGGATACAAGTACTATGTGTTGGGTTTTTATTTGTTGTTTTATTTTTAAATGTTCCAGTTTTAAGAAAGAAAGCTTACAAATATTCAGTGAGATACTAAATGTATGTAATGGGTTTTGCTTGCTGCCATCATGTGTTAACTGCAGGAAACATCTGCAGAAACAGCACAAATTGTTTTCCATTTATTATCACCTACAACATTGACAAAGTTGAGTTCAAAATTGAGACCATAAACTGGGATTTTAAAGTAAAATTAATATTTTTCTAACAACTTTATTCTTAATTAGAGAGGGAGGTATAGCTGAGTTTTTTTCCCTTACTGAAGTTTGGTTGGTGTTTTGGATTATGAGAGGTAACGATCCCTATTCGGAAAAAACACCTTGATGTGATGTAAAAATAAATACTACCTTTTTTGTGAGTTTAGCAGCATTGAAATTGCTTTGATTCATTTCTCTGAAAAATGATTGCAAAATCTTTTCATATTTCAAAGGATTCTTGTTTGCATGCAGCAAATACTGCAAGCAGTAGCAAATACTAATAAATTCAGTTTGAAGAACTTTGAGATGACTGTGTGTTTCCTTGATTCTTAAACCTGCTTCAGTATTAGAAAAGGAGATGCTTCAGATGTGATATATGGGTTGCACTTTCCTTTTTGAATGAGCAGTAGAACTTGAAAATGTGAAAGGTGTAGTCCTGCTAAACACAGTTTGCTTAATTTCTTCTTGCTATTGAGAGTGTTGCAGTGTCCCAAATAGGACACTAAGATTCTTACTTTTTTTTATGTTGTGCTTTTTAAATTCACATGCAGCAAAGAAATATTCCAGCATTTGGTATGAGAAATTGACACCTAAGAATCAAATTCTTAAGACTGTTTAAAATATTTACTGTGTGAAACTTAAGAAGTTTAGGCTTAGCCATCTCTTAATGTTGTTTCTTGTGTATCCTAAACACCTGGTTAAATGAGAATTGCATTTCAGAGAAGGAACTAATACAGGGAAAACCCTGGAAATGGCTGTCAGCCTGTCAATTAAACAAAAAATTAAATATTCAGGTTATTAATGTGTTTTCATCGTAAGTAAAATGAAGAGATGCATTTGATGGAATATATTCTATGCTATTTGTATGTAAGTTGCTTTTGCATGTCTCAAATCTTTTGCAGAAACACTTCGCATGGAGGATTCATTGTCAGTTTTGGTTGCTGAAGAACAATATTGGCCATTGTGCTTGCCATCAGTAAATAATGAATTAATCCTATTAAGCGTGAGTGAATTATGGATGGCCCAGAAAGATTACTGATGAGTGCTCTTGGTACAGAAACAGTCTAATTGATATATATACCATTATAGCTTTGAAACAAAAAAATTAGACGGGCTTCTATCCTCTGTGTACTATGTTTGGTAGTGTTCCACTTATTCTACAGCTTATGTTCCTTTTACTAAATACTGTGTAAATTTTTGCTGTTTCCCTATCTTTAATTCACAGAAATTATTAAGAAACCTGATACATGTAAACCTGCTACAGCAAATTTTATACTGGCAATCTGACATTGTTATTGTAAGTTGGTTTCCATTTTAAAATGCAGTTACTAGTTTTTTTCTTACCACATGGTGACAAGACAACATTGTAGGCTTCCTTTCAGAATGATGTGCCTTACTAAGGACTCTTCTGTCTCTAAGAATTGAAAGAGAATATTTTCTCTCTAATTCCACAGAGAGGGTGTAAAGAGGGGGTTTCTTCTCAACTATGTTTTTTCTGTGCACTTTGCTATAGCCATAGGAGCAGTTTATGTCATGCTTAGTGTTTCTTGATCTCTATTTGTGGAATTTTCATCCCAAGTACTAGTTTCATATTGATTTTCTTAATTCTTGGCAGTCTCTTCTGAAGTGCAGAGGGAAATGGTATCCCATTTTAAATACTCTGATGTGTCTGGTGTTCAGTGGGGAACATGCTCACAGGTGTACTTTGTGTCTCAAGGGTAGCGCTTGGAGCTCTGCCCCAAAGTAATATTTGAGTTGTGCTTTGCTTCTTTCACAGGAGAACGCTTCTGAAAGCCTAGTGTTTAGCATATAGTGAAAATCAGTTACTGCTTTCTGTTGTGCTGTTGCAGAATCACAAACTGGCTGAGGTAGGAAGGGACCTCTGCAGGTCATCTGGTCCAACCTCCCCTGCTCAAGCAGAGCCACCTAGAGCCAGGTGCCCAGGACCATGTCCAGTCAGTTTTGGAATATCTCCAAGGAGGGAGACTCCACCACCTCTCTGGGCAACCTGTGCCAGTGCTCAGTCACCCTCATGGTAAAGAAGAGTTTCCTGATGTTTAGACGGAGCCTCCTGTGTTTCAGTTTGTGCCCACTGTCTCTTGTCCTATCACTGGGCACCACTGAAAAGAGTCTGGCTCTGTGCTCTTTGCAGCCTCCCTTCAGCTGTTTGTATGCATTGATGAGATCCCCCCTGAGCCTTCTCTTCTCCAGGCTGAACAGTCCCAGCTCTCTCAGCCTTTCCTCATAGGAGAGATGCTCTAATTGATTAATCATCTTTGTGGCCCTTCATTGGATTCTTCCAGCATGTCCATGTTTCTCTTGTGCTGGGGAGCCCAGAACTGGACACAGGTCTCCAGGTACTGTCTCAAGAGGACTTTTGAACCTACCCCACAGATTGGCTCATTTTGGCCTTCCTTTCAGCCACCTGGTTTGAGCCAGCTTTCAGATTTGGAAAGGACTGTATTTCTTTACCAATTTTTCATTAGACTAAATTCAGATTACATTAGTGTTCCTTCATCAGGAAGTTGTATGTGCCCAGCCAGCCATGTTTCCAAGTTGTCAGAGTTGTGACCAGGAGACATCAAAGCTTGGCTAGAAAGAAACAGCTCTGAATATTAATGGAAGTGATGTTTTTCAGTAAAATCTGTATGGGACTTAGAAAAGATCTGATGCGTTATTTAAAGCAGTTGTCTTGAATGTTTACATTCTGGGGTTTGAATTTGGTGCCTGGAGGATGCAGGCTGTGGACAGCAATGTTAGAATTTTTAATTTCTTACCATGTACCCACTTTACCTCCACTTTACCACTTTGTTGTACCAGATCATACTCATTATCAACAACCATAAAATTTTCCACTCTTACCAGAGAAGTCATGGTGTCTGTTCCAGATGTTCTCTTATTCATGAGAACAGGCAGAATGTGATGTGAATGCTGGTGGGTTGAAGCAAAGGTTCTGAAGCCCACGTAACACTGTGGAAGTTGAGCAAGCAGTGTTTTGTGCGCTTGCTGGACTTGGTCGCAGTTGGCAGGATGTAAAAGATCACTACATTAACCAATGAGACTAAGCCAGCAAAACTCTTTGGGCAAACCCAGTTATACTGGCAAAAGATTGTTATTGCTGATGTTTATTCTGTCAGCTAAAGTTCCTCTAAAGAGCTTTTGCTAGTAAAAGCTGTGTGTCATCGCAGTATGATTCTGCTGGCAAATCTTTATACATAGACAAGTCCTTTGTCATGAAGCCCTGTGTCCAACTGGATAATCTTTGTTTATTTTGTCATGGGAAAAGTGCAGCCATTAGGCTTGGAAATAGTCCATCTTTCCATAAAATCTATAACTTTTTTGCTATTTGTGGCACAGGGCTCTTAATTTATTGCACGTATTTGCTTCTTTTTTAGTAGCTCCTTTCTAGATTTATTTAGAGCTAGAATTTTAAGAGTATATTTAAGGGAAATGTCAAGCTTTATGTGTAAACCCCAAGAGCTTTTCATCTGTCAGCTTAAAAGTTAATACAATCACACTTTTTTCCTCCCGTTTCTTTTTTCCCCACTGTTATGCAAAATGTAGGTGCAGATCCCTCGGGGCGAGGCACAACACTCAGCAAGTGAAAGCTTTGGCTTTAATGAAAGCCTAGCGTTACCGCAGTGGGAGCCCCAGGACGCCAATTCAATCAAATGGGGACCCAACAGCAGTGGAGCCCTGCTCAGGAGTGAAGCTCAAGGGAAAGCACTGCAGGGGTGGATAATAAAACTTGGCCGATCAACATATCATACGTATGCAATGTCCTGTTTGCTCATTAGCAACCTCACTAGTGTAGTGCAGCTGCTGTTGTCCGTATTCCGAGATCCACAGCTGACTGCATACTTGTCACCTGTGTAAAAGTAGGTGCAGATGTGGGAGCAAAGGATCCTGGGTTACTGTGTCAATGAGATAAAATGTGCTCTGGACTCTACATACTCAGATGGGGGAGGCGAACTATCCTGGTTTACTGTAACAAAGTCTTCTCGCACCCTATATGCACCCTTTTCATTTTTGTTAAATATTCTTGTTTAGGACAAGGGGTTGAGGGGCTGTTGGTTTTTTTTCCATATTCTCCATAGTTTTTACTGTTTCCAGAGGCAGTCTTTGTCTCACTCTTCCTGGACTGTAGTGTCTGACAGTATCCTTAAGGTTTTTCTGTGTATCATTAGTGGAAGAATTGTGTGATTTCTGTAAGGGCATGTGAAAGGAGAGAGCATCAGCTCATGTGTGTCTGGTCAAGGACCTTTTCAGTGCCAAAAGGGGATAATAAGAAAAGGGGGAATAAATAGGAACATTCTGAGACACAAACCTGACCAACGAAAAGTAAGGGAGGCAGTAACAAGGACCAAACCTGGTCAGTCACTAGTTGATGAGGCTATGTGGAATGTGGCAATGTTTATTTCAGAAAGATTGTTTAATCAAAGACCTCTTCAAATGGGATTATAAGGAAAAGGGGGAAGCCATAAACAAAATACACAGAGACACAAAGCTACCAGACAAACTTAATGGAGACAAAGACAAGAAACAATCCTGGTCAGTCACAGAAACTGATATCGAGAAACTGCATGCTAACAAGGACTTTGTGAGTGGTAAGGATGCAAACCTGAGCGTCAATGGGACCATGCCAGCCAAGGAGGCAATGTGAAGGGGAAGGGAGTCGGGAAGAGACAAAATGGGGCCAGGCAGAAAAGGGGCCAATCATGTGTAAACTGTGGCCAGTCTATGCTTATCTGGCCGAGCTCTGTGCCTGATCACTGCAGCCTGTCCTATCTTACTAGATCTTCTTGTAACTATCTCTCTGTGTAATCTCACTCTCTATCCCATGTGTGTGAGTGCTGCAGAGACTTAAGTGAGACCAGCTTGAGTGGAGACTCGGCCAGCAACTGGAGTCTCACTGGAGGTCTAGGCACCACCAGGTCTGCAGTGCCAGCAGTGGAAGTAAGTGGGGGTCTCGGTGTCAGGAGTTGGAGGGCCTGTAGCTCTCTGGATTATCTTGTTGTTCTCCTACAGACTTTACATCCATAGTGCCAGCTACTGAGGGAACTGGTTTGAGTGGACTGGGTGCCAGCTACTGGAGTCAGACCAGGGATGTGGGCACCCCTGGCCTACGTCAGTTACTGGAGCAAGTGGGGTCTAAGTACCAGCTACTGGGGTGGGTGAGTGTCTTGGCTGCCAGCCACTGGAGGAGGAATGGTGTGTGTCCCCAAAGCAAGCTATTAGGGGTACCAAGGTGATTGAGGGTCTCAGTGTTGATGGGAGGAGTGGGACCTCAGGTCTCAGCCTGTGTGCCTGGTGCCAGCTGCTGGTGGAGAGTGAGTGTCTCTATCTTCCCCAAAGCTGCAGTGCATGGGGAGGGGGGGGGGGGGGGGGGGAGGGGGTGTGTATTTGCTGGCCATCTTCAAGCTGGACCAGCTGGCAAGCTGGGCTTTGGGACCAGACTGGGGTGTCAGGCAGACCAAAGGTCAATTCTGGTTTTGGGGGACCTGCAAGTGTGGAGTGCCTGTGGGACAGGTGTATGAGTGCTGTTTGTCTGCAGTGACCGCCAAGCTGGACCAGCCAGCAAGTTGGGGACCCGTCAGGTGGGTAACAGGGCCTGGGATTGCGGCAGGGGTGCCAGGTGGGCAGAGGGGCTGTGACGGTACTTGGGATATCCACGAACAGGCATGTGCTTCTGAACCTGGAGAGTGTTGTGTGTGTGCTGCACTAGTGACCTTCCATCTTTGGCAGACCACGAGGAGAAGGGGGCTTGGCTGTCAGTGCTTGTATTTATGTGCATCCTGTATGTGGGTACTGTTGAAGGCAGTGCCTCATTTGTGGCAGTGCATGTGACAGGCCATGTCAATGCCCTATGTGTGCTGTGTCCCTGGGATACATGCTCAGTTTTACTACTGGTTGAACCTGCAAACAGGAAAGCAGCAGCCATGACCCTCAGCCTGGGATGGAGACAGCACCACCCCCCTGCTCCCTGGGCGCACTGGACTGGGCAGGAGGAATTCCTGGGACCAGAGGAGGTGCCCACTGCTCACATAACATCCCTTGAGTTTCTCTTCCTTGCTGTTCAAAGAAAGATTTGCTTCCTTTATTGCTTTGGCATCTGATGTTTATATTTACAGTCTCCAGTGTGCAGGGGTTCAAGAGCTCTGTCACCATGATGAAAAATCATGAGATGTGTTAGCATAGTGATGACTTGTCAATACACTAGAACAGCAAGTAGTATAACTAACTAGTCTTGTTACTCATTGTTAACTACAAGTACCTTTCTCTAAAGTACTTCCTTAGGCTGATGATAGATAGATAACGATCAAACCTTATTTCTTACACAGTTAATATATATGTGGACCAAACATGGGAATGAAATGCTTGTTTTGGAGTTGGCAGAGGAAACAAAAAGCTCTTTGAAAGTGCATTTGAGGGGACTGATAATTTTGCTATTAATCAGGCTGACAACTTAGCTCTGGAAATGACATACTAGGCAGTGTTTCTGTGAAGGTGTTTTAACCAAAATTTGCTTGCAGATCTAGATAGCTGGCTTTTGTAAATAGTTGGCAGACTGCCAACAAGGACTGGGGAAACAGACCTAAGATTAATTTATCTCTCTAAAGGAATCTACTTTGTCTTTGGTGCCTGGCAGCACATAGAGAAAGATGGTGTAATTAATGCTTCAGCTTTTGTGGCCTATGTTGTCTTTCATTTACTATCAGATTAAACCTAACTTTTTCACACAGTAAAAGTGGATGAAATGCAGTTGTAGGTAGGTAAGAACAGTATTCTAATTAGTACCCCAGTCACACACAGAAGCCAACAGATAAAACACTATTTCTTTGTTCATAGTAATAAGTATTAGTTACATTTTATCATTAATGTAAAAATTGAAGAGTAGAGGATGTTTTGGTACAGTTTTCTGCTTCTCT
Organism: Aquila chrysaetos chrysaetos; assembly: GCF_900496995.4. Classification (NCBI taxonomy): domain Eukaryota; kingdom Metazoa; phylum Chordata; class Aves; order Accipitriformes; family Accipitridae; genus Aquila; species Aquila chrysaetos. The sequence goes on from NC_044030.1 coordinate 30,067,167, forward strand.
TGTGGGCTTCGATTCTGAATGCAGAAAAACTGTAGATTTCTAAAGGAAGGCTCTGCTTGCTTGGAAAATTGCAGTTGTTGTTTAATACTGCCAAGTTATAATACCAGTATGCTAGCATTGATTTTTTTCAAAAATCTTTTTTCATGAGGTGGTGCCTATCTTTCTCTTCTAAATAAATGGTTTTGTTACGAAGCTTGCTTCCTCAAGAAATCTCCACCTTTATTATTCACAACTTTTTAATGTAGAAACATCTGTGGGCATCATTGTACACTTAACTCTTCTCAGGGCTAATCTAGGTAATTGATAAAAACAGTCCATTACATCGCTCTACATGTACCTACATAGCCTGTGACATGTATGCCTCAAGGCATGAGGTCATGAAAACTGAAAGTTTGAAGTAATCGGTTACTGTAGTGGTTGTGGCTGTCAAAATATCCGAGTAGGTAATAATTGTTACAATTTATTACATTGGTTACATCATATTACTGACCTCACTGTCCCTGAAAACGTTCTGTGTGAACTGCTTCTGAGTGATATTTACGTAAGATTTTGAGAAGAACAGAGTATTACATGTTTACTGAAATGCAGATGTGGGATATTTGTTGCATTTACTTTATCTGTTGATTTTATTATTGCTTTTTAAAAAGATGTTAAAAAAAAATCAATGTGTTTTCTTTTTTGGTAGCTTAAAAGATGCTTGTAAATCCTAGACAAATACAGGAAAATCCTCTCAGTCTATGAGCTGGTTTATGCAGAGGACTTTTAACAGAGAATTAATGTACAATAATTCTGTGGAAATACACTGGTGTTGTCTTGCAGCAGAAATAAAACATGTTTGGAAACAAGACTTTCGTGTTCTTTGCAGCTTGATTTGTGGTGCCACTTCTCTGATATATAGACTACAGTAAAGACTAGAAGCTCTGTCTCTAATACCCATTCTGGAGTAGTTTATAATTGCATGTACATTTTTGTCATTGGTCAGTAAGCATGTGTTTATTACAGTACGTAACAGTCGAGTTTTATGTACCTTTTCTTCAGTGGGATTAACCACTTCTTTCTTCCCCCTTTACCAGATATTAACTTTTTGTCATAAAAGGTGTCAGAATAAATTTTTTTTTTTAGACATTGACCAATTTCCATTGGAGCTAGTTGAAGTTCTGCAAGGAACAGACTGGTGAAGATATGACATCTGTCATATTTCTTCACTGTTGAGAGTAATGACAGATTAGGTGACTAGTTAGACATTGGAAAAAAATGCATTACCCAGGACATGATGTGGTGCGGAGACACCTGATGACAAATAATCTCAGCTACACTGCACAGTGCACTTCCAAGAGCAACAGGTTACTTAAATATAGCTCTGCACTGAACTGGCTTGTGAACTCTACCTTGTAATGCCACACCTAAATTAAACTTCTGCCTCTCCTGCTTTCTGTGGGTGAGATGGAAGAAGACATAATGCTTACAAGACCATATGGGCCTCAAAGACTCCATCCAGTCACATAAGTGATGTTCTTTTTCTTGGTTCTAGGGTCATGGGGCACAGCTCTTCCAGAGCTTACTAGACCTGAGCTATATAATGTGCTTTAAATGGGCTTAGTCCTGGCCTATCAATAAGCCAGTGCATTTGGACACTACTGTCTGTTCAGCCCAAGAATTTACTGTTACTGTAGGTATGATCAGAGTATTAGAAATGTGGGAGTGTAAATCAGATCACTGTTGTTGGAGTGTATAGATCCTTTGCAGGTAGGATAAGCAAAATGCTCAGTTTACTAGCCCATTAGATGCCTGTAGTTAAATTAGGAAATGCTTATAAATTTCCATGTTTACCAGTTTGTACCATGGGAAAAAAGTCATTGTCTTTCACTGTGCATTCATGAAGAGGAAACGTGCAGCTGCAGATTTCCAGTCAGCCTGGTAGGATTATATAGGGTATACCCATCAGATTGTACTTATTGTGTAAAACCTTCTAAGGAAAAGGCTCTGCTTGAAAATACTCTTTGAGTATTGGTTTACTTTTAAAATAAAGGTTTTCATGGGCTGCAAGATAGATGTAGTTTATTCCCTAAAATTGAGATTGAGGATATGGAGTAGTTTCTTGTTGTACTTCCCAGGGCCATTAAGTGAGAGTATGCAGAGGGTTGGAAAATAGAGTGATTTTCAGATATTGGCAGCAATTGCTTTGGTAATAATTCCCTTCTGTGGTGGTTGATCATCTGTGTGTGTGTGTGAGATCTTTATAATTTGACTGGAAAAGGAGAATGGAAAAGAAACACCTCAAAGGCTGTTGTATTGGTGAAAATATCTAGTCTTTCCCAAACAAAATAGAACAACATTTAGATAAAACATACAACAAATTACTGCAAGAAATATATATGGAAGTATAACAAACAATTTTATAATTTTTTTAGTAGTATGTTTCCTTTAAAGGATGTTCTACAAATGGGCATACTCTTTAATCGCCTTTGTTACCATTACTCTGTGAGAGTTTATATGGTACACAGATGAGAACAGGGCAAAACTGCACTGGGGGTGTCTGTGAAATGCCAACTTTTAGGGATGAGATTGTCGGCTTTAGTGTACTGACATAAGTTGTTTCTTTTACTAGTAACAATCTGATGCCTTTGTTCTGGTATTGTTGCCTTTAAATATGGAGTAATCTGTATTTCTGTTCATCATTCTCTTTTTATTGAATTAGTATTTAAAATAAAGTAGTGCCTTTACCTTGTTAGTTAAAAACTAGATACATCGTTCTTGATAGCTACCAGACATTCTGTTCTTGTTGCCTGTTGGGCAGGAGAAAAATACATAGCATAATGGCTGTAAAAAGCAGCAGTAGTCCCAGAGAATGTTTTGAATATTAGCAAGATGCAACTAGAGTGGTTTGGGGACTTGGGGAGCTACCGTCATTGCTGAAAGTATCATATTCCATAAATAAAGTATTGAACTTAATGACCAATAATAATGGAGATTGCAAAACTATACTGGCAATAATCTAGTTAGTCCACATGCTTATTGAAAATGACATGAAAACAAATTATACAGGATACGTGTCTGCCATTAGCTCTCTGTAGTTACCCACATTCTAGTATTAGCTTGCTGCAATGATCACAAGAGAATTGGTTTCTTAATTAAAACTAAGATAAAAGTCCAAGTCTTCTTTGAGTTTAGATTTGTGTTGGGGTTTTTTTGTGACATCTGTTTGGAAATAAGTTTGGCTTAGCTTCAGGTTACTTCTTTTTCACTACAGAAGAAGACATAATTACCTTTTAAACCTATACTTATATGTAGATCCAAAACTGATTTTATCTGTATTTTCTTTCTAATGGGAAGCAACTTTGAGTGAAAATGGCTGTTGCTTAGTGCAGGGGGCAATTAGCACTTATTATAAAGTTTGAAATAGCTATGTGAGTTAGTAATTTGGAGTGATGATGAAGGCTAACTACTTAGCAGTTTGCACCTCCACTGTCTTTGAAGTGGTGCACTCCACGTACAAAAGGAAAAATAATGAAAGAACTGTTTTTCCAAAGTAGACTGCTTTCTACCGGGCAGGTTATATTAGTGTTAATGCTTGGGAAAGGTGCCAGATTTCAATTAGGGCAGTAGCAGTGGGAGATCCCCAGCCAAAGGCACCTATACAATGTAGCAGGACAGCAGTGGTTATATTGTTATTTCAGTGTTTTGTTTTCTGCCAGCTTCACTAAACCCAGTGTTTCCTTCCTCCATTTGACTTTTCCTTTTGCACTCCCAAGACCCCAGCATACCTGATTTACCTGCATTTTTATTACCTGTGTTTCTCTTTGAATAGACTTCAGTCATCATGATGTAAAAAATTCTGCTATCCTGAAAGCTCCAACTTGGGCCACAGATCATCCTTCTCTCTGGCTCATTCTATGACAACAGTAAAACAGATTAAATAAGCAACTCTGAATGGCAGAACAAATATAGCATAATTTCTTTATGATTTGTCCTTTGCCAAGATTCTCTGAAATCTAACAAAATACATATTTTCACAGAAGCTTTACTCTCAAGGCACTTCTCAGGTATCTCTTCCAGTTTTTTGGTGTTAAGCTCCTGAGGGCAGGCAGCCTTCTGGAAGAGTCACCCTTTGCCTGGACATCTACTTTCATGAACCTTCAGGTGCATAGCTGTCTTTTGACCTATTTTTCTCTTAAAAATTCAAGTGCAGTTGGTTAAGGAGTTCGAAAGAGATTGAGCAACAAACAAATACATGCATCATCAGCCTGTTTCCCTAAGGAAATCACGCTAATAGTTCTACACCTAACAGATGTAGAATTAGAAATGGACACCCCCATTTACTTTATGTTTATGCTTTCGTTGGGTTGGGTTTTTTTGTGGGGCTCTTTGTTGGTTTGGTTTGGGTTTGACCTTTTTCCTTCCTTAATCATTACTAGTGACTGCTTGAGATAAGGTACAGTCGGGGAAAACTGCAATTTGTGTTAAAATATTTGAAAGCATGGGGCTGAAAAGGAATGAAATGGCCACAAGTCAAAAGAGATGAAGAATACCTTTTTACTCTTAAACACCTGGACAAAACTTCAGGTGTTAAAAAAAAGAGCATGCTTGCACTGGAAGGAACACTGGAGGACAATATGTCAATGGTAACCTACCAAGAAGCAACTGACAGTGTTCAGAAAATGATAGGCACCTGTAAAGCTAAGAATCAGAAGAGGTCCATAGCCTAGTCTACAAGTAAATATGAAATAAGACCTCTAACAATCTGTGGATTACCAGACTCTGGGAGGGGCAGTTTAGGAATACAAAACCATTGCAGACAAATTCAGTTTTCTCTGTATCAGCCATCTGCAATTAAATGCAAATTTGAAATAATGCTGTCGTGGACTGAAACAGAAGTGATGGAGTAAGTGGACAAGCTGGAGAGCAGCAAAACACTAGGATTTGGCTTGCACCAGGAGTGTTCTGTCAGAGAAGTCTGTCTGATATTTGGACTCAGGGATGGATCCAGTGTAGTAGTTCATGTGTTGCTTTTAGGTTTTGTGTGTTCAGTTGGTGAGCTCTAGAGCAGAACTTGTATTTTTCTATATTCTCAGTTGTTATGCTTGTTAACAGCATGGCATCTTACAATTTTGACAGAATAGTGGGGTGAAGGGGAGGAACGTTTATTGCATTTGCTGCTGGATTCAGAGATGTGTGGGAAATTTTGAGAAGAATGACAGCTCTATTTAATGATTCAATAGCATGGACACACAATGAAGAGGAGAGGTAGTTACTTGTCTTCAGAGCCAATTGGGAGAACATTACTTGCAGTAAATGGCCTTCCTATCACTAGCACTGAAAACTTTAGGCACTATGTAGTCCCTGCAGAATTTTAGTGAAGTACATGGACTTAACCAGATTGGTGATTAGGTTTTTTTCAGGTTATGTGTAAGTACTTTTCAATGACCATTATTATACTAATAAGTAGAAGAATGTAGTACCTCTGTGCTGAGCTAGCAGAATTAAAACAGGCTGCAGTACAGAGCAAATGTCTGATTAGCTATGAAAGTACAGACATGATAGGAAAGGGATGTGATGTGGAGCACAAGCTCTGTATGACATCTGCGTACTGACAAGTACGGATTCCATTGTTGTGAAGACTGTGCTTATACATCTTTTCATGCTTCTATAGCCTATAAATGCTAGGGCAGGAGGGATGTAAAATAAGTTATGCCTTATTTTCTTCAAGTTATCATCTTTTCTGATACAGTTTCGGTTTTGCATGGATGTTAGAATTTTTATGTTTTAATGCTGCTAAAATATAATTTAGTAGTAATTCTTTTACAGGTTAGGGAGCCATCGCAAATCTGTGTTATAAAGATAACAAGAGGCAACTACTTGCAGGTGTTTAAATTTCAGTGTTTTAGTGCAGTCTTCAGTAAGTCACTCAATGCTAGCTGCAAAGCAATACTAAAGTATGGATTGTAATTCACTCATCTGGACGTGGGGTTTGTTTTTGTTTTGTTTTGTTTTTGCACTGGCACAGAGTGAAGACAGTCCTAGTCCCAAGCGACAACGCCTTTCCCATTCAGTCTTTGACTATACAGCAGCATCACCAGCCCCATCACCACCAATGCGACCATGGGAGATGACATCAAATAGGCAGCCTCCTTTGGTTCGGCCCAGCCAACACCACTTCTCAGGGGAACGATGCAACACACCTGCACGAAACAGGAGGAGGTAAGCAAGCTGTGTAGGTTGGGGAACAATTTCTTACTCTTCCTGATTTGAGCTCAAGGGAGGTGTATTTCAGGCAGCACTGACTAGATCACACATGGTAAACATGTTAACATTTCCTTTGAGCTGTAAATTATTGTATTTGTAACTGAAAAGTTACTGGAAGTAATTCAGGTTGGTGCATCATCCCATAATTTGTATGAATAGTCAGCTCGGGGAAAGGCATGGTCATTAACATTTTCAATTATGAGCCTGATTCTCTTTAACTCTGCAGTGGAGCAGTAAGCATTTAGAAAAATGTGAGGAAAAACCTTTCTCATGGGGGTACTTTTAAAGATATTAAGAGTTATAGATACAGTACCATAATTTGCACTGCAGTCACAATTATTTTCGTACATAAAAACAGTCTAAGTAAAGATGAGGGGTGCAGGCTGGGGAGAGTGAGGAGGTTAGCATAGTGTCACATGGTTGCCAGGGTGGGTGATTCACATGTAATAGGAGTTAGATTTTCACGCTGGTTTTAGCTTGTGGCTCATTAACCTCTCAAAGCAGAGATTTTGGAAGAAGTTCCAATGGTCATGGAATAATAGAGATGGGATGACCACATCGAACTGGTGCTTGGGTGGATGGTAGTATAGAAAGGCATAAAACCACAGACTTCATTACTATTCTAGTTAAACTAATTATCCAAAACAAAAGCTTTCATTGCCTCACATTCTGCTTCAAAAATGCTGAGTCATCTAATGCAAGTTAAAACACGCTGTCCCTCTCTTTGCTTCTGGGAAGTATTGTGGCTTGGTTTGTACTAAAATTGCAGTGTCTGCTTTTTCATGAATGTAAAATATTAGACTTAAAAAATATATAACTGGTTTTTTTCTGATTCCACAAATCAAATTTGTGAACCATGATCAGTCAGGTGTAGTTTCGAGCCAAGAGACTTGAAAAAATGCTAGTTTTGTATCATTGCTTTAGATCCATGAATCTGAAAGCTTTCAGTCAGTGGCATTCAAAATACACAGCTCTCGGAACAGCTTGTTAAACTTAAGAAAGAGGTTGAACTTTGAATTTGCAGGGTTATTGTGAAGACAGAAAATTAGGCCTTTTGTACAATTTGGTACAGGGATGCTCTACAGAGGCATTTGGTCCACAAAGTGTTTTTTACCTTAAAATGGTTTGAACTGAGATGCCTAGAATATGCTGCATTTGGCCATTTTTGTTTGGTGCCCAGCTAGCCTACACAGATTTCTTTGCAATCTTCATTAACATCTCCTCCAGAGTAAGCAGAGTGCTTAACAAGCCAGAGGCCAGATACTGAATCTAGACTATTTGGATATACTGGGGGATGAAGGAGAAGAGTGGGAGGTGTAGGAGATGAATGTGCCTGGGACAAGTGCCTGACATTCAAGTGCAGTCAGGTGTTAACCAAGGTAGTGGCCTGTGGCTTGCAAGTAAACTGTGCTGCCAGTGGAGAGACACCTCAGTGCAGAGCCATCTTCAGTCAGACAAGAGTTGTTGTTGGCTGCAGCACTGTGGACACAAAGCATTACTCTTTCTAGGGCCAGCTCACCTGCTCTTGGTTAATAACACCTGCTTTTGCCTCTAATCAGGGACATTTGAATGTGTCAGTACTTTGTTTCCCTGTACTTTTGTTTTCCCTTGGCATTTTTTGGTTTGGGTACACTGTTGCATTTGAGCTGGCTCTAAGTCAGTTCCAGAATAGTACCGTGCCCAATCTCCTCTCCTGAAACAGGATTGTTAGGGAGAACAACACATACATGTCTCTTATTTTGCAGAAGTCTTAGAATGCTCTGGAGCTGTATCAGAACTAATAACCACTCTCATGGATCAAAGCTTGATTCCTTAAGATCATTGTGAGTGCATCTGTTATTAATGCTTTAGATGAGGTTATGCATGTGCTTTTGAAGACAATTTCCTGTTTTCCCTGCTTTGTCTTCTCTCTTCCCATCACAGAGTGGTCTTAGAGTTAATGAGGTTTTAACATGAAAGGTGTACTCCAGTTGCAAATGGTCATTCATCTCAAGGGAACAGACTAGGGCAAGTGCAAACAAAACCTCTGAAGTGTGTGTATTGTGGACATCACTCTGACCCAATGTCATGAGCATCAACTCTTTTGTCCTACCAGTTCACTCTAGCTGGTCGGCACAGGCTCTGCTGGTTTTTTATTATCTGGATTTTTTCCATTGTCTGGGTTACTATGTAGACCTTACCTCTTTGTATCAGGGATTTTGTACGGTGCCTAGCACAACAGTGCCCTAATTCATTGTGGGTTTTTTCAGATTCATTGTAAGCAAATAAATACTGTGTTAGAAAGGTAGCTTTCTGGTATGAATTTGCAGAAAGATGTTGGTTTTGTCCAGCTACTTATAGTACAGATAAATTGTGAATGTAAAAGCATAATGCGTGCCTGTATGAAACAGAGAAGGCCATTCCAATTTGTCTTTACCAGTCATTGTGAAATGGGGAGACCTGTACTATTGCTGTGTCTCACCTTTCACCTGTGCTTCCTTTCTTCCTTGTCTTGAATATAATTCCGAACTAACGGGATTTAAGAATGTGTTACTGCAAAGAAATCACCCTTTTTAGAAAACACTAAGATCTGCAAATACTAACTCTGCAGTTATGGATACCTTTTGATGACTGTTCCTATCTGAGGGTAGGAATTTCTGCAATTTTTTTCACCACTTCATCCTGTCTCTTTGTTTAACGGGGCATTTACCATGTTTATACTGTGCCTGTAGAACCAGAGGAGGTTTTTTGTGCATATTTTTTAAAGACTTCAAGCACAAGTTCATTACTGATGTTAAATAATAGTTTAGACCCATGTCTGGACAATTCTTCTGAAGTAATTTCCAGTAATTCAGGAATCATGTAGAGCCATGTATCCAGATGCTCTGAATTTTGCTGAATGAAAAGTATAGTTTCTTTATAACTCCGCATAGGAAGAAATCCAGTTTTGCTTTTTCCCGAGAACGATGCTCCATTCATTTAGAAAAACACTCCAGAAGTTCTGCCAGCTTTTGCTGGGTGTGCTTTCTCATAATCCTGGGTTCATAGGAAGTAAAGCCAGACCTTTTAACAAAGATGGGGTAAGAGTAGTTTTATGAGAAGCTACCTTGTTTAAGTGCTGGTGGCAGTTAGAGAATTTCTGTTCTTCCAAAGCATTGAAGCTGTCTTTTGTAACTTGCGTCTCTTCCTGCAGCTTTTACAAACAAAAATCCTTGCACAGACATTTTGTGTTAAAGTATTGCGAGCATTTCTGTTTCGTAGCAGGAAATAGCAACTTTAAAGCAACCTTAGTACTGCAAAAACCAGAACATCTTTTGCATCAATAGCTCTGTGGTTAGAAGTCGTATATACCAGTTTTATCTAATGAGCATATTACAGGTGTATCATACTAGTAATACAGAGATGGAGAGTGCAACAAAAAACTCTGGGAAAGGAGACTGGAATTAAGACAAATACATTAGTAAGACTGTAAATGTAGGTTCTTAGTGCTTAGAAGAAAACACAGCTTGTGTGTTCAGACATGGTAATTTGTAAAGATAAAGAAGACTATGCATTTTTTTGGTTGCCTGGGGTTTTTTTGTTTTAAGAATGCTGTATTTCAGTCTGGCATTATGCCTTCTGTCTGACCTGTTGTGAATTAGCATTTGTTTCAGTTGTAAGAAAGGCAATAATGACATAACATTCCTGTGAAGTAGGGCAGAAAAATAGTGGCTTGAGACATTGTATCCTATACTCACAGTAGCATCTGAATAGCTGGTAGTATGGTCCCATTCCCCAGAGTATGTCTGTTTCACACAGCACAAAAGTTGGACTCAACTTTAGGAATGTCTGGGACTCAACTTTAGGAATGTCTGGGCTTTGCCAACAGGTGTCAGGTTTATTTTATTTTTATTTGGTAATAGCAATGGGAGTAGTGAAAGTGAAGAATCTCAAGTTCTCTTGCACGCACTGTAGGAGAGGACATGTTCTAATGGTCACAGACCCTTCTTGTCTGCTCTCTGTAGTTTGGTTCCTTCAGCCTGTTCCATAAGCAGGAAACCATTTTGTCCCACGTAGCTTTAATTTGCTGTTGCCTCTGGGACCTGTAATTTATGTATTGTGAAGACTGGAAGGCATGTACTGAAAGTACTAGGGGATGGTTTTGTGCTTTCAGTTCTTTCCCCTTCCAAATAAATGAGAAGTGACTTGATCAAAACTTCTAACAGCAAGTTTGTTACTTGTGTGTGCGTAATTTTCTGAGTGTTGAACCTGAGCTGCTGGTCTCTGATTTACAGAAGTCTCAGCTCAAGATAGTAGCAGCTCTGCTCAGAACATACACACAATTATATAAGAATACGTAATCAAATCCTATGCCTGTAGATCAGATGCCTAAAAGAAGTAGATGCTCTGGTCTAAATCAATCTACACAACAGTTCTCCACTCTGAAAGAGAAAGATTACCACAATCAGAATTTCCTGGGATCTTCTGGAGAGAATTCTATGAGGCACTCAGTTACATAGTGAACATGTGAGAGCTGAAAAATTAATTTGTTTCTTCAGAGGAGTCTACTGCTTTGTCTGCTGTCACTAAGTGAGCAACCGTTCTGTGGTCTGGTTGTGGCTAGGATCCTGGTATCCTGGATCATGTAATGAAGGATTTTTACGTAGAATAAATGCACGGAAGTCTCTTGAAGTTTGCTGTCTTGACTTTTGAGTGCTTGTCTTGGCAATCCAAGTGCCATTTTTTTAACAGGTTAATATTTACATAAGAGTTCTTCTCCTGGTTTCCTTTACAGCATTAAGCTATGCTCTATTAAGCACTTTTATGCTGAAAAAAGTGTCATCTCTTCAGGCTTTTAGCAGTTTTGTCAGTAAGAAGTTTTATTCCAATCTAATAAACCTGTTCTGGTGAAATTTTGCAGTGTAAAAAATTTCTTGATTCTTGATTCTCTTGTGGTTTTAGTTATTGAGAAGGATTTGTGTCATATATGTAACCTCTAATTTTTTTAATGCATTTCCAGTCCTCCTGTTCGACGTCAGAGAACAAGGAGAGATCGTTTGTCTAGACATAATTCCATTAACCAGGATGAAAACTATCACCATCTCTCCTACGGGCAGCAGCAAGCAATAGAAGAGCCCCGAGCCTTTCACCCACCAAACGTATCTCCTCGTATGTTGCACCCAGCTGCTCACGCACCACAGCAGAATGCAGTGATGGTTGACATTCATGATCAGGTAAGAGTTTTAGAGTACAAACAGAAGGGTGTTGAAGAAGTGGGGTTTGTTTGTTTGGGTTTCCCCCCCCCCCAAATCTTCAAGATCCTTCTCCTCCCCAAATTAGTTGGCAATGAAGGTCACATAACACTAAATTCTATTTGTCCTCTTACAGAGCATTTTTCCTGTTGAATGTTATTCACGTATGGAGCGCTGCAGAAGGCAGTGAAAAAACAAAAAGAAAGTCCAGAATTTTAATAAAGATTGATATTTAACAATTTGTCAATGCATGTATTGGCATAGTTTGGTAGGCCTCTGGCTCAAACCTTTGAAATGCAGGGGGTTTGCTTCTGAAGTTAATTTAATGTGATAAAGTTGTGATATGATAATTAAGAATGTGTTCTATTTCACGTGAACTACCTCTTCTTAGCTTAGGAGTCTCTAAGTAGTTAAAGTACATTATTTAGAAGTAGAATTCACAATGCCTATAATTGGTTGCCTATATCACAGCAGAACTCATGATAGTATCATCACATAACCAAATTAGCCATCCAAGCCTAATCAACTCATCCTTAAATGCTATGAAAAAATGAGATATGTGGCTGCTCCAGAAAGTAAATAATTCCTCTGTGTCACAACAATTGGTATAGAATTCTGTAACTGAGGACTTGTAAAAGAATTTGTTATGTTGAGCTAACCTTTGGTGTTGTTTTTTGTTAAAGTCAGCAGGCTGCAGCACAAGTACATTAGTTGCTACATAGTCATGAACTGGAAAATATAACTGGTTATCCTGATGTCCACTTCTCAAACTGCACCACACAGAATGCAACTCTAACATCCCGTCTTAAAAACTGGTTTGCTTTCAGTGCAGCTGCATACTACTGGTGTGTTGTATTACGTGTGCAGAGCAGTTTTCAGTAGGGAAGTATTTGCATTTGGGACCAAGTACAGGGGTGGAAGCTAACGCCATTCTAGCCATCTTACAACCTTACATTTTGATGAACAATTTTACTGCTGCATCATCTCAAAAATTCAAATTGTGCTCTTGCTTTATGTTGCAAGCTTACATCACGACAAACCTGGATAAACCCAGGTGTTCCAGACTGAGATCTTCCATGGTGATGTTTTTGACTTAAGGGACATAACCATTTTGAGAGGTCATTTTTTATTATTGCTCTGAGCAGTAAACGTTTCAGAATCACATGCAGCATTGCACTGTATGCCCAACTTTTGTACCTGAGCCAGAACTGGGTCAAATTCAGTGTGAGGGAGACTGGTTTCTGTCACTAGTGATATACAGGTTGAGATTTTAAGTTCTGTTCCATGCTCTGTGTTCTCTTTTGGCCTCTGTGTCTGACTGTACACTACCAGTTCAGTAGGTTAGCTGTCTTTATTCATTCTCACCTTCCTAATGAGCTCTTCTTACTTGTTCCATTTTAAGCAAGCAGGTTCCATTTTAGCAGATCATGAAGGAAGAGGGAGCTTCCTTGAAATAATTACTTTTTATTAATCCATGCTCCCTGACACTTAAGCCTTTTCAGTTTTACTAGAGCATCAGAGATTTCTTGTTTAGTGTTTTTAAAAACAACAAAAAAAGTTTTTTGTAGGTCCAGAATACCTTTGGATCTTAGTTTGATGACTAAATTCTAGGAAATATTACTAGCTAGAAAATTGGGTTACGTGGGTCTGTTTCCTTATCTAAATGTGGATATTTAGGGCATGCTGCCTCATAATCATGTTCACTTTTCAGCTTTCTGGTTAGCTGTTCTGTTACATTTAGGTTAGGAGACTTAGCATGAGTGTTGGTCTGAAAGTGAATCAAGAGATTGGTCTGTTTGGAAGAAAGAAAATCTACACAATTTTCTTGTTCTTTAAAGATACAAGCCTCTGAATTATTGAATCAGTCCCTTCAGACATGGGACAATTCTTTAGCTACTTGTATATTAGCTTTTATGTGGGAGTTACTGCCTTCTTATTTTGTAAGAACTAACCTTAGTATTGGGCAGGGCAGGGGGGGTTATGGTTTAATAGACTCTGAGATGCCTCTGAGTGACTTTAAGGTGCCTTTGAAGTTTTAACATTTTAAGCTGAGAGAGCCCTCTTGGCCTTACCTAGAAACTGTTAATCAATAAGTAATGTTCCATTGAGAAGAATATTTTAAAGAACAGGAATTACAAGCATGTGCCTCCCTTTACACCTTCATTGTGAATGTATTTTTTTTTCTGATATGTAGGTAAAAGCTTGTTATCTTACTTATCATGCTGTACAACACTGTTAAGAGTTTACAGTAAGTTACTAATTTTTTTTTCCTTTTGCTGCAGATCCATCAGGGCACAGTTCCTGTCTCATACACAGTGACAACGGTGGCTCCACATGGAATACCACTTTGCACAGGCCAGCACATCCCAGCCTGCAGCACACAGCAGGTCCCAGGGTGCTCAGTGGTTTTCAGTGGGCAGCACCTTCCAGTGTGCAGTGTGCCTCCCCCAGTAAGTGGGTATCTGTAGTTACACTAGCTTCAATCTTAGACACAGGAATGGCACCTTAGAGCTTCAGTGTCTGTGTGGCTTTGATTGTGTTGGAAATAGCCATTTTTTTTTCCACCTGTGGTAAATTGTAGTGGCATAGCAGTGTAGGCTTAGAGCTGGTAAGCATATGCTACTTGCGTACTGTCTTTATAGAGTATGACTGTTTATAGTTTAGAGTCCTGATGGTTTTTAATTCAAACTAAATGCTGGTTTATGAACTGATTTCTTAGCAGCAGCTATTCTACATACTTTCAGATAGTAAGAGGAAGCTTTCTAAGGCTTTTATTCGGCAGCTCACCTAGAAAAAAAATCTTACTTAGTAGAGACCTTATTCAGGGATTGAATACATACAAAAAGGTCTGATACTCAGAAGTCAGTTTTCTTCTGAGAAGTAATAAGGTCCTGAAAGATCACTAATAGCTGAAAAGGGCTCTTCTGTCTCAGAATGGTCTCATAAAATGAATCAGAATATTCTTTAATAATGATGTCTCTGTGCCTTTCTGGGAGTAGAATAAAGTGCCTTGACTGGCTAATTTGCCACCTTCAAATTTGAAAGAGCTTGAACTGTTTTCTTAGAAATTTTTATGTATCAGCTAGGAGATACCACTTTCCAGGTCATAGCATTCTGATGCTACCATTCTGTGGAATTTTCATCATTAAGTGTTAACAGGCACCAGAGCTGAACAAGTGTACCCCAAGAAGTTTCAGCTGTGCAAATAAAGGTTGCAGAATCTGTTGGAAGAGTCACAGCTTTTTTTTCCCCTCCTTTTTCTAGTATAAATCTGTAATATCATACATAAATACTATATATAGTGTCCAGTAGCCATTTATAATGTTGGTATAAACATTCGTCTCTGCCAGCTGTGTATTTGCAAGCAATGTGTAACTTAACTTTCCTGTTGCACATTCTGTGACCTGAGGGCGTGAACAAGCCTATGACACTGAAACAAAACCCTTGATGTGACCACCTATTTATTTAAGCTGCTCGTTGAAGAGCAAGGGTAATTTGCATTCATCTTGTCCAGGTGCCATTTATCCCTATGAGAGACAACAATGTCTGCAGCATACTGCTGGCCAATCTGGAATATTTGCGGGGAATATTTCCCCTTACTTTCAAATTGGTGAAAATCTTTTACATGAGTCAGTGTGTATCCCTGAGGCAGGATGAGAGATAACTTTTTTTTTCTTTTTAGTGGTGGTGTTAGTGGAGCAAAGCAATCTGTCGTGGTTTAACCCCAGTCAGCAACTAAGCACCACGCAGCCGCTCGCTCACTTCGCCCCCACCCAGTGGGATGGGGGAGAAAATCGGGAAAAGAAGCAAAACCCGTGGGTTGAGATAAGAACGGTTTAATGGAACAGAAAAGAAGAAACTAATAATGATAATGATAACACTAATGAAATGACAACAGTAATAATAAAAGGATTGGAATATACAAATGATGCACAGTGCAATTGCTCACCACCTGCCGATCAATGCCCAGTTAGTCCCCGGGCGGCAATTCCTGCCCCCCCCCCCCCCCCCCCCCAGTTTATATACTAGATGTGATGTCACATGGTATGGAATACCCCGTTGGCCAGTTTGGGTCAGGTGCCCTGGCTGTGTCCTGTGCCAACTTCTTGTGCCCCTCCAGCTTTCTCACTGGCTGGGCATGAGAAGCTGAAAAATCCTTGACTTGAGACTAAACATTACTGACCAACAGCTGAAAACATCAGTGTTATCAACATTCTTCTCATACTGAACTCAAAACATAGCACCGTACCAGCTACTAGGAAGACAGTTAACTCTATCCCAGCTGAAACCAGGACACAATCTCAGGCTGGGTACCCAGAGATTGGAACAATACTTGCATAGTAAATTCAGCAAGGCAAGAAAGCAACATGTCCTAAGAAAAGAAAAGAGAAAAAGCTGAAACTATATTGGGGCTGAGGGAAATCCAAACAACACTTACAATCTCTGCTTTGAACAGGTATATTATCTGTGCGATTCATAAAATGTTTTATAATTCAGCAATGCAGCTGTCCTATACATATACAGTAAAGCTCTAACAGGTTGTTTGGACTGAATGTACAACAGTTAATCAAATGTGTTGAGACAAGGGATGCAGTACAAATGAATATAAAGAATTAAGGTTGAGTATATGTAACATCAGCAGGCAGACTTTATGCTTTCTTTTATTATGTCACAGAACTGAGGAATGATTTAAGTTAGGAGTGGGCTCTGGAGGTCATCTGATGGTCACCTGCTACAAGCAGTACATGTCTCCAAGGATGGAGATTTCACAACCCCTCTAAGCCTCCACTCCAGTGTTTGACTATCCTTGTGAAGAATTTCTTCTGTATATCTGATTGAATTCTCCTTGCTGCAACTTGGTCCCGTTGGTCCTTGTCCTTTTACTTTGCCCCTTGAGGAAGAGTCAGGTTCTGCCTGTCTACTCTCATGCAGTAGCTGAAGACAGTGGTAAGGTCTTCGCTTATTTTTCTCTTTTTAAGGCATAACAAATCCACTTCTGCAGCCTCTTCTTTTATGCAGTGTGCTCCAAGCTCCTGGTCATCATGTTGTCATTCAGTGGACTCATTTCAGTATGTCAGTTCTTTCTTTGGCACTGGGGAGGCCAAAACTGGACACAGGACTTGAGATACAGTTTCATGAGTTCCAAATAGAGGGGCGGAATCACTTCACTGGACACGCTAGTTACATTCTTAGTAATGCAACTGAGTGTGCAGTAGGCCTTTTTGACTGCAGGAGTGCACTGTAGCTCTTGTGTACTCTCTTTGATGTGTCCACCAGAACCCAGCTTTTTTTTTCTGCAAATCTGCTCACCAACCAGTCAGTCTCAAAATGTCCTGCTCCATGGGGTTATTCTCTCCCAGTGCCAGACTTTATATTTGCTTTTGTTGAACTTCACACAGTTCCTGCCAGCCAATTTCTCCAGCCTATAAAAATACATCTGAAAGATAGCCTTGCCCTCCAGCATGTCAGCTTGCTTCACAGCTTCATCCGTGAACTTCCAAGTATCCTTTTGTTACTTTCACAGTATTTGTCTCTCTCACTGCATATGTAACTATAAAATAAACAATTGTCATTTATGAAATACCTTCAGCAGTTTTAAAACTTCTTGAAAGCATATGTTCAAACAGCAGAAGTTTTCCAAAAGCCTGAATGAATAAACAGGTAATTTTCATTTCTTTCCACTTGAAAGATAATGCAGCCTCATTTGCTCTAACTTAAAAAGTGCTATGGACATAGCACAGATCGTTCCAAACATATATTGGAGCTATGGTAATCTTTATCATACAGAATCATGGGATGAAACCTATTTTAACATGATCCCCAAAGTACCTCCTGTTTTAAAGAACAATGTGTGATGTTCTACCTGTGTCTTTATCTTCAACTACTTCAGAGAACAGTTTTCAATTCAGTGAAATACAATTTAAAAAATATTTTTAACAATAAAAACACTTGCCTATTGTATTTGGTTTTTAGAAGAAAGATGCAGTAGCTGAGGGTGAAGAATAGTCAGCATTTAAGAAAAAATAGTAGTCAGATCAAATTAATCTGCTACTGTTTCAGTGCAGTTAAAAATTTATGTTTGGTCATGATCACAGTGAATTGAGGCGATAGTTGCACTTCCACTAATGTAATCTGATTTTAAACTAGATCTCTTTACCATTTTATGCCATTATAGTCAGTATGCACAATATGTTGTGCGACATGACTAAAAAGAAAAAAAAAAAATCAGAACTGGGTCCTCTTTCTTCATAAGATTTGATAACAAGTATCTTATTAATTGCTCTTTTAATTGTCAAAAAAGTAACGGAAATGCCTGACATTCTGATGATGGATCAAAGAGCAAGAAAAAGAGAATGCAGTTTTCTTGCTGCTCCATATCTAGAGTCAGAAGTAAAACTGAACACTTCCACAAAGCACATTCCCTGCAGTACCTTCATCACTTCAGTGTTCAAACTCTAGTGCCCAAAGTTGCTTTTGTATGAGGAATTTCAAAGAGGAGAGAAAAAAGGCTATTTCCCACAGTATCTGTCACTTAGGGAGCCACCTTTAGAGCATGGGGCTCCCCTCAAAGTGCAGAACTGAGCAGAGCTTATGAATTATTCTTAGTATATGGGGCAACAGAGGTTTTAATGCACAGTCTGACAGCTGGGAGTCCCTCAGCAATATTTAGAGCTTAAAATTTTTGCAAGGCCATTGCTTTGGCAAGTTATTTTGAAGGTAATATGTGGGAAGAATAAAATTAACTAGGATAACAGTATCTGCTCATCACTTAGGAGTCTGTCTAATCCTGGAGTATTGAAAACCCTGACTGCCACTGACCTCATGAGAAGACTTCCAGAGCTTGTTCTGTACTAATCCCTGTTCCTTGTGTATTTGATTGAGTTGCTATATGTGTGCGTTTTGGAGGCTTTTCCCAGGAGGCAAGAGAACTGCTTTGTTTTAATGATATCTTTCCCTAATAAATATAGAATGTTCTATAGGGAATGTTTGTGCTAGATACAAAAATACGTTGTTTTCATTTTATTTCAGATGCTTCAGGCGTGCTCAGTCCAGCACCTACCTGTACCATATGCAGCATTTCCACCCCTCATTTCTAGTGACCCATTCCTTTTGCATCCTCCTCATATCTCTCCACACCACCCTCCTCACTTGCCTCCTCCAGGACAATTCGTTCCTTTCCAAGCACAGCAGTCACGGTCGGTAAGTAATGCTTCTTACCCCACTCTCTGTAGAATTGGTGGGGCTGGATGGGCAAATAGTGCTGATAGCTGACTGAGGAAACAGAATGATTTTGTTTAAAGTAGTAAGTTCTGCACTTATGTTTCCTTAGCAAGTCTGTAACCACCTAGTGTGAAGATGAAAAAATAATTTTAAAGTTCACCATGTTTCTCTTCAGATTTTGTCAGTTGTTGTCTGTGCTGTTTCTCTATAGGGCTTTACTTCTGTGAAAAAGATGTATATTTGCTTCACCAACTATTCCTTCAGGTATTTCTTTCCCAGGAAGCAGAAGAAAATCCAGAGGAGGTTGTGTAGTGCAGTAGTGGTCTCAGAGAAAAGCTTAGCAGAGAGAGAAGAAAGCACAGAATGTTATTTTCATTACATGCTTCTGTTGTATTACTTCTCAGTTAATTTTTAAATGACTAGTGCTTTTCCTAGAACATAATGACCTTAGGTCGTCCAGACACACTCAGGAGCCTACAGTTGCCCTTTCTCCTTTTTTTTTTTTTTTTTTTTTCTCCCCACTTACAAAAGTTATTGATGCCTTCTGCTTAAGCAGACTTGCCTTAGTGATAGGGACTATGCAAACATGGGAAAATGTAACCACGTTTTGGATTTGGGGGGAAATTAGATTTTCAGTTCTGGCCTACAGCTCTTACTGGGGAGTTAACTGTATACTCATGTCCGTTAGTTTGCTCCTCTGACTAGAAGATGCCAGTATTTCACTAATGCAGAAATAGAAAACAGCTTCATTGTTACTTACAAACACTGCTGAGACTTCTCCATGCCATGTCTCAGGTGTGGATAAGGTTGTAATCACTTTGTTATGATGATAGGAGAACAACTGGGAAAATATGGGTTTTAGTGGTAATTTTTATAAGATTTTCCTTTAGAAAATGTATGGGCTCAGGTTTTATAGCTTGGGTTGCTTAGTTAGGTTATTGACTAGGCTTGCCTGTCAACTTTCAGCTCTGGCAAAGAGCTTGTATCTTAGTGTTTTAAGAATACCTTGTGTTTAAAGTTTGCTCAGCATAACAGGGAAACAGAATATTCCTTTGGTTCCACAAGGTGGCTTTCTTAGCTGAATTTCTTGAAATGGTGGAATTCAGTGTCAAGAACAGAAAGGTGTACTAATGAACCAATGACAGTTCCTGATTATTTCCTGAGTACTTTTGGGCCTGACTGATGTACTACATACAGTTGACTAGATTACAGTACTGAACTGGAATCTCACACTTCTGAAACCTCTGGACTGTGTGTTCGTGGTAGGACTGCATGCATGACCCACCTAGGAAAGCATCTGCTTGATTACTGAATATCGTTAGCAGTTTAATCCACTGGATTCGCTATGTTTCCTCTCCACTTTGCAGATTTTCTGGCACAATTTCAGTTCTTGTCTATGGTTGTTTATTTTTCTCTCTCGCATAGTTGTACAGTGAGAGCAGCCTGGCAAGAAGGAGAGCAAATATTTGTCCTGAAAAATGCAAGACACAGGAAATTACAGCCACTTCTATATTTGCTAGATCGCATAAATTCCTGGTCTATAAGCATGGCTAGCTGGAAAAGGTGAATTTATATCAAATGTGTAGTGTTGTCTTTGCTTTTTGGTAGTGTTAATGACACAGGAATTGTTCAGAGTTACTATGTGAAACTGGGTACAATTATAGCTGTAATTTTTTCTTTTTCTTTTCTTTTTCTGTTTTTTTTCTTCTTTTTTTTTTTTTTTTTTTTTTTTTTTTTTTTTTACCCTATAAAATTGACCACAGCAGCTCAGAACATACAGCTGGGATTGCAGTTCTTTATTGGGGAAAAATGGCATCTCTATTATTGCAACAAAGCCTTTTTTTTTTTTTTCTTTTTTCTTTTTTCTTTTTTTTTTTTTTCTTTTAGCCACTTCAAAGGATAGAAAATGAAGTAGAACTGCTTGGAGAACATCTTCCTGTAGGAGGTTTTACATACCCTCCCCCAGCCCATCCACCAACATTGCCTCCCTCAGCTCCTCTCCAATTCTTAACCCACGATCCTTTACACCAGGAGGTGTCATTTGGTGTAGTAAGTATTGTTTTCTGTGCCACATTCTCATTCGTGCTACATTAACATTCTTGATCTTCATTCTATAGTACATTTTGTTGAAAAGTGGCACTTCTTGCAGTTTTATTCCATTATTGGCTATAGCTGCCTACTGTGGTATTTTCTTTAAGCTTGTTTTAATCAAGTTAAGGGTAACTTAATGATAGCAGCGAATGATTTCTGATAACATTATTTGCAGAGTGTTGTAACAGTTACTTAGAAAACATTTCATGTTAGCACACAGTCCAGGACTTCTACTGCAAATATTAATTAGTACAGTTCAGAAAAGCTGCTGTCATTTTTAGCTAATTCTTCATCGTATGTTATGTTTCCACAAGTCAGAAAAGCTAGAATGCTTTAAAAATAGTTCTTTTCCAGAGTGTTTGCAATTTGCAGGCAAGCAGTTGTATAGAGTGCTTCCATAATTTCAACTACACCATGTTATAAAGACAGCCAAGCTTGCTTAAGCCAACTTTCTGGGGATCTACAGGCAGTTCAACTGCAGCAGCACAAAAAAAATTAAACCTGCTGCAGGATAAAGTCTGTGCTGAATTTTGTGTTTCTGTGGTGTGTCCAGTACCTGTGCTACCTCTAGGATCTTTGTGGTGCACTTCAATCTGCAATTATATTAGTCCTGAGATTTTTTTTGTTGTTGTGGTTGTTTTGTGTGCATTGTTTTTTTTTAAAAAAACCTCTCCTGTCTGTGTAATGCTTCAAGAAATAACTAGAAGTGAAGTATAGGCTCTGAATTTTTTTAATGTTTGACCTGTGCATCAAGTTGACAAAAGGTTTTAGAGGCATGTTGTTAGTCAAAATTTTAAATGAGAATTAAATTTTAGGGCCTGTGTCTACAGAATATACAGATAACTTCTCTTTAATTAGTCTTCTTGAAATCACACAACCTAGTTAAATGCTTGCTGCAGTTTTTATAAACGCTCAAATAAGTCTCCACCATTTAAAAAAAAATATTCATCTTGTTAAACTAAAGGTGTACAGATTTTCAATTAAGTTTTCAGGCACTATGAGTCACTCTGGAGACAAAGACACTTAAAAACTTCCATAAACTGCTTGTATTTTACTCAATATGCTTGTTAGATGAATTACAATCACAAACATTTTGGTCGGAGTGAGGCTTTCTTGATTTCCAAGTTCAGTCTTTAAAGTAGATAAGGAACAAAATACCATTTTTTGCAGTTTACATAGCATTTGTCCTCTCTGATGCTTCAGTTCTGGGTTGTATATTGCTGATGAGTATGGTCTTTTATAAAGCAATGCTAAATCTTCATAAAATTTTCTAGAAAAATACAATTTGCATTTAAGTGGAAATTTTTACCACATATGTCTCCATTTTAGTAGGTAATGCACGGAATTTTGAAAAATTATAATGAAAATTTAATTGTACAAGTAAAGACCTCAGCATAGAAATGAAAAAAGGTATGACAAAAAAGCCCTGATTTATCCATGGAAAGAACAGATTGAAGATTTAGGCTTGACTGTCCTTTAGGTGTTGTCCAGCTGCAGAAATTGTACTGATTAAACTCTCCATGTACATTTGAAAGGCTTCAACCCTTCTTTAACGTAAACGTAAATAGACACCACTGCTTAGAAGTGTTTTTTTAAAAAGAGATTTTTTAAAAATCTTCTTTTAAAGACTTTTATTTTTTTAAAGGCCTCTTTACTCAACCACTGGGCCTAAAGCCTGAGCTTTTATATTCACAAGAGGGTCAGCAGTTCAAGTCCGGTTTTCCAAACCAGCCTGCACGTAGACTAAGCACACAAGAGCTTGCAATGATTTCTGTTGTGTGTTACTACTTTTTCACATGGAATGGTATGATTGTGTTTTATCAATGGGAATCATTTCAAATTGAGGCTGAGGTTCTTTTGGATTTGAGCAGAGGCTGGATTTTTTTAATAATGCTTTATTGAAAGTGGATTTCAATATTTATTTCGTGATTAAAAAACCAAAATGTTGAATCACAGACTCACAGACTGGATGAGGTTGGAAGGGAGGTCATCTGGTCCAACCCCCCGTGCTCAAGCAGGGCCACCTAAAGCCGGTTGCCCAGGACCATGTCCAGGCAGCTTTTGAATATCTCCGAGGAGGGAGACTCCACCACCTCTCTGGGCAACCTGTGCCAGTGCTCAGTCACCCTCACGGTAAAGAAGTGTTTCCTGATGTTCAGACGGAGCCTCCTGTGTTTCAGTTTGTGCCCACTGCCTCTGGTCCTGTCACTGGGCACCACTGAAAAGAGCCTGGCTCCGTCTTCTTTGCACCCTCCCTTCAGATATTTATGTACATTGATAAGATCCCCCTGAGCCTTCTCTCCTCCAGGCTGAACAGTCCCAGCTCTCTCAGCTTTTCCTTATACATGAGATGCTCCAATCGCATCTTAGTGGCCCTTCGTTGGACTCTCTCCAGTGTGTCCATGTTTCTTTTGTGCTGGGGAGCGCAGAACTGGACACAAGTTCCAGTTCCACAAGTTCCAGTTGAAGCTTATTTTCTTCTTTCTTGCAGCCTTACCCACCTTTTATGCCTCGAAGACTCACAGGGCGCAGCAGATACCGATCACAGCAGCCAATACCACCACACCCTTACCATCCCAGCCTATTACCTTATGTGCTGTAAGTTCAAAGTACATTTGCTTCCATGTAGGCTATTGGGAAGTCACGTGACTTTCAACAAGAGTCTTGACACTTTTTATGGTTGGACTCTACCAGAGAACAGATTCAGCTGTCCCAGAGAAGAGGAAAACTTCCATTTCTATGTAAATTTTTCAGCCTATTTTGAATAACATACACCCTTGAGCAAGGAAAAATATAAGTGAGCAATTTTGTCCAATGTAGTTTTGTAGATTTTTTTGAGGCACAGTAGAATTCTTTGTAAAATCTTCAACAAATTTTAAAAATTGATTCTTGGATACTCTTAAAGAGGCATGGTCACACTGTAGGATAAATCCTAGGGGTCTTCACTTATGGAATAAATTCATTTGGTTTGGTTCTTAATTACAAAACACAAGGGTGGGAGCTTTCTGTGATGTGTTACTCTTTATTGGCTGAACGGCTAATCTGTTACAGCTATTGAATTTCTGTTCAGCCTCTCATTAGCCGTTTCTGGAAAAGATGTGGGACAATTAACATTTAGAAATTCTCTGCAGTGTGTGATGGTAGACTCTCTGTGGCAGAGTTTGGGTACATGACATGAGATTTATTACTCTTCTGTGTTCTCTTTTGAAATAAGTATGAAATGTGTGGAAAACAAAGATTATTTTCTGGTGGCAAAGGTGACATTGACAAGGAAATAATCACACATTGGCACCAGATCTGGACTTTCTTGCTGTGCAATTTCAAACGTGGCATGAAAATGGCACCAGAAATCTGATCTAGTGAAGTTGTTCAGCTTTGCATCTTACAGTCTTAGGGTAATGTCATAGCTTTTTGCCTGTCCATTGAGGACACAATGTGGCACAGTAATTCCTGATGACTTGACTGGGATTTTAGTATATTTTAGTGCTGTGAATTTGTGATTTCTATGTCTGTGCATTAAGTTTTGACCCATAGTACTAACTTGGGGTGGTAAAAACACTTGTTGAATACAAAAACAGAAAAACATCTCTCTTGCCTCCCTGAAGAGATTCTGCTTTAACCAACATCACAGTATGTGACAAAGTGAGTTTGTGCTTGCCTTCAGTATGGAAGTTGGTCCAGTAGCATATCCTGTTTATCTACATTGTGTACTATAGGCTTACAAAAGTTTCAAGGCTTTTGTATTGGAGAGCTAAGTGAACTTAGGGTTCCTTTTGTTTGTTGATATTTTATCCACTTAAAGAAATAAAACATATTTGAAAACAGAACATCAATTCATTGTCAGTTTTAGCTCTCCATAATCTGTGATAATAAAGAGATTAGTTTTTATAATAATGCTGAGCCTGGTTGGAAGTATCAGTTGAGATATGCATGCAATTAAAAAGGCAACACTCCCTGTATCAAAAAGTGGCAGAATTAGCTTTTTTCTTTGACTATTTCACTTCAAATTTTCATTCTTGACTTCAAACTTAACATTTTTACCAGTTCTGAGAACTTGCTGATTTGAGAGAGATCAATAAGGTAACTTTACCTCTGCCAGATGTTTCTGTGCTTTTCTTCAGCAAGATGCTGAACCTTATCATTGTTTGCTCTCATGGTAGATCAATGCTGCCAGTGCCACCTGCAGTTGGACCAGCTTTCAGCTTTGAGTTGGATGTGGAAGACGGAGAGGTAGAAAACTATGAGGTTGGTGTACAACTATCTTTAAAGAACAGATGTTAGCTCAAGCAATACATAAAATTTTACTACATTTTGCTTTTAATCTTGCTTTTGCCTTTCGAATAAATTTAATGACTGTGAAGACAGAATCCAGAAACCGTCCTTTCAGATTTTTTTGCAATACTGGATATTAGAAGTGCTTAGCTTTATTTTTTGTCTATTGCTCTTTCCCAGAATCCACCCTTCCAGGCTAGTAATCATTAAATTGGTCAGCTTTTATGTTCTACATGCTACTCTTCTCCTTTGAATTTTAATTGATTTTAAATATCAAACAGAAATGAAGCACTTTCAAAAGAACAGGGTAAGTTACTGGGTTTATATGCTTAACTTCACAGAATAGTGTTAAAGTCATAGGATTAATTAATCTAAATGTAGTGTTTATAAAACTGTCTTACTGCCTTTTCTTCTTGGTCCTCAGGAGGGTACAGTAATTCACATCTATAGATGTAGAACCCTCTTTAATGTCCTAGATAATTATGGGGCAGTCCTAGCTGTTGTGTCTTTGCTGTTTCTGAGGCTATTGGATTCCGTTCGATTTCTTTCCAAACAGTCATCATCAACCCTCACTTTTGCATCTCTTTGCCTGTGCTCCCCTTAAGAGCTCTGTGTAGTTACACATTTTCAGTTTAACAATGGGTACTTCTGTAATAACTTCTGTGCCAGTCCAGAAGAAGCATCATCTTATTTCTGAGAATTTGGGCCCTAGGTTTGACAGTATTAGAAATCTCTTTGTGACCAGAATTGTTTGCAGCCTTCACCAAGTCTTTTAACTTTACTGTGCCTTCATTCTCCATCATGTTCGTAGTGATATTTTTCCTAGGCCCATGTGAAGGAGTGCAAGTTACATACATGACAGAGTGCCAGTTATTTACATGAGAGGCTTTTAGTTGCAATGCTTGGCTTATAGAAAAAGAAAAGAAAATTTAGCAAAAAAAGTGCTTAAAGTTTGATGGTATGGATTTGTTTTCCAGATTGAGGATAAAATGTCTATATTTCAATTCAGCTAGCCCAAGACGTGGAGTGGGAATCAGAACCTGTCCCATTAAATTCTTGATTTCTCACAAGACCAGACTCACATATTCTTAGGAAGCAAACTTGTTAACGATTTTTTCTGGTTACCAGCACTATTAATTTCATAGTGGGGTGAGGGGATCCTTCAGAAGCAAAATACTTACCAAGCTGTGCATGCAGCCACAGGACTAATTGGAAGTTGGGTCCTGGAGGTTTTGAAATTGCAAAGAGAACATCTTACATGATTACAAAGATGATTGAATTCTGACAGATTTTCCATGGGTTTTGTGTTGTAGGGAAGAACTAAAGTTCTAAACTTTTCTCTGTAGAAGGGTGTTTTGTGCTACCAGCTGGGGTAGTGAGATGTAATGTCAGCCTGACCTCTAGTGGAACCAGAGCCTCTCTGAGCAGTGAATTTTTAAATGTCCAGTTTCCATGTTTTGCAGGCACTGCTGAATTTGGCAGAACGCCTGGGAGAAGCCAAACCACGAGGGTTGACAAAGGCAGACATTGAACAGCTTCCATCCTACAGGTTCAATCCAAACAACCACCAGTCAGAACAGACATTGTAAGTACAATGGTCTCTTTCAAAGGTCCATAATTCAAGTGGTGTTCCCCAGGGCTTAGTATTGGGGTCAGTTCTGTTTAATATCCTTATTAATGATCTGGACGAGGGGATTGAGTGCACCCTCAGTAAGTTTGCAGATGACACCAAGTTGGGAGGGAGGCTTGATCTGCCTGAGGGTAGGAAGGCTCTGCAGAGGGATCTGAACAGGCTGGATTGATGGGCCGAGGTCAATTGTATGAGGTTCAACAAGGCCAAGTGCCGGGTCCTGCACTTGGGTCACAACAACCCCATGCAGTGCTGCAGGCTTGGGGAGGGGTGGCTGGAAAGCTGCCCGGCAGAGAAAGACCTGGGGGTGCTGGTTGACAGCCGGCTGGATATGAGCCAGCAGTGTGCCCAGGTGGCCAAGAAGGCCAATCGCATCCTGGCCTGAATGAGAAATAGTGTGGCCAGCAGGAACAGGGAGGTGATTGCTCCCCCATACTCGGCACTGGTGAGGCCGCACCTTGAGTGCTGTGTTCAGTTTTGGGCCCCTCACTACAGGAAGGACATTGAGGTGCTGGAGCGTGTCCAGAGAAGGGCAACCAAGTTGGTGAGGGGCCTGGAGCACAAGTCTTATGACGAGCGGCTGAGGGAGCTGGGGCTGTTTAGTCTAGAGAAGAGGAGGCTGAGGGGAGACCTTATCACTCTCTACAACTACCTGAAGGGGGGTTGTAGTGAGGTGGGTGCTGGACTCTTCTGTCAGGTGGCTGGAGATAGGACAAGAGGAAATGACCTCAAGTTGCATCAGGGGAGGTTTAGATTGGTTATTAGGAAAAATTTCTTTACTGAAAGAGTTGTCAGGTATTGGAACAGGCTGCCCAGAGAAGTGGTGGAGTCACCATCCCTGGAGGTATTCAAAAAACGTGTAGACAAGGCACTTCAGGACATGGTTTAGTGGCCATGGTTGACGGTTGGACTCGATGATCTTGAAGGTCTTTTCCAGCCTAAATGATTCTATGATTCTAATTTATGTGGCTATATTTTAATTTCTTTAATTTGCAGCCTCAGCTAGGCCAGAAGGGCTTTAAAAGCAGTCATGTCAGTAAATAGTTTAATTTTCTTTTTTTTCTTGGATTGCTTTCCAGAACAAATACTATTTATCCTTACTTTAAAACCTCTATCTAGTCTCACATCATTTCACTATGTTTCAATTTAGTTCCTCAGTATTTAAAAAATTAAAATGAACGAAAGGTGTTCTAGGTTTTGTTCAGTCAGCGTACTAGATATTAAAGTGACATTGTCAAGTTTTAATTTAGTCTATGTTAAAATAGTTTCACGCGTTGAAGTTTCAAGTGCTCCTGATAGAGCTTGGTCAGTGGTTTAAGAGTGCATCTTCCTATTTTTAAAACCCGTTAACTTACTGTGTTTGAAAGATCTCCACAACCAAGTAGAAAGGGCAGTATAGATATGAAGGTAGTTAAAGTGACTTAGTACCAAATGCTGTCTAATGTTTGAACTTCAGTGTATGGATTTCCCCCTGAGATTCCAGTTTCAGTGACCCTCAGTGTGACTTGCCAGTATCAGTAGGGCGTGAACTTTATAGATCATGATCTCCATTGTTTTTAATTTTGATTAAACTTCTGTTGTATTGGTTGGGTCTGTGAACTCCTGTGAGCAGGAGCAATTGCTTTGTGATTTGAAAGCACGGAATTGCTTTTGTCATTTTCTGTTTACATTATGACACTACACACCTTCAACCACAGATATAGGTAACTGTAGCTACCCAAGGAGTAAAAGAGCTACCACGTTGCAGTCGTACCTGTAAGGTTTTGTATGGAATATGTATTTGTTGTTCTTACATAGCAGATACATTTGAAGTTTGTTGTCTTTTTTAGGTGTGTGGTGTGCATGTGTGATTTTGAGTCAAGGCAGCTACTTAGAGTTTTGCCCTGTAACCACGAGTTCCATGCCAAATGTGTCGACAAATGGCTGAAGGTAAAAAAAAAAAATAAAATAAACTTCCTATCTTATAGCGAATTAGTTATGTAGTTTGGGGGGAGGGGGAGGAGGTATTTTGCTGTTCTTCATTTTATCTTGTTTCATGTTTCCGATGTTTAGGCTAGAAATCCCAACAGAGTGGAAGCACTGCCTACTTACAATATTTTTCTGGTAATTGATGAAGGATGTTTCTTTGGTGCAAGGAAAAGTGAATATGAAGAGAATTATTTCCATTGACAGATCTTACTGTGTTTTCCATTTGCACGAAACAATGGCTGTGAATTCAAGTAATACGTGAAATTAAAAAAGACTTGAAAACAAAATGTAACTTAATAATATAGGAAGTATGAATTAGAGTTTCTCTGATGATGGTGGCTTTAACTATTACATATCCTGCATAGCAAGAATGAGTACTAATATCTTCCTCCCCTGCTTTGCTATTAACGTTAGGTTCTGGGGCAAATAAAATGTGTAATGTGTGTACGCATATGTGTATGCATATATACGTTTACATAGAAATGTAATAGATACAAATAGAAATTACATTTTTACAGAATCATGATATACCCTTCCAAGAGAATCTGAGCAGAAAAGAAAGTATCTAGAATCAGGGCAGCCCAGTAAGAGGACAGAGAAAATAATAGCAGTACAGAAGGTGTGAAGAACAGGAAATACAAATAAGTAGATGGTGATACACAGACATCTCTACAAGCTGCATTAGCCAGATCTACTGCCAACAGGGTATTGATCCCCATCTTGCCTCACCTTTTTTCGGCATTTTATTCTATTCAGTTTTAATATAATCTGAGTGTAGCCTGTTGTGTAGAGCATTGGAACAAACTGCAATGATCCTGAATACAGGTTACAGTCCCTAGAGAATTACAGATGGTGTCTGTTGTTTTGGAAGAAGAAATTAAACCCCCTTGCCTTTATGGCTTCATAAAAGCAAGAAAATGCCTATCTTAGTGTGGTGGGTTGACCCTGGCTGGGTGCCAGGTGTCCACCAAAGCCGCTCTATCACTCCCCCTTCTTAGCTGGACAGGGGGGAGAAAATATAACAAAAGGCTCGTGGGTCAAGATAAGGACAGTTTAATAAAATGAAAGCAAAGGTCGCGCGCGAAAGCAAAGAAAAACAAATGATATTATTCTCTACTTCCCATCAGCAGGCGATGTCTGGCCACTTCCTGGGAAGCAGGGCTTCAGTACGCGTGGTGGTTGCTCCGGAAGACAAAAAATGCCTTCCCTTCCGCCTCCCTTTACTTAGCTTTTATATCTGGGCTGACGTCATATGGTATGGAATATCTGTTTGGTTAGTTTAGGTCAGCTGTCCTGGTTATGTCCCCTCCCAAGATCTTGCCCTGCCCCAGCCTGCCATTGAGGGAGGGGGCAAAAATGTTGGGGAGACAGCCTTGATGCTGTGCCAGTGCTGCTCAGCAGCAGCCAAAACACTGGTGTGTTATCAACACCTCTCTAGCTACTAATGCAGAGCACAGTTCTATGAGGGCTCCTATGGGGACTATTAACTCCATCTCAGCCAGACCCAATACAATCTCCACCCCTTATTCCATACCATTTGCGTCATGCTCAGGTCCCACATAATTTAATACAGATGTCTTCTAACCATGCCATTGTATTTAATTCTCATTACTGAAATCCCTTCTTACCAACACTTACAACTGTAACTACATACTTAAACCACTTTTATACCCAACATACAGATTTATACATTCTTATTAATTACTATCCCCTGTCCTTTAAGAGATAGATCTTCCACTCCTCCAGATGTTCACACACAGGTTATGACTTGGGCCCCATCCATCAAGATGAGTGGTCAGGGTAGGAGAAGCAGTATGTTCGATCGTTGGGCACCAACACCGGCTTGGTTTGGGTCACCGATGCACTTGTCTGGTTCCTTGCGAAGTTCACTCCTTTGCAGTTCAGGTCATTCCTGCTACATTACTTCCTACAACATACAACTCACATCACAGATTATTTTTCCCTCAAGGTTAAATGTCCTTGAGGCACACATTGGGTCTCCCCATCCTTCCGCATTACCCACCAAGTACACCCAGGTCCCTGAGCAAAGACGATCCCACGAATGGGTTTGCCTTTTCCCATGGGAGGAGAAATCCACACTGCCTTCCCCAGCCACTTCCCCATGTGCACTACGGGGACCTTATCTCCTCCCACAGTATGTAGGGGTTTTGTTTGGGCAGGACCAGGACGGTTAGCAGATCCTCTGGTGTTAACTAGCCAAGTGGCTTCTGCTAAATTTGTATCCCAATGCTTCCATGTCCCGTTGCCTAGCGCTCTCAACATAGTCTTCAACAGTCCATTATATCTCTCAATTTTTCCAGATGCTTGCGGGTGATAGGGTATGTGGTACACCCACTCAATGCCATGTTTCTTTGCCCAGGAGCTTATGAGGTTATTTCGGAAATGAGTCCCATTGTCTGATTCAATTCTTTCTGGGGTACCATGTCGCCATAAAATTTGCCTTTCGAGGCCTAAGATGGTGTTTCGGGCAGTGGCATGGTTTACAGGGTACGTTTCTAGCCAACCAGTAGTTGCTTCCACCATCGTGAGTATGTAGCGCTTGCCTTGGCGTGTTCGTGGCAGTGGTCCAATGTAGTCAATTTGCCAGGCCTCGCCATATCGAAAACCCAGCCAGCGCCCTCTGTTCCAGGGAGACTTTACTCTGGTGGCTCGTTTGATTGCAGCACATGTTTCACATTCATGAGTGGCCTGTGTGATGGCTTCCATGGTCAGGTCCACCCCTCGATCACGAGCCCACCTATATGTTGCATCTCTCCCTAGATGTCCCGATGTCTCATGGGCCCATCGAGCTACAAATAGCTCACCCTTACGCTCCCAGTCCAAGTCCACCTGAGCTACTTCTATTTTGGCAGCCTTGTCTACCTGTTCATTATTTCGATGTTCTTCAGTGGCACGGCTTTTGGGCATGTGAGCATCTACATGACGTACCTTTAAAGTCATGTGTTCTACACGGGCAGCAATGTCCTGCCACAATGCTGCTGCCCAGATGGGTTTACCCCTGCGTTGCCAATTGGTCTTCTTCCATTGCTGTAGCCACCCCCATAAGGCATTAGCCACCATCCAAGAGTCGGTATAGAGGTAGAGTACCGGCCACTTTTCTCGTTCAGCAATGTCTAGGGCTAGTTGGATGGCTTTCACTTCTGCAAACTGACTTGACTCGCCTTCTCCTTCAGTGGCCTCAACGACTTGTCATGTGGGACTCCACACAGCAGCTTTCCACTTTCGATGGTTCCCTACCACACGACAGGATCCATCAGTAAACAAAGCATAACACCTTTCGTCTTCTGATAACTCATTATATGGTGGTGCCTCTTGGGCACGAGGTACCTCCTCAGGCGTTGCTCCAAAATCTCTGCCTTCTGGCCAGTCCATGATCTCTTCCAGAATTCCTGGGCGGTTAGATTTTCCCAGTCGAGCCCGTTGCGTAATCAATGCTATCCACTTACTCCATGTAGCGCTGGTTGCATGATGTGCAGAGGGGATGTTTCCTTTGAACATCCAGTGTAGCACAGGCAATCGTGGTGCCAAGAGGAGATACGCTTCTGTACCAACAACTTCGGAAGCGGCTCGAACCCCCTCGTATGCTGCTAGTATTTCTTTTTCAGTCGGGGTGTAGTGGGCTTCTGATCCTCGGTACCCCCGGCTCCAAAACCCTAATGGTCGACCTCGGGTTTCTCCTGGAGTTTTCTGCCAGAGGCTCCAGTTGAGACCATGCTCCCCAGCTGCAGTGTAGAGTACATTTTGTACATCTGGTCCTGTCCGGACAGGCCCAAGAGCTACTGCACGAGCTATTTCCTGTCTGATATGCTCAAAGGCTTGTTGTTGTTCAGGGCCCCATTCAAAATAGTTCTTTTTCCGCGTTACTCGATAGAGAGGGCTCACAAGCTGACTATAACCTGGAATATGCATTCTCCAGAACCCCACAAGGCCTAGGAGAGCTTGTGTTTCCTTCTTGTTAGCTGGTGGAGACATAGTTGCTATCTTGTTGACCACATCCACAGGGACATGACGGCGTCCATCCTGCCATTTTATTCCCAAGAACTGAATCTCCTGTGCAGGTCCCTTGACCTTGCTTTTCTTTATGGCGAAACCAGCTTTCAGAAGAAACTGAATTATTCTTTTTCCCTTCTCAAACACTTCTTCTGCCTCGTTGCCCCACACGATGATGTCATCTATGTATTGTAAATGTTCAGGGGCATCGCCTTGTTCCAGTGCCGTTTGGATTAGTCCGTGACAAATGGTAGGGCTGTGCTTCCACCCCTGGGGCAGTCGATTCCAGGTGTATTGGACACCTCTCCACGTGAAAGCAAACTGTGGCCTGCACTCTGCTGCCAAAGGAATGGAGAAAAATGCATTGGCAATATCAATTGTAGCATACCACGTGGCTGCCTTTGATGCCAGTTCATATTGGAGCTCTAACATGTCTGGTACAGCAGCACTCAGTGGCGGTGTCACTTCATTCAGGCCGCGATAATCTACTGTTAACCTCCACCCTCCATCAGACTTTTGCACTGGCCATATAGGACTATTAAAAGGTGAATGAGTCTTGCTGATGACTCCTTGGCTCTCTAGTTGATGAATCAGCTCATGGATGGGAGCCAGGGAGTCTCAGTTTGTCCGATATTGCCGGCGGTGCACCGTCCTGGTAGCGATTGGCACCTGCTGTTCTTCAACTCGCAGCAATCCCACAATGAAGGGATCTTCCGAGAGGCCAGGCAGGGTAGATAGCTGTTTGATCTTCTCTGTGTTTACAGTGGCTACACCAAAAGCCCATCGCAAAAGCCCATCGGTACCCCTTTGGGTCCTTGAAGTACCCTCTCTTGAGGTAGTCTATGCCAAGGATACAAGGGGCCTCTGGGCCGGTCACAATGGGGTGCTTTTCCCACTTGTCCCCTGTCAAGCTCACTTCAGCCTCCAATACAGTCAATTCTTGGCATCCCCCTGTCACTCCAGAGATCCAGATGGGTTCTGTGCCCCTGTACCCTGATGGCACCAGCGTACATTGTGCACCAGTGTCTACCGAAACCTTATACTTCTGTGGGTCTGATGTGCCAGGCCATCGAATCCACACAGTCCAGTATATCCGGTCATCCCTTTCCTCCTCCTGGCCGAAGGCAGGGACCCTCTATTGCTGTTCCTCATCAGAGTATTCACTGTCTGACCCTTGCGGTGCCAGACCAGAAGTCCCCTCACCAGAATCAAGGGAGGTGGTTTCAGTTCTTTTATGCCTGGAGGATCGCTGATTGCTTTCTTGGGCCTCTACAGCAACAACACTGACAGCCTTCTTCTTGGGTGACCCCTTCTTAACAGCTGTCTTCCCTCTCAGTTCACGTACGCGGGCTTCCAACTTAAAGGTGGGTTCACCATCCCACTTCCTCATGTCCTCCCCTTGGTCACGCAGGAAGAACCAGAGCATACCACGTGGCATACGCCTTGGGCTCCCTTTCCCTCTGACCGGAGCAGGAGAGGACTGATTTCTTGGAGCATCCCTAACAGCCAAGGCACTGTCCTGTAGGGATGAGGAGACACAGAGATTTTCTTCAAAGTTTTGGAGCCAAGATGACACTTTCTCCACAGTTGGTGTTTCCATATCTAGGCAATACATTGCTGCCAAGCTGTTAGAATACGACGCTGGGGCACCTTGAATCACCTTTCTTCACATGGCCCGTGTGCACAGGACATCCTCTGGATCTTTTGAGACTTCCTCATCATCTAGATCACTGTAGATGACTTCCACCACTGCTAACTCTCTCAGGTACTGGATGCCTTCATCTGCGGTAGTCCACTTTTCTGAGGAATTCACAAGATCTTCCTTGAATGGATATCTTGCCCTCACACTTGAGAGGAGCCGGCTCCAGAGACTGCAAATTGCTCCTTCTTTTCCAATTCCTCTTTCAATTCCCCGGTTTCTAGCGAGGGATCCCAGCTGTTGGGCTTCCTTGCCTTCCAGTAGCTGACTGTCGGCCCCATTATCCCAGCATCGGAGCAGCCAGGCAGGGATCCGCTCACCTGGCTGGCGGCTGTAGTCTTTCCGCAAGTCCCGAAGTTCTGAGGACGTCAGGGACCGGGTAGTTTCCGCTTCCTGTTTAAGTTCCTTCACTCCTTCCTCCAATTTCTTTATTGAAGGACCAGGTTCTAAATTAAGGCTTTCCTCTTCTTCTTCTTCCCTTACTAATCGATGGTATGGACCTGTTGATCTCCTTATCCATTGTTTCCTTTTCACTACTGGGGCAATTACTGTGGTGGTTGTTGTTGTTTGGGTCCCTATCTCAAGCATGGTGTCCTCAGATGCAGTCTGGGTCCCTGCCTCAACCATGGTCCTCTGAGAGTGTTGAACTATGGCTCGGTAGGCATAGGCCAAGCCCCAGTACAGTGCGAGAAGCTGCTGGTTTTCATTGGGATAGGCAAGGCACCCTTCTATCAGGTGGCGCGCCAGTTTGCCAGGGTTACTTGCCTGTTCAGGTGTAAAGTCCCAGATTATGGGAGGTGATAACCGTCCTAGGAATCTGCCCAAATCCTTCCATATACCCTGCCACCCAGGGACCGGTCGCTTGAGGGCACATTTCAGTATTGCCTCACCCGAAACTTGTCTTCTCTTATACCAGGATGAGACCAGATTCCACAATACCCATAATACACCACCAGTATTAATTATTAGTATTGAACAACTCACATAAGGGTGAACAAGGACCTCAGGAGCCTGCATAATAAAACCATTCACATCAATGCCTGGTAGGGAGAGGGAGATGTGTTCCCTCATCTCCTCCACAAGATAGCTTCCACAATACAGCAAAGCCATCAGTGCCAGGACAAAGCACATAGATATTATTTGTATTAGCATGTTCCCGAGTTCCTTCATTCTCCCCACAAGATAGCTCCCGCAGCACAAAAAAACCATCAGTGCCAAGGCAAAGCACACAGCCATTATTTGCATTACCATGTTCCCAAACTCAGCAAGATAGAGATAAGCAAGCAGCCAACAAGCTCCGTGACCTGCACAGGAGCTTGCCACTTAATAACTAGCTAAGGCACGCTTAATGCAAAACTGCCGTTGTCTTGCCCCACGTTGGGCGCCAAAAAGGACTGTGGTGGGTTGACCCTGGCTGGGTGCCAGGTGTCCACCAAAGCCGCTCTATCACTCCCCCTTCTTAGCTGGACAGGGGGGAGAAAATATAACAAAAGGCTCGTGGGTCAAGATAAGGACAGTTTAATAAAATGAAAGCAAAGGTCGCGCGCGAAAGCAAAGAAAAACAAATGATATTATTCTCTACTTCCCATCAGCAGGCGATGTCTGGCCACTTCCTGGGAAGCAGGGCTTCAGTACGCGTGGTGGTTGCTCCGGAAGACAAAAAATGCCTTCCCTTCCGCCTCCCTTTACTTAGCTTTTATATCTGGGCTGACGTCATATGGTATGGAATATCTGTTTGGTTAGTTTAGGTCAGCTGTCCTGGTTATGTCCCCTCCCAAGATCTTGCCCTGCCCCAGCCTGCCATTGAGGGAGGGGGCAAAAATGTTGGGGAGACAGCCTTGATGCTGTGCCAGTGCTGCTCAGCAGTAGCCAAAACACTGGTGTGTTATCAACACCTCTCTAGCTACTAATGCAGAGCACAGTTCTATGAGGGCTCCTATGGGGACTATTAACTCCATCTCAGCCAGACCCAATACACTTAGACATACACTAAAATATTCAGGGCAGAGAATGAAGAAATCAAGTTAATATTGACAGCATTCTTTTGGCTAACACAATGTCAAGAATAATGAGAAGGATTTTAAAAACTGGGATATGAAATCGCTTTTCGGCTACAATACCCGCAGTAGTCTAAGGCTTCTACAAAATCTAAGGCCAGTGTAAATGTTTCCACAGCAATGCTCATAACTTTCAGTAGAACTGATGTCCTTCAGTATCTGAATCCATCCATGTACATGAGAATCAGCAAGAGGAATGTAAACACCTAGTTGTTTTATTGTTGGATTAAAAAGCCACATACACACAGACACCCCAGATAATATTATCAATATATGTATGCTAGATGTATGCTGTTTTATTCAGTAACTGCAAATTAAGAGTAGATCATATATATTCAAGTGGTATTCTTCAGTGTCCCCCTACTCTGCTTGAGGAGAGTTCACACTAGATTTGTCAAGTCTTTCCACTGCATGAAACTTTGTAAGTCATTTGTGGTGTGGACAGAGTATCCAGGGGTAGTATTCACTCCTTTTTATGAAAAAAGAACTAAGATCGTTTGACACAGCCTGTGAGACAGTGGATGCTATAGTTCTATATAGGTTAAATTGATTACATGGATTTTAAAAAAGATGGCTCTTTCCAGGCTACTAATGCAAAAAAATATACCTCTGATTCACAGAGCCCCTGATCTGCAGATTGCTGGAAGTTAGAAGAACATGTTAGGGAAGTGTCGTGCATGCTTGTCCTGTTCTTAAACTCTTTCTTACCTGACATTAGTCTCAAGAGTCAGACAAGTATGTTGAATTAAGCTTTTTTGGGACTCAGTGTGGCAGTTCTACAGTTATATTTAGTACTTTCAACTGGTAATGAACTGGCAGTCAAATTCAGAACAGCAAAGTGAAAAAAGCAGATTTAGTTTAGTCTTTATTTTCATAATTTTGTATGTACTGTAGTAGTGGTGAAACAGCTTTTTCTGTTGTTCCTGTCCCAGCTTAGAAACTATGTATTTTCTGACAGGTCTTCAAGTGTGGTATTTTCTAAAGGTTGTCTTATCATAGAAGAACTCTTAGGAACATAAGAGTGTAGGCTAGGTGGGGGAATGAGGTGAAAGATATGCAATCTAAACCTAAAGGGGGTGCAGTTATACCCAAGTAAAACTGCTGGTACTGACATCATGTGTTCCAGAGCTGGATGCAAAATAAGCTAGACAAGGTTAAATCATCGTAGTGTAGGATTCCTAAGGCAATATATTTATACCATGTGGGTTTAGTTACACTGGTACAAAGATGGTGTATGGAAATAAAGATTATTTTGCTTTGCAAACTATAACAAATTACCTGTAACACCAGCCTACTTTAGTTACAGCCTCTGTCTAAACTTGGTTACAGTTAGGCAGCAAACAACTGTAAGTAAGGATAACTGGAATATATTTTGTGCTATAGTTTTGCTTCTGTCCATTCCTCTATGTATTTGACAACTTCTTTTATATGTTGATATCATAGTTATGTCCACATCCACTTAACTCACATCATCTAGCCAACATTGTGTTAAGAAATTCTGCAAGCGAAGGTAAAAATCGTAGCTTTCAGTGCTTGTAAATTTTTTCCACAAGGTAAAAAAAGAGAAAAGTTTCCTGGTTTCGGCTGGGAAAGAGTTAACTTTCTTCTTAGTAGCTGGTACAGTGCTGTGTTTTGCATTTAGTGTGAGAATCATGTTGCTAACACACTGATGTTATAGTTGTTGCTAAGTAGCACTTATCCCAAGTTGAGGATTTTTCAGTTTCCAATGCTCTGCCAGCAAGCAGGTGCACAAGAAGCTGGGAGGGAACACAGCCAGGACAGCTGACCCAAACTAGCCAAAGGGATATTCCATAGCATAGAACATTGTGCTTGGCATATAAACTGGGAGGAGTTGGTCAGGAGCTGGGATCGCTGTTCAGGCATTGGTCAGCAGGTGGTGAGCAATTGCATTGTGCATCACTTGTCTTTTCTTGGGGTTTCTTTTGAGGGGGGGGGGGCGTTGTTTTTTGTTTTGTTTTGTTTTATTTTATTACATTCCTTTTCATTACAATTATTACTGGTTTTTATTATTGTTAGTATTACATTTTATTTTACTTCAGTTATTAAATCATTCTTATCTCAACCTACGAGTTTTACTTCTCTTTTTTCACTTCTCCTCCCTATCCCACTGGGAGCTGGGGGAAATGAGCGGGTCACTGTATGGTGCCTAGTTGCTGGGTGGGCTTAAACCACAACAAAGAGTTACCAAAGAGTTGTCCTTATGTTTTAGTGGTTTAATCTTCTCTCTTTGAAGAAAGTATTTGCTATCTAGGAATATTTCTAGAACTAGTTCTAGAACTATGGAGTGACATTGATTCTTTTAAGTTTCACCATGTTATTAGTGAAAGATTTAAATAAGAGGTTAGTGATCCAATCTGATTTTTCACTGCCTGTTGCTGATGATGGAGCAAAAATAAGGTAACTGAGAAAGTTCTGTGGCTTGTCTATGCATGGAAGGTTTGATCTGCCCTGCTGCTATAATGCTATGTACAGTACCACCTTTTTAGGTATTGTGAGCAAGTGAGAGGAAATGTTCTTTTACAGTGCCTGAGGTTGCCCACTGTCATTGTTTCAGCCCAACCGGCCACAAATCACCACTACACTGCTTGCTCACTCCTCCCCGCAGCTGGTGGGATGGGGAGGAAAAAATATAAAGAAAAGATCATAGATCAAGACAAGGACAGTGAGGGATCACTCACCAGTTATGGTCATGAGCAACACAGACTCGACTTGGGGGAAAAAATCAATTTAATTTGTTACGAATCAAATTGGAGTATGATAGTGAGAAATAAAAACAAACCTTAAAACACCTTCCCCCCCCCCCCCCCCCCCCCCCCCGCTTCCCAGGCTCAACTCCACTCCCAATTTTCTCTACCTCCTCCCCACAGCAGCGCAGGGGGATGGGGAATGGGGGTTGTGGTCAGTTTGTCACACATTGTCTCTGCTGCTCCTTCCTCCTCAGGGGGAGGACTCCTCACTCTTTCACTGCTCCAGCATGGGGTCCCTCCCAGTCCTCCATGAACTTCTCCAGTATGAGTCCTTCCCAGGGGCTGCAGTCCTTCACAAACTGCTCCAGCGTTCCAGGGTCCTTTCTGTGGGCTGCAGTCTTTCAGGCACAGGCTGCTCCAGTGTGGGCTTTCCCATGGAGTCACAGCCATCTCTGGGGGCATGGAGTCCTCCACGGGCTGCAGGTGGGCATCTGCTCCACCATTCACCTCCATGGGCTGCAAGGGGACAGCCTGCCGTCTCACCACGGGCTGCAGGGGCGTCACCTCCTCCGGCGCACCTCCTCCCTCTCCTTCTTCACTGACCTTGCTGTCTGCAGAGGGGTTTCTCTGACATCCCACTCCCCTCTCTGCTGCAGGTTCCCCTTCTTGAATATGTTATCCCAGAGACACTACCACCGTTGCTGATGGGCTTGGCCTTGGCCAAAGACGTGTCCGACTTGGAGCCAGGGAAGCTTCTGGCAGCTTCTCGCAGGAGCCACCCCTGCAGCCCCCACCACCGCTACCAAAACCCTGCCACACAAACCCAAAACATCCACTTTAATTTATACTTCCCTGGTTAAGCAAGGTTAAAGATTTGTGAGAGAAGAGGTAATACAGGGGAGGAAACAGAATTAGCAAGAGGGAGATTATCCTTTTGCCTTTCATGGTATTGTCAACTGTCATATTTCACAGTATTTGGTTATTTCTTAATATCCTAAGTCCTTTAGTCAAATATGAATACAGAAGAAATCTGTTGTTTTGTAAAGTAAGAGTCAGTCATCATTCCAAAAGACAGCTTGAAAACATGACCTGTCTTCACCCTGAGTGTTTAGAACCAGATAACAAGGACAACTTGCCTCTATATTTAATGTTCTGATAGGAAATGCTGTATTATGTATGAGAAAAGACAAACTGTAACTATAGTTTAACTTGGGTTTGATGGACTAACACCAAAGTAGTGCAATGCTTTTTAGAGGATTCTAGTAGCCCTACAGATTTGTTATTCTACTTGCAGTTCACTTTAGCTGTAAATTTCTATAAAATATAAAAAAATAAATCAGTTAGTTCATTGTGCAGCTCGCTCTCGCTTACAGTACAAAAAGTAAGTTTCCCTGAAAGAGTGGCTAGTTAGAAGGTCAATATTACAATATTTTGTCCATCTTACTCCTCTTTTTGCACCAGAGAGTAATGTTAAATTCCAGGAATGGGGAATGAATTTCATGAAAGGCACAAGAATGCAACTAAATTTAAAACAGATGTTCATGCAGGATCTTGAAAAGTAACTTAAAAAGCAGTGCTGCAGTGTCTATGAGTATTCATTTTATCCGGGCACAGGGGATTTATTTCTGCAATTCCTATCAAGAAGTTACTCCCACCGAATGCTCTGTTTCATGCTACAAATGGTAGATACTTCATTATTTATCTAAGCAAATACCTCCTGATTCATTAATCCATTGAATTTTGAAGAACATGCCTTTTTATTTTAAAAATTATATTAGCTGAATTATATCTAGAATAAAGCAAATACAAAGTAGTGACCAAGTAATGGCATTGTCCTCAAGTAATTTTAAAACTGCTAGTGAAAGAACAAGAAATAAATTTTGAATTGATTCTCCAATCTATGCTTTACAAAAACTATGAAGCAATAACTATGATAAAAACTATAAAACAGTAATAACAACAGTAGTAATTGACAGAAAAAATATACCCTCATGTTAACTTGCATTACTGAATTAAGTTTTTCAGTAATAGCATGTTACTTTCATTGGCATTTATTGTTTGGATTTGAAATTTGTGGCAATGATTTCTGAACTCTGGCCTGCAGAGCCACATTTCTTGATGCTCTCACTTGTATTTTCATTGAAAAATTTGGCTACCTTAGAAAAACTTGGAGTCAACAGTGGTTGGTCTGCAGTTCTGGGAACCATGAAATACAGACATTGGGGCAGGAAGAGTTCTCCTCAGTCCACCCTTTGGAAAGGAAATATTTTAGCATAGATGTTACATGTTTGTTTTGGGCTTTTTCTCAACATTTACTACAATGAAATTAGCCTTTATTTGAAAAGGGGAATGAGAAGGCAGAAATACTTTCCCAGTAGCTTTAAGGAATGTTACTTCTCATCTGTCTTACCTTTTTAAGGAAGCTATAAAAGTAAGAGGGTCACATGATGTATTTTCAGTGAGTGCTTTACTGAAGGGCTAAATTTAGACCTGGTTGTGTATGTTACTTGAATACCTGTTTTGTCAGGTCATGTCTCTCTTCCCCCTGCCCCCTTTCTCTTTACTAAAAGCCCTTCCCTCTTTCACTGGTCTGCTTTCAGCTTTGACCAAGTCTATGTGATGGGTTTCTGTGAGAATAACTGAATAAACAGTGTATTAAGAGATGTGATTCCTGGTCATTAGAGCTTGTGACAACATAACACCCTCATATAAGATGTTTATTTGTAGCCTAAGGTTGCTAGTCTGGTTTTGGTGGGTTTCTCTGCAGCACACAGTACAGCTTCTTAGTTGCATCCATTTGATTGCAATATACTATAACCATGAATCTGCATTAATAAAAGCACCATCACTTAGATGAAGCCTAGTTTGCTGTTTCACTTTATCTTTAAAGATAAAAGGCACAATTTTTTTTTTTGTAAACACAGTTTTGAATTGGCAAGCCTATCATAGCACTCATAACAAAACAAACTAAAAAAAGGCATAAGCACACTTTGTCTTCTTTTATTTTCAGTACTCTTAAATTGCTTTTCAGTACTCACAGGTGTCAGTGTCATATACACATTACCTTAACAGTGTATTTGTCAGTACAGTAAACCGTGTTTTGTTTCTGGTTTTACAGGCAAATCGTACCTGCCCAATTTGTAGAGCTGATGCTTCGGAAGTGCATCGTGATTCAGAATGACCAGTCTAAGAGCACAAATCTGGTTTGGGTGTTCCTGGTCACATGTATATATGAACTATCTATTGAACTTACCCATGTGGCTTCCAGCCTACCCTTTACACAAAAGGGTCAATGGACCTTACTTTGCACTGTGTGACTTAATCAATTATAAAGCTTATAACTAGTCTTCACAGTTACGGGATTGTTATACTAACAGTGTGATTGGAACTCCAAAGATTTTTTTTTTTTTTTTTTTTTTTTTTAGCTTAATTTTGTGTGTGCACTAACATTCCCTGGTTTTTGTGTGATCATTCCGAGTGTTGCTGCGAGATTACTGTGGACGTGATCTTTTAGCATGTGCTTTTATATAAAAGAAAAAGAAAGAAAAAAAAAGTGGTAGCTCCAAACAATATAGCAATCTACCTTATATAGAGCCTTCAGATACTGTGAGTGGGAATGAATGGTGTAAATGTGTGTTTGCTTGTGAGAGGATGTGTGACGTGTGCTTGTGACTGAGTGAGTGTGCATGTGTGTTTGAGAACCTATATACCAGCATGTACCAAGAACGTATGTGTGTAGTAATAATTATGCTGCAATGTATAATCTTGTGTGTTATTTAAACAGTACTAGTACTGTACACTGGTTCCTTTCCTTGTGTTTGCAGTTGCACACTGAATGCGATGGGTGCAGCAATTACAGACATTTAGTATTTCCTCCCCAATGTACTTACAGGTATAAAGACCTTTCTACCTACTATTCAAACAGCTGATATGCTTCCCCTTCATTGGAGGCTTTAAATGTGTACCACTAAAGAGTGCATTGATTGTTCATACATGAGTAACCTTGGGGTTTTTAGCATATGTTACAAAGTCTGGATTTTTAAATGGCTGATTTACAAGTTATTTTATCAATGTAAAGTTGCAATATCACAGAAATCATTTAGCAATATTAACACTTTCAGTTGCTAATATGAGTATCAATGCTTTTCTGTTCTGCTTTTAAATTTTTCTAGCTGGGTTTGCCAGTTATATACTTCTTCCATGAAAGGAAGTAGAAAGGACACTGAGGGTGTTGTGCAAGAGCTCTTCACTTTTGGCCATTGTACTTGCTAAGGACATAATCTTTTAGCTTATAAACATTGGTTTTAATCACATACATTCTTTGTTATTTACAAGGGAGTTTGTATACAATTAAAATAACTTGTAAAAGGTTACAATTTTATTGCTGCAACTTCATGAATAAAATAAAATTTTTAGCATTTTCTCAGAGAAGTAGGACTTCTGATTTTTTTCATTCTATCACAAGAGAAGGTGGTTTTTGGTCACTAACTGCAGAATTCAGTTGCCCTGATGCTGCTTCTTGCCCTTCCTTATTTCATGATGAGTGTAATACAAAGAAGGAACTTCCTTGGTTTTTGCAATCAAGTTTGCAGAGCTCCACTATAGGAGAAAATTGGAACACCTTCCAGAACAGTACCGTGAAATAGGAAGTGGTAACCTCTATTCAAGTGCTCTGAATAATGTTTTATTTGGGCTATTTAAAAAAAAAAAAAAAGCTTCATTTATAACATTCAGACTGTTAACATCTTTGATATGTTCTAGCAAAATATTTAGGTCTGCATATACCATAGTTATTCAAAGGATGCACTTTTTGCAACAAAATTATTCTCCTAAATTCAGTGTCATTACTTTGGTTGCAGCAGCACAGGTGGCACGGTTAGCAGTATTGCTGCAACTTGCTGCCAGACTCAGCTTTAAGTTTATTCTTTATCATTTCTGATGCTTTTGTATGCTGCTATGCTCTAGTATCAGTTATAATTTCAAACAGCATTAGATGTTCTCCAGGCTGATTTCCCTCTGAAGATTCTACACATCAGTCACAGCTCTTGGTGCAGATAAAATAAAAGCACAATTTTGCCCTATTTCAGATGGTCTTCCCTCTGTTTAGTTATGCAGGTAGTTCTCAAAAACAGTGAGTCTTTCCATACCTATCAATACTTAAGAACACTAAGTAACTAAAACCGCTGGTACATCAACTTCAAAATACTAGAATTTCTTTTCTCTTCCAGTGTAGTTAGAGAATAGGCTTCTCACAATAACACCTAGCAGGTTAAATTACATGTAATAAAATTTATTTTTTTAACAAATAAAGTCATGTGTTTAAAAAGCATATGCCACGTCTTGCAAACCTTAGGCTCTTTTATGTAACTGCAAAAGAAAAAATCCTGTGTGTACAGATTTGAACATAACTAACACTACTCTGCTCAGTGTTCAGTTCAAAGCATGTAAAGAGGGTACTTTTTCTAAACTAGATGCAATGAACAAGACACATCCTTCTGGAGCCAAGGGAAAGTAGTCCTCTTTCTAGAATTGGGGAAATCTTGATGTGTAATGTCCCTTTCTCCCTAGTAAAACGCTGAAGCAGTGGGAGATCTAGGAGATGGAGGGTCTAAGTTGGTAAAATCCTGAAATTAATTGCTGCACTCTTACAGCTCATCTCTTCTGGAATGGTTCTTTCGTTTGCATGGGACTCTTGCAAATACATGTGGACTTGCTTCCTGTGGTTAGTGTGTATAAACAGCAC
Organism: Aquila chrysaetos chrysaetos; assembly: GCF_900496995.4. Taxonomy (NCBI): domain Eukaryota; kingdom Metazoa; phylum Chordata; class Aves; order Accipitriformes; family Accipitridae; genus Aquila; species Aquila chrysaetos. Next base: position 30,112,020 of record NC_044030.1, read on the forward strand.
ACTTGCATATGTTCTGAATCAGCTCAGAGAAGCGACAACCAAGTCTTCTCTGTTGTGGCTGTCAAGGGAGGGGGATTCATGTTCAGCTGTTAACTGCCATGTGTTATGCACATTTGTGTGTAATTTCACAGCCTGCCATGGTGCCTGGCAGCACCTGAATTTAACAAGACTTTTTTTATGTTGATTGCCTTTCTGCCATCACCTGGCTCCTTCTTCTCCAAAAAAAAAAAACCAAACCTGTAGTATGTTTGCTTTATCATATTGGCACTGCTGTGTTTTTGCATAAACTGTCAATTTAATTTGACATTTTAGTGGATATGAAGGCCTACAGATAATTCCAATGTCTCATTTTGTGGCTTGCTTTACAAAAAAAGCCTTTTGTTATATGCCATTTTGTGCAGCTTTTGAATGTGATTTCACAGCTGTTAATCCATTGTGTAATATGTGGGATGAGATTTACCAACCTTTCTAATTTTAATTGTAGAAAACACATTTTTGACTGAGTTATCTTTGGGCCTTTGTAAAAGCTGTGGTTTTTTTCTTTGGTACATTGTTACCTCATTTTGCTACTTGTGTTTCAGATTTGCTAATGATTATGAAAGCTTATGGGTTTTGTTGGAATCATATTTTGTCAAGTGTTTTCTTTAAATCATATGCTATTGTATCATTTAACATGTAGTTTTAAATGTATTGTATCTGTAACCAAATCATTTGAAGGCTTGATAAATTTTTAACAAAATTTGTACATTTTTTATGAGAGTTACTAGTAATGCTTTACTAGGTAGTGCAATGAATTTTTATTTTTAATCCCTGTGCCCAATTTTGGAGTTGAGAGAGTTGTTCGGTAATAAATGTATGATGTACACTTACACAAGTTGTCCTGTTCTTTCTTTTAGAAAGAGGTGCATTGTTTCCTTTCGTTACTCTGCATATTTCTGTGCGTGATCATGCAACTCTAGATATTGGCAACAGATGCTAGTGTTGTATGGGGAAGTTTTGCCACCTTAATTGTAGTGCATGACAGACTTTTTTTAATCTATGTTGAGAGATCATAAGAAAATTATATGAAATGTGTCATATTTTTGAAAGTGTAAAACAACTGTAATTCATAGAACTCAAAGCCTAAAACATCAGCTTTCTAAAGATGTTACTTAGTCAAAAGAAAATATGCAGGGATGGAGGTGCTCCTTAGACATACTATTTGCACTGTGTGTCAGCTGAAGATGTGTTACACTTGGCAGTGCTCTAAGAGTGGTAAAAAAAGGCGTCCTGAGTTAAGGATGAAGCTGAATTATAAGGAGTTTGATTAGCCAGGGTCACACAAGAAGCTGATGGTGAAACAAAAAAAAAAAAAAAAAAAAAGAGTTGTTTGGTTTTGTTTTTAATGAGATGATGTAAATTAAGTTGACAGATGTAATTATTTAATTATGTAATTATTTTAAAGGTTGTCATTCACACAGAGCATTTAATAGCTTCATCAATAGCAATGTTCTTGGTGCTCAAACATACTTGAAGATGTATTGGTGCTTTGAGAATCCGTATGCAAAGATTTATATACATGTCTTTTGGATTTGTAATCCTGGATAACAACTAGTTTGCCCTCTTTTGTACAGCAGATGTTAATTATTAATTACACTGTTGAAAATGGACAGTGCTGCCAGTAGTCCCTTGCAAAGCTAAGCTATTGGTCTGCCAGTGATGGTAGTGGAACTTAGAAGTAGTGGTGACTGGCTTAGAGCCTGTATCAGCAAGGCCCTCAGAGTAGAGCAGGGCTTCCTGGTAAAGATCATAGAATATCTCGAGGTGGAAGACACCCATAAGGATCATTGAGTCCAACTCCCTGCTCCTCGCAGGACTACCTAAAACTAAACCATATGACTAAGAGCATCATCCAGACACTCCTTGAACTCTGACAGGCTTGGTGCCGTGACCACTTCCTTGCAGAGTCTGTTCCAGTGACCCACGACCCTCTCAGTGAAGACCATTTTTCCATTTCCTCATGTCCTATCGCTGGTCACCAGAGAGACGAGATCAGCACGTCCCCTCCGCTGCCACCCTTGAGGAAGTTGTAGACTGCGATGAGGGCACCCATCAGCCTTCTCTTCTCCGAGCTGAACAAACCCAAGTGACCTCTGCCACTTCTCCTAAGTCTTGCCCTCAAAATCTTTCACCATCTTGGTCACTGTCTTCTGGACACTCTAATAGTCTACTGTCCTTCTTATATTGAGGTGCCCAAAACTGCACGCAGTACTCGAAGTGGGGCCACACCAGTGCAGTGTAGAGTGGGACAATCGCCTCCCTCGACCAGATAGCTACGCTGTGCTTGATGCACCCTGGGACACGGTTAGCCCTTTTGGCTGCCAGGGCACATTGTTGACTCATACTCAACTTGCCATCAACCCAAACCCCCAGATCTCTTTCCATGGGGCTGCTCTCCAGCTTCTCATCCTGTACATATACAGGGTATAACCAGGATTAGCCCTTCCCAGGTGGAGAATCTAGCACTTGCTCTTGTTAAATTTCATAGGATTGGTGATTCCTCAGCTCTCTAGCCCAACCAGATCTCTCTGTAAGGCCTCTCTACACTCAAAGGAGTCCACAGCTCCTCCTTATTTAGTATCATCAGTTAATTTAATGTACATTTGACTCCTGTATCTAGATCATTTAGAAAAACATTAAAGAGCACTGGCCCTAAAACTGAGCCCTGCAGAACCCCACTAGTGACCAGATGAACCTAAGCAAAGCTGACATAAGCTTAGCTGCTGCCTCTGCACCAGGATTTTGTCCATTTCCTTCTGCTATTCCTTGCCAGCACCAGCCAGTGTGTATGTACTGCAAACAACTGAGGTGCAGCAGCAACCTGTGTCAGATTCTGAGCACCAGGTTATACCCAGGCAGCAGCCAAATCTGTAATTCGTATGAGCTCTGCTAAATTAGGCAGTGATCCCAGCAACAGAAAACTAGTCTTTTTTGCAACAGGGTTCATCTAAACTCACCATGCACTATGTGTACAGACTGCGCAGTTTGTACCATAGCAGGGACGTGTTTTGTAGTGTATCACAGTTTTTGCAACAGGGTGACCTTTGGCAGAAAGATACCTGATCCCTAGTCAGCTTCCTGCTGTACCTTTCCATGCAAAAGAAATGATGATGTTTGACTGTTTGACTGGAAGCTTCTGTGTGGGGAAGTAAGGCTCAGAAAACATACTTGTCAACTGATAGGCAAAGGGCCAAGACTGTTTGCCTTGCCAGACAGTCTTCTCACTGCCCAATCTATAGATTTTCTGCCTTTGTTTCCTGTTGAGTATACTGTTCTTTTGCTGTCCCAAACACAGCCACTTTCAAAATCTAAATCCCTTTAATCTGAAACAAATAACCAAGCCAAACTCGAGACAATCTATAAATCCATGAGTAGCATGTACCTTGTAACCCAGCAGTTGTCCTTAATTTGGGCCAGCAGTGAAGCTCTTTTCTTCCACAACATCTGTCTACTTCCTTCCTTGGAATACATATAGCTCTCTGTTCCTTGCAAAAATAGTGTTTATGAACCTATGTCTTGTTTCCCAAGGATATCTTTATACAGTACTTAGTTGGAAACAGTCTCTCCACTTCTTGCAAGCTGGCCAGCTTGTGGTCTCAGTAACCACCATAAGTCCAGTCTTACTGTATTTGCAGATACAATAAGCAGGAATGCACTGATCAGAAGCTACTATATCCTATCTCATCTATGCAGCTACTGAACCCATAGGGTAGTAGGCTGAGCAAGTATGTGTCTGTTTGAAAAATATTACGTGCTCTGTGTCATCATTTTGCAGCCTTGTTGCCATTGTCAAAACAGGATTTTTAACTTGGGTTGTAATATCTGTTTGTCCAATCCTCTTGTAGCAAGGTCAGCAAAAATAGGGGCCATCTAGCAACCTGTCTCAGTTATTGTCAAAGCTGGACACTTGGGTAACCTGCAAGGTTTTATCAAGAACTGCCATATCAAACTATGGGCAGTGATTGCTTAGTAGCATTGGTAGATCTCAAGTGTTGATTCTGCTGGAGGCTTCTTGCTTCCAGCATCAGCCCCCTTGCTGGCTTTTTACCTATTTGTTTTAACTTTCAGACTGAGGAGGAGGATTCAAGAATGCTATAAACTTTCCAAAGCAAACAAGTTAAGGCCCCCTTCTGTAGTTAATGGCAGCTTTCTGGTATCTGCCAGCATTGAGTTATGCAGAGGAGCCATCACAGGGCAGAGAGGCAACTGGTGATGGGATTGTACAAGGAAGGTATAGAAAGGAGTGGAGGAAAGATTGCCTTTCTGGTTCCACAGGGTAGAGTATGTCCCAGCTTCTTCCTGCACACAGTTCCTTCATCAGCCCCACCTCAGTGCCCAGTAAGGTGATGGAACAGATCCTCCTGGAAGTTCCATCAAAACATATGGATAACAGGGAGGTGATTAGGGACAGCCAACATGGCTTCACCAAGGGCACGTCACGCCTTACTGATCTAGTGGCCTTCTACAATGGAGTGACTGCATCAGTGAACAAGGGAAGAGCTACAGATGTCATCTATCTGGACTTCTGTAAAGCCTTTGACACAGTCCCACACAACATTCTTGCTGCTAAATTGGAGAGAGAAGGATTTGATGGAGGTACTATTTGATGGATAAGGAATTCACTGGGTGGCCATGTCCAAAAAGTTATAGTCAATGGCTCAATGTCCAAGTGAAAACCAGAAGTGAGTGGTGTCCCTCAAGTAGTACTGGGACCAGTACTATTTGATATCTTCATTTGATATCCCCCCACAGACAGTGGGATTGAGTGGAACCCCAGTAAGTTTGCGGGTGACACCAAGCTGAGTGGTGCAGTTGATTGATAGGCTTGCAGGAAGGGATGCCATCCAGAGGGACCTTGGCAGGCTTAAGGAGTGGGCCCATGTGAACATCTTGAAGGTCAACAAGGCCAAGTGCAAGGTCCTGCATCTGGGTGAGGCTAATCCCAAATATCAGTACAGGCTGGGGGGTGAATGGTTTGAAAGAAGCCCTGCAGAGGACTTGGTGATACTGGTTAATGAAAAATTAGGTATGAGCTGGCAACTCAGCTTGCAGCCCAGAAAGCCAACCGTGTCCTGGGTTGCATAAAAAGAAGCGTGGCCAGCAGGTTGAGGGATGTGCTCTGTACTCCACTCTTGTGAGACCCCACCTGGAGCACTGCATCCAGCTCTGGGGTCCCCAGTACAAAAGAAAGACATGGACCTGTTAAAGTGGGTCCAGAGGAGGGCCACGGAAATGATCAGAGGGCTGGAAGACCTCTCCTGTGAAGAAAAGCTGAGTGTGTTGATGTTGTTAAGCCTATAGAAGAGAAGGCTCTGGGGAGACCTTATTGTGGCCTTTCAATACTTAAAGGGGGTTTATAAAACAGAGACTTTTTACCAAGGCCTGTAGTGACAGGACAAGGGGCAATGGTTTTAAACTGAAAGTGATTTAGATTAGATCTAAGGAAGAAATTTTTTACTATGAGGGTTGTGAGACACTGGAACAAGTTGCCCAGAGAAGTTGTGGATGTCCCATCATTGCAAGTGTTCAAGGTCAGGTTGCAATCTTTGAGCAATCTGATCCAGTGACCCTGCCCATGGCAGTGGGATTGGAGTAGGTAATCTTTGAAGGGCCCTTTCCAACCCAAACCAACGGTTCTATGAATTACGTCAGTAAACTGCTTGACTAAAAAGCCCAGCCATGCCTCTTTGTGCATCTCCTTTGTAGGACATGATCTACACTTAGCACATACTGTGTCATGGAAGTATGAGAAGAGGAGAACCAGTAAATATGTGAAGGTGTTCCCATTCCTGGTAACCTGCAATCTATGGACTGGCTGAGACTCTCAAAAAACAATTTGTAAAGCCAGCAAAAAGAGTTATTTCAGCTTCATAGAGAAATCATATGTGTTAGAGTTGGAAGAGATCATCATTGTCAAGGCAACATCTGCACTAGAAAAGAGAAAGTTATCTATCTGTGAGCTTGGATACTTGCAAAGCCACATTTGCTGCACCCAAATATTTTGCAAATCAGGTTCCATGAGCCATCACCAGTCCTAGCCTGAAGAGCAGAGTTGCCCTCACATCTTCCTTTCCTGATCTGCTCTGTCCTCCCACCGCCTGTGTGTCACAGCATCTCACTCTTTTCCTCAGCCTATAAAGTGGCTGTCTTTGCTGATCCTGCTTTACCACCGCTTGTGAGTCTTCTGGTAGTCTCAGTAATTAGCCGACAATTTCTGTTACTAGTTTTTAGTAAATCATATCACTGCCTCCATATTCTGCATCCCATATGGGTTTTTGTGGTCCTCTTCTCTTGTCTTACTTTCAACTACTGACCACAACTCTAGCTTCTCAGTCTTGTGTGTGCTGTAATCCTCCTTCCCCCACAGCTCACACTGTGCTCCATACAACCATGTGACCTTCAGCTGTGGCATCTCCTTGCATCAGATTCATGTTTTTCATGCCCACAGTGCTTATCAACTGATTTAGGAATGCTGGTATGCAGATGGAGTTCCTTATTCCTTATTTAGTCTTACATATGCTAAAGATGGCCTTGGCTTTTCAGGGGCAGGGGCATTGCTACAGCTTTTGTCCAATTCTAGCCTTTGCTAACCTTTGTCAGTTTAGATTACTTTATTTAACAGCATAAGCATCTTCCCTTGTCAATTACTGCATCCACAAAGCTCTGTGCTTTTTCAAACATGCAAATAGAATGTGAGTCATCGGTTCTAAAATAATAGGTTCTGCCTAACACAGTCTTACGTGCTGGCTTTTGCAGTGGATTGTACTGTGCCACTTAAACCCTACTATGTCTCACAGTGCAGTTTCCTGTTCTGAAAGAACTCGTGTGCCACTGGGCTTCTGGTACCTAGAACCAAATCTGGCAGATTTTCATGTCGAAATGAAGAGCTGATGGAAAACTTGGAGAGGTAAAGCACCATCCTGGCACTGCTAGAAGAGTCTAAGTGTAACAGCTGTGCAGATGCCCAGTGGGGACAGCAGAGGCTGATGGTATGTTGTGTGTCAGATAAGCAGTGTTAAGCTACCTGGTTGCATGTTGTGTTGACTTACTAGCATATAAACCTTCCCTCCAAGCTTCTAGTTAGTACACTTCATTTCAGGTTTTACTGCCAGCTAAAGATAGCCTCACGGTAGCTCATTTTGCTGTCGCAATTTGACCAGGTATTTCAGCTACTGTGGTGGAAGAAGGTACCATGTTTGATAGACATGGTGAACCTTCTCCTTGCAGCAAGGATTACAGGAAAGATTTGTGGTTACTGCATTCACCAAGCCCACTAAGGCTGCCACTGGGCGGTCTGGCAAAGAGACAGCAGGAAGAAGTAGAAGGCTTTTTCAATAATGTTTCCAAAATCTCCCCCATTTCTTGCAGCCATTTTCCCTCACCTTACCCTTATTTCCTTATTTATTCTCACATTTCAGATGTGACATGTTAATAGTTTGCACACACACATCCCAGTAACTTCCCCACCAGTATATTCAGCTGCATTTGTAGTTTTTTATTTTATGCATACAACAATAACATAGGCAACTATAACTCCTCCAGCTAGCAGGACTAACTACCAACTAGATATCTCAAACCACTGATTTCCTGTTTTGCAAAATTACCCTGCCTTTATACTCAAATGATCTTTCATAAATGGTGATGCTGTAGCAGAAAAGAAGCAATAAACCTCAATAGCACCACTCACTGATGTCAATCCATCCTGGAGTCACAGTAATGTCTGCTGGTGTGGCCTTGAGAAGGCAGTATTGGGTCAGCAGTATTACCCAAGATGTCAAACTGGTTTGTCTGTATGATTTAGTAACTTCTTTTATGTGTAATAACATTGGTATTTGAATAGCTTTGCTAAAATGGCTCCAAACTGAAAACAGGGTGATTTTCTGTATTGGTGTTGCTTTTACATTTGCTGCTGCTGCTTTTATGTGCAAGAAGCTGGTAGG